>NW_026294562.1:91859794-92414794 GCF_007827085.1 Peromyscus californicus insignis
ACTGAAGCCTTGAGGGTGTCAACAGCAGGACTCAGGATCGAGCCTAATTGCTTTTGTTAATAGCCCAGGAACACATCTTTATGGAGCAGAAGGACCTTGCCAAAGAATACAGCTTCTCCCTGTGACCAGGGACTTTTCCTTTTTAGACAGAAGTGTATAGGCTGCAAAATAAATGAATTCCACATTCTTTCCCGCTCACTTGACATAAAGCGCTGTTTGCCCTTGATAAGCAGTTTGGTGGCGGATCTCAAGGAGAATTTAGAATCAAAAGCAAGCCACAGTCCAGCTTGTGAGGGCCTTAAAGGTCAGCGCCAGCCACTAAAGTTTCCTTAGATTTTCCGATATGTTTGTGAGATTCAAATCCACACACACAAGCCCTAGGAGCACCTCGGTTGCTGTTCTGCAGGATTCTGACCTCACTTGTTTGAGAAGCTGGAGGTGCTGTTGTGTGGCTGTGAGTGGGAGGGTCTCTTGCCTATTTTCTTTGCTTGGGTTTTATCCAAGAGTCTGGAGAGACCTGCTTTCCTCTGGACGAGCACACCGAAGGGATGCCATTTGAAGGCTTTGGGGAGATACCCTACTAAGTACGGGGGATAAATGGAGCCAGAGAGCAGCCAGGTGGGCTTTGGGGAGAGATGGGGCTATGGGCATGCATATGCTGTGCTGTGCACATGGAGGTCAGAGAGCAATTTATAGGAATCGGTTCTCTCCTTCCACTCTGTGGATCCTGGAGATTGAACTCAGGTCATCTGATTTTCCTGCAAGCACCTTTTTCTGGTGAACCATCTCAGTCACCCTAGTTGTCTATAAATGTCAGGGACTCTGATACACAGAACCAGAAGCAGAGAACTGGGGCTGCAGGTGGCTGTCATAGTCTGTGAATGGCAGGCCATCTTTCTATGCTAATCTCCAATTTGTCAGGGACTTGATTGTTCTAAAGTACACACATGTTGTCTTCTCAAACCTCTCTTTGCCTTTGAGTCATGTGCAGCTACAACTTGCAATGCAAGGCTGCACATAAGGATTCCCCACATTCCTATTTCCTTGCACACATGCCTTCACATGCAGGGCACTCACCCCAGGGCAGTGCCAGGATTAGGCATGTCCCGACAGTGCATTCTTGGTCGCCCCACCTTTTTCTTTCCCACTCAGTGAAGCACATTAGTATGCTGGGGAGTGTGTTAACCTTGAAATCTCTTTAATTTGTGGAGTTAAAGTTAATCATTCCTAAGCTTTGCTACTTAAGTTATTGTTAATAGCAAATTACCTCACAACTGTTCACAAGTCAGGTATGCTGTGGCAGTGACTGTGAGCAACAGCTGTTCTGGAACCTTCTCTGTGGGTCTGTGCACTCTATGGACACTGCTGAGTGCAGCCAACTGGAACTTTCAGAGGAAGAAGTCCTGGTTATGTGCATGTTCTTGTTTTTGTGGCTTTTCTGGCTCCACGGTTATGGCTGAAGATTCAGTGGGAGCTGAATCACTGCAGTGTGTGTGCAGCTTGGAGATGAGGTTCTCCTTCATTGCCCAATGCTCAGCTTCAGCGTGGTGAGTTTGGTTTTGGAGGATGAAACTGTCCTTAAAGGTGCATGTAGAAACAACTAGACATCTAATTCCAGTGAGATATTGAGAGCATTCCTGGATGAAGCCACAGCTGAAGTGACACGGAGGCCAGCAGGCACAATTAACTGGGCCACGTTTTATTGCCACTGACCTTCAAAAGTTCACCAAAGGATGATGAAGGGAAGCTCCAGAGAAGTTCTGAACTGTTCCGCCCCAGGACAGGCAAAGACAGTGGAAAACAGTGCCCAGAGAGGTTGGTACCAGCTCTTACATGAATGCTCTCATTCTACCAACGTCCCAAGTTCAAGTCTCAAAGTGGCTCACTCTGAGAAGGCTTGTGCAGGACTGGACCTTAAGCATCCTGGATGCTTAGTTGAGTTTCCATGCCTAACTTGTCCAAACATCTCTGTCCTCAGGAGACTTCGAGTTAATACCCATTGAGATTCCATAGGCAGGGAAAGGTATTTCAGAGACCTTGGCCAAAACAGGGTTTGAAGATTGGGATAATATGCACCATGCTGATGGCATCTGGGAGTTTAGGAGAACAGGACAAAAACTGTGTGGACCAATGAATAAGAGAGTGAGAAAGCTATAGATAAATTTTGTACATGTGTGTGCACAAATACATGTGCCTGCCCCAGTGTGTGTGAGTGCACATGCATGTATGCACACTTGTGGAGGCCAGAGAACAACCTCAGATGTCATTGCTCAGGTGCTGCATATCTTCTGTTTTGAGACAAAGTCTCCCACTAGCCTGGAAGTCACCAAGTCAGTTGTCTGAGCAGTGAGCTCCAGGGGAGCCTTTCTCTGCCTCTCCAGCACAGAGATGACCAGCATGCGCCTCCATCCTTGCCACTTTTAATGAGTTCTAGGGACTGAATTCAGGTCATGTGATTTCAGAGCAGGATTTTTGCTAACTGAGCTGTCTCTCCAGTCCTAAAAAGAGATTTGAAATGAAAAACTTCGATTCATTTTAATGGCAACAGTCTTCAAATGGAATTGAAGACTGACTGGAAAGAGAATACTGGGTTAGATCCTGGGCAGGCATTGTCCATGTGGGATCACTTCATTACTACCCTTATTTAAATGGAGAGTAATTCTGGGGGAGGAGTTCTGGTTCCTTTGGTCTCAATATCCCAGAGAGATGTGATTTCAGAGGTGATAAACCTGAACCCTAGAAAGTCCCTGGTTTTGAAAGGACTTGAGTGTCTCCCAGCTATTTGGACATTGGAATCTTGGTCCTCAGAGTGGTGGGATGACAGCCATTAGAGAAGCAGAGCCTGGTGGGAGGTGATTATTTCACTGACAGCATCACCTTAGGAAGAGAGCCCTGTAGTTCATTTAGAACCTAGTTAGTTCCCAAGAGACACACACTTTCAACTGTGAGCAAGATGCTCTTGCTTTCTGTCCCCCTGTAGGACTGCTCTCTCCCTCCAACAAGTGCTCCTACTGTGATCTTCTGGCCATTTTGTGTGGTAGTTGAAAGCCCCCAGAGGCCAAACCTATGAGACCTGACTTGGGACTTTCAGAACCAACTTTTTTCTTATATATTACCCAGCTTCATGTTGTCTGTGATAGCAATTGAAAATGGCCTAATGAAAATAATTTGTCCAAGGTCACAGAGCTTGATGGGTGTTAGAGTCAAGAAGGGTGGCTGTCCCCAAGATTTATGGTTTTTACAAAATAAGAAGGACATTTCAAAGAGAGGAAGAGAAGATCATTTTAGCAGACACTATGAGGGTGAGCTCAGAGGCCTTGGGTCAAGTAAGAGAATGACAAGAGTTTGCAGACAGGTGGCTTGCTTTATCCTTGTGTCAAATCCTAAAGTGAGTGGGGTGGACGAGGGGGAGAAGCCTTGCAAGTGTGAGTGAAGAGTCCCCTATCTGTGGGACCCCAGGGAATTTATCTTTATAGGAAAAGCAATGTTTCATCTGCAGCTAGACTCACCCAAGTTCCACCCATGAGTTTCTGCCCACTATGATGTGCCGGACATGCTTGCTGAGTATTGTTTTTGAGTACTGAGCTTTCCTGTGTGTTGACACAATCCTGGGTCCTAGGGTGATTTACTGAATCCAAGCAAACTCCCAGCCCTGGGTGAACGTAAGTGAATGGCTTCAATGATGTGTTCCCAATACCGGGGCAAAACCAGCCTTTCCAATAACCCTGCATCCCTGCTCTCAAATGCTGACTTTGTCTGGGATTTATAGGACGATGTCAAAGGTCCCAGAAGCCCCAGCCCTATCTCCCTGCCCACACAGCCCGCCTCTCTCTCCTTGTTTTTCTTTTTGCCTTGGTGCTCTGTTTTTAGCTGTCTGTGCCTCTCAGGATTTGGAAAGGGAGAGACAATTGCAGTAAAGGAAAGCCCTAATAAAGTGGTTTGGGCACAAAACACCAACAGCTCTTTATTTGCTCCAAACAGTAGGAGTCTGTATTAATAACCTCGTGAGTTATGTGCTGGGAAGTTAATGTAAGCAAAAATCTCACTGTAGACTTGCAGGTGTGACTCTATTTCTTTATTGAACTGATCTCTCCTGTTTGCTCAGTGACATTTTCTGTTATCCACATGGAAGATCCTTTTTGATCTCCTCTTACAGATTCGTTCAGCTGGTCTGTGGTTGGCGTTCCAAGGTAGAGTTGTCTTGTGTCTCTTTATTGCAGCTCTGATGCTGGATGATTATGTGGTTCCTACCTCAAAGGATTTCAGCTGCTGGTCAGGCTTTGTCTAACTAACCACTGCCTTTCTCTGATGGGGAAGAGGAAGCCAGGAAGAGGGGGAGGAGCAGGAGGCTGCCTCAGACTTGCCTGCCTGTCCTTGGGCTTGGAGGAGTGTCTTTGAACGTTCTGGCATCTTCAGTGTCTATGTTTCATTTTAATGATAAGCTGCTCCTCCAGTTTGATTTACTTTAGTTTCTAAAAGAGTGTGTGGAGAGGCCGGGAGACAGCTCAGTCAGTAAAGTACCTTGCAAGCATGAGGACATGTGTTCATTCACTAGAGCCCATGTGAAAGCCAGTTGTTGTGGTGTGTGCATGTAATCCTAGTGCTGGGTGGAGACAGATGGGGACTGGGGCTCACTGGTCAGTCAGTGTAGCCTCCTTAGTGAGTTCCAGACCAGTGAGAGACCCTGTCTCACAGAGAAAAAGAAAGGTGAACAGCACCTCAGGAGTGACATTCAAGGTTGATCTCTGATCTACACACATGCACACACACACACACACACACACACACACACACACACACTCACGCACTCACAGAGATGTGGAGGAGAATTTACAGGAGTCAGACTTTCAACTGTACATCTGGGCCAGACCTTTATCTTAGAAGAACCCAGGGATTCAGATTAGAAGAGAAACACAATGGAAAGTCAATAGAAAAGACCGGCTAATGACTCAAAAGTTGGAATGGAACCAATGAAGAAGGGCAATAAAAACAGGTCTGGACTCCTGGAGAATCATGGGAGAGAAGGGACTTGAGGGTCTTTGAGCACCTGTTATACATCAAATGTTTACTGACTGCCACCTTGTTTGAACCTCTAAGGAAGTCTGTGGGGGTCATTGCACCATTTTACAGATGAGGAAATGAAGGCTCAATGGTTATACTTAACTTGTCCAAAGGCAATCAGCTATATAAGATGAGAACCCCTGACTCCATTAAGCCTCACAACAAGGGGCCAGGGGCCTCTCTTGCTCTTTGCTTCAAGGATGCTAATTAAGAGATAAGAGGATCATGACTTTCTCTGGGCTAAAGGGCTGCACATGACTTGGCAGAAGGGGAGGGGGAGTCCTTGTGACTGCTGAGGCTCTGAGCTGGGCTACTGAGTGACCCAATGACAGCCTCCTTTCTTGGACATGTAGGTGTGGACTAGTCAGGAGTTCTCCAGACTCAGTCCTCTGGAGGTGAGGGAGACAGACCCTCAGGCTACTTGTTTCTCTTTCTTGAGAGAGGACTCAGTCTAGACAGTGTCCTGCACTCATTTAAACCATGACTTTATTTTGGGGTTCTTTTAGATTTAGGGCAGGAAACCATTAGATGGCCACAAAGGAGCTAGGAAGCATGGCTGGGCCTACCAGAGAGTTTCCAGTGAACGGAAGAACTACATTGTTTAGAGTCATATGCCATGTAGAGCAGGCATGGGAGACTGGCCTCAAAGCCACCATCTTTTTTGGGGTTTGGGAATGGGAACAGATGAACAGCCACAGCTTGGTGGGAGAAATCACAGGTGTACACCCAAGTTCCTGTGATTCTGCATTTGGCGGTAAGTGCAGTAATATCCTGGTATGCACCCCAGCCCTCTTTAGGGGACACGCTCAGATTCTGGCCTTTCTCGTTCAACAGCATTTATTAGGCACCTAGGAAATGGTGAGGACATGGCACTGGTGCAATATGAAGATGTTGCCATTAAATGTGGTGGCCAATGGCCACCTCTCCTCTCAGCATGCTCTTGAAGAAGGTGAGATGTGAGCCATGTGCATGTCTAAGGGAGGAACAGGTTCAGTGGAGACAGAAAGCAGTGAAAAGGCCCTGTGGCAGGGATGTGCTTGGTATGTTTGCACAGCAATGGGGTGGCCAGAATGCCACAGTAGGGTGATGGTAAGAGGGCATGAGGACAGACTGCCTGGGTGGGGAGCTAGCTGTGCAACCCCAAAGACCACTGGGAAAGGAATGCCCTAGGACTAGGAGCCACTGGACGGGCTAAGTGAAGGGGCACACTGGTGAAAGCATCAATCTGAACTGTTCTCCGGCTATTTCCTAACAAGCAGGAGTCTGCCTCTGCTGGCGTGGCACTATGCCAATTGTGGTGGGCAGTGGCAGAATCTGTCCTACAGGGTCCTTTTCTTTGAAAAGCATGTTATCAAGTTGAGAAGACCAAACATCTTTTGCAGTTGACCCCCATAAGGAGTGTGTAAAGTGCAGTACTCTAGAAGAAGAAGTCATCTGCCTGGGCTTCACAGAGTACGTGGGACTTGAAGAACAAGGCGATTAGAGGAGTGGAGTAGGCAAGGCACGGAGAGGGCAGCTCAGTAACTCAAACCAACACTTACTTTGAAGAAGGAAACCCTGTCCCTCAGCATGGCAGACAAGATCAGCACAAGCGGCGGGCCTGAAAATTCACCATGCCTCTGGTGGGTCAAATGACCTTGGCAAGTCTCTGCACTGCCCGTGTCTTAGTTTTCTCAACTGCGTGGATAAAGGTAACAGTTTCTTTGCCATTGAAAGGCTGCTATACTGATCAAGGTGCAGGAAAGCATCTGGCCCTGCTCACTAGCGGTAAGCATGGGGGAAGTGTGCTCTGTATTCCATCTCCCTACCTCCTTTTTCTCCCTCCTCCCTTTGTGTGTGTGAGGGCATGAGAGAGAGAGAGAGGAGGAGGAAGAGAGGAAAATGCGAACACATTCACAGTGTGTGTGTGTGTGTGTGTGTGTGTGTGTGTGTGTGTGTGTGTGTGTGTGATGCGTTGTGTGTGTGCGTGTGGAGGCTGGAGGCCAATGTTCAGTGTCTTTCTCAACCACACCTCATCTTATTTGTTTCAGGGATGGGTTCTCACTAAACATGGAGCTCACGGATCTGGCTAGGCTGGCTGGTCGGTGATCTCCAGACACAGGCTGCCATGCCTGGCTTTGTATCTGTGTGCTGAGGATCTGAACTCAGGGCCTCATGCTTTTGTGGCAAACACTTTACTGACTGAGTCATCTCCCCAGCATCTCTCCCCTTCATTTGCACACTTTCCTCCCTGGAGTATTGCACAGAAAAACAATCAAGAATGAATGTGTTTTCTGGCTTCGACACCTAGAATATGGGATTTCAGCTCCATTTTGGTGCAACTCATTAAGGTTATCCTAGGTCTGTCAAGCCTGAGATGGCCATGTTAACATTCGAGGGGGACCAAATAACACTGGTGACACTGTGTTGGAAGAGACTGGCTCAGGGGCATCTGGGTGCAACCCACCACCGCCAGGCAGCAAGTTGCCGTGATGTGTGCCCATGCCTCTGTCCGGTAGAAGCCACTTGGCATTGCAGCAGGTGGCAGTCGGTGTTGATGATGCTCTGGGCTGCTGAGCCCCTGGCTGGTGGGGGAGTCAGGCTGCCCATCTGGTGAGCCTCCTTTCCTACTGCTGTGGAGGTGGGCACATGGGAGCTGCATGTCTTCTTTTCATCTCGACCTCCACACTGACTCCGAGTGACACCAGCCCATCTTCCTGCCAGGGCGGGTTTGATTTAACTCAAAGTGATGTGGCGTATAATTTCAACAGCAGCCAGGAAGGTGTGATTTAAGACAATTGTCAGAAAGATTTGATTTAATCTTTTCTTTCCTCTCTCTCTCCAAAATGTGCATTTTGTTGTAGGCTATAATTTTAATATACATCCTTTACAATCCAGAGCTGCATGTAGTCTTTACACTGGGAAGGCACATTCTGCATTTTTCTTTAAAGTACTTATCTAGTTAAAGTTCTAGAGACAGCACACAGGGGGCTGGCTTTGACTTCTTACCAGAGAGAATTGTGGTAAATCATGAAACTGTCTAGATATAAACTGTTCCTTTATTGATTGACATTGGTTATTAATTGACAGGTTCTTTGTTAAATAAAGAAGACAGTTGACTTAACAGACTGATAAAAATAACTGTATTTACCTGAAACTAGATAATTGTGAGTTCTAGATTCAGTTGATTCTAGGAAAATAGGCCCCAGTCCTTTTGAGTTCCTCTGGAAATCCACCAGTGTTGGAGATCCAAGCCGAGGCATCTTATGGACTGTGCGGCCTCAGTGTGGAGCTGCGACAGCTGAGCCATCCTCTAGTCCCTCCCACTTTGCTTGCATATTAGGACTGAAGGAGCTGCCGTCTCCCTCCTCTTCCTGTCTCTGTTAAAGCTCAGTCTAGAAGGTTCTGGCCTAAAGGATCTTTAGTGAGATGCAGAGCATGTTAGCACTTGAGGAAACACTGGGGTCCACAGGCTCAGGACACTGACTGAGAGCTCTGAAGCCCAACGCCATTTGGCAATTATTTTGAGACTTCCACTTGACCTTGGAGGCTTGGGATGAGAATCCAGCACTCTTAAATCCAGGTCTAGATGGTTCTCTGCACATCCAGGAACTTTTATCTACCACAGGTGACATTTCTGTCAGTTCCTTTTGGTATGTTCTCAGATGAAGCCGTGTACCCTTGAAAGACAAGGTGGGCAGGATTTTCAGTTTTCATTTGATGGGGTCCTTTCTCCCTGGCTGGTCTGGATCCTTTGAGCTTAGACTCTCTCCTCCCAGAATCCGCATCAGACTTGAAGATGTCGCACTGCTGACCTGAACCTGACCGCAGCCCTGGTGATGTATATGATTAGTGCCTGGTGCAATGTGATGAAAATGGAGCAGGATGCAGAGAGTTTACACCCAAGAGAAGAAAAAAGAGAGAAAGTTTACATTATCAACATGCTACTCAGCATTCTGTCACTATTACAAGTGCTTAAGACAGTCAACTTCTAAAGAGTTCTAAGGGTTAATTTTGGCTCACAGTTCTGGCAGTTTCAGAGCATGGGCGGCTGGCTCTGGTTGTTTTGGCTGTAGTGAGGCAGCACGTGGTAGCCAGATCATATTGTAGAGGTAAGCCGTTCTCGTCTAGGTAGCCAGGAAGGGAAAGAGGGAGAGGAGGGGTCGGAGGTCCCAATGTCCTGTTCAAGGGCACACTCTCACAACCCAACTTCCCTTAGGCAGGCTACATCTCTTAGAAGTTTCAACATCTCCTAATGGCACACAGGCTTCTCTAGAACATGGATCCTAACTAGCAAGCTGGCACAAACCAGATGCTTAACACTGTTTAATCCACTTCACAGTACTTAATCCTTAAAGGAAGCCTGGAGACATCAGCCCCATTTGACAGGTGGGGCAGTGTGCTGAATGGGAGCCCTGAAATGCCCCCTTTCTTCAGAAGACTGTGGGTTTCCTCAAGATGGACATATGTTCCTGTTGTTTTTCCATTTTGTAGGGTTTCACATAGCACCAGTTACATGATAGGGAGGGGACTGAGAAGGTGTTTGTTGAGTGAATACATGAATAAATAAACAGGCCCACTTAAAAGTTCTCAAGGAGAGGTGGTGTCAAGATTTGCATCCAGCTCTCTGCCTCCAGAGCTGTCTGGAAGGGAAAGAGACTGGAGACTAGTTTTCACCTTGCTAGGCAGCAGGTTGCCTCCTTGAGGCGAGACTGTGTCTCAGGCTGTGCCCAGCAGATGGTCAGGGACAGGAGACACATGCCCCTGGGTCTTTTGCACAGCACCTCCAGCTTACCCTGCTGTTCCCCTGGCTTAATCAAAGGGAAGCTGGTGTTCTGCATGTGAATGTGTTCAGAACCCGCTTCCCTGCTTCTCTGCTTCCTGCACTGAGCACGTGCTGAGCCCCCCTCCAGAAGTCAGCTGGTGAGAAGCCTGCAGAGGACCCTGGATGTCTTCATTTTAATAAGGCTGTCACTTGTGGTCACCTTCAAACCAAAGCAATCTCGTGGTACCGAAGCGGGAGGATGGAGCTGGATCCCAGCAGAGTCAGCCGCCGCTGAGCGAGGCTTTGGCTTCTGTGGAGCTCCGGGTGGATTGTCACTGAGACCTGAAGAGCCAACAGGACAAAACAGGACAGGAATAACAGCTCTCCTCCCTAGGAGAGAGGAAGGAACCACTGTGTCAGGAGCATGGGGGAAGGTGGCCTTGGGCCTTCCTCTGTAGGGACTTTGTTTTCTTTCTCTCCTTTTCTTTTTCCTCTTCTCTTCTCTTCTCTTCTCCCCTCCCCTCCCTTCCCCTCCTCTCTTCCTTTCCTTTCCCTCCATCCCTCCCTTCCCCCCTCTCTTTCTTTCTATAGGCTCTCATGTAGCCCAGGCTGGCCTTGACCCATTGTGTGGCTGAAGTTGAACTTGAACTCCTAATCCTCCTGCCTCTACCCGTGAATGCTGAGATCACAAGAGTACACCACCACACCAGTTTATGCAGTTCGGAGATGGAACGCAGGGCTTTGTGCACACTAGGCAAGCACACTTCCCCTGGTCTGACTTTCCTCTGAAGTGGGTACATCATGGTTGCACACACTGAGACTTGTAAGGATCTTAGATTGACACGTCTTGCAGCACCCACAGTGTGGTGGTAGTGGTGAGAGTTCGGCCTTGCTGGCTTTTGTTTTTGGAGACACATGTGGTGGTTTGAATGAGAAATATGCCCCATTGGCCCATGTCTTTGAATACTTGGTCTCTAGTTGGTGGTACTGTTTGAGGGAGGTCATGAAACCTTTAGGAGCCTTGTCGTTGGAATAGGCTTTGAGGGTTTACAATCTCACTTCACTTCCTGTTCTTCCCTTTTCTTCCTGTATTCAGTTGAGATGTGATCTCTCAGCTTTTTGCCCCTGCTACCCTGTCCTGCCCTCCCCTCCATGATCACTCTCTGCCCTCTGGGATATAAGCCCAAACAACTCCTTCTCCCCTCACTTGCTTTGGGTCATGATATTTTGTTATAACAAGAGAAAAGTAACAAGCAGACAGGGTCTTATGTAGTCCAGGCTGGCCTCCAGTCTCTATGTAACCAAGGATGACCTTGAATTCCTGATCTCCTGCCTTCATGCCCCAATGTGCCATCACGCCCAGCCCAACCTATGCCTTGATCTTGTGCACCCAGGAGAGAGGAGTAAGGACTGGAGGTAACTCCGGAGTCAATGTGGGGTGTCTTCTGGACTCTGGGGACACTTCCGGCTGACCTGGCATGGGAGGCTCATTCTTGAGCTCACCTAGCCTTCCTGCCTGTCTATTGGCTGCATGGGGAAATTGCCCGCTCATGGGAGTAGGTCCGACTGGGAGCTGTAGTCACTTCCCAGTGACAGGCACCTCCCTGGACACAGCAAGAGGAACACAGCAGATCACTCCGGGCTCTTCTTCACCCTGCCCTCCAGAATAGAACAGCCTGTTAGCCATAGACAACTGTTTTTTATTTTTTTTTATTTTCCTATTCTTCCCTGATATTTTCAATTTGAAAAGAGTCATTTAAGCAGCAGGGTGGAAGAGGGCACAGTAGACATGGGGGAGAAATTGAAAATGTCATTTAAAAGTGCCCATTCCGTTCTTCGTTACCTCAGCAGACAGATGGCCGCCTCTCACCTCTGCCTGTGGCCAGGAGCCGTTGCCGGTGGGTCAGCCGAGGAGAGCAGTGATTTTATTTTCCTTTTCATTTCAAACAGATTGCATAGCCCTCAGGGTGAGGGTGGTGGTGGAATGAAGCTAGGGGCTGGGGGGACTAATTACGATTCCCTACATGACTGAGCTGGTTAATACAGAACTGTCACCAGGCTGAGCCTTCCCTGGGGCAGAAAAGCTGCCCCAATTCCTTCTCTCTCCTGCTTTGCCTTGGGTGTTGAGGCCTTTTGGGGGCTTTGCCAGTTAGAGAAAAACAGCATGAAAGTTCCTCTTAGCTCTAAAATGGTTGGTGCCCTAGGTTTTGGGGGTCAATATGGCCACCCCATGTGTAAGAGCCAGCCTCCTCCTGCTCCAGCCTGGTACTACAGAGGCCAGCAGAGCTTAGGGGGGGCACATATTAGCTCTCACCAGATATAAGATGTGCTTTAAATGGACTTTTAAGGCTGGACATATGACTCAATGGCTAAGAGAACTTATTCACTTGCTGTTCTTCCAGAGGACTAGAGCTTGGTCCCCACACCCACATGTCGGTCACCTCAAAAATGCCTTTAACTCCAGATCCAGGGCATCTGATGCCCTCTATTGTGCTTCGAGGGCATCTGCACTCACATATACATACCCTACCCCCTACATATATACACATGATTAAAAATAAAAATAAACCTTAAATGGATTTGTAACTTAAACCAACACACACACACAAAAAAAAAACCAACAGTGTCTTGGTCCATTCAGGCTACTATAGCAAAATGTCTTAAACCGATTGGCTTATAAATAACTGAATTTACTTCCCCAAATTCTGGAGACGGGAAGTTAAAAATCAAAGCACTGGCAGCCTGTGTGTCTGCTGAGGCCTGAGTCCTTGTTCCCAGAGGGTATCTTCTGACCCTGCACAGCAGACAGGCACACCCACTGTCTCTGGTCCCTTTTGGAGAGTACTTGTCCTATCAGAGCACTTCCCTAGTGACCCAGTCACCACCCCAAGGCCCCACCTTCCAACACTGCCGTCTGTAGGTTTGGAGCATAACATTTGGGCAGCAGCAAGTGACTCCATACAGATGAGCTAGACGGTTCAATCCACAGATGACAGGCTTGCAGTGCTCTGCAGAAACTGACTCCAGAGCTCCCTGTCTCTCCCCTTCTGTGGATCCCAGGGTCCATGGCGCCCCTGGCCGTATGTCTCAGACAATCCAAGAAGACCCATAGTCTTTTAAAGAACAGAGCAAAGACTTTAAATACCGGTGGAAGTGTTCGGAAACACAGCCTCATGACAGCAGGAAGGTCATGAATATTCAGCTTACACACAAGCTCAAGCACTTAGGCAGATGTGTGTTTTGAGGTAGGGGGTGTCACCCGCTGGCTGAAGGGATGGGGCCATGTATCATTTTGAAACCAGATTTCCCTGGGGACTTCAGAGTGATTTTAGGAAAATGTGAGAATGAGGTTTCACAGACAGTCTTGTTTGTTTCCCTGAACTTTGTTGTATCATACTGCTCTTTGTTACAGCCGTATGCCAAAGCTAGTCCCCTCCCACTCTGCGTGTATGTGTAGGTATGTGCATAGTCCTGCACATGTGTGTTAACTCAGGTGTCATTCCTCAGGCACCATACACTGTGCTTTTGAGAGTGTCCTGTGAATAAGTCTATCTGGCCAGCAAGCGCCAGGTATCTGCCTGTCTGTGTTTCCTCCGTGCTGGGATTAGAACCACTCACTACCACACTTGACTTTGGTTTTGTGGCTTCTGGGGCACAAACTCAGCTCTTCACATTTGAGTGACAAACATTTTACTCACTGAGCTGTGTCCCCAACCCCATACACCAACGCTTTACCCGAAACAGAGAGCTCTCTAGGTTTTGGTTGTGGAGGTGGAGGCTGCCTCGGCCTTGGAGCGAAATGCTATCTTTTCAGCCTCAAAAGGTAGATGTGACTTGCAGACATGGCAAGTCTCAGTCTTGGCTGTGGAGTGATATTTGTTTGGAGTCCATGTCTCTCCATGTTGAATTCTCTTGAGAATGCATTGATTACTCTTGGAGAATCACCAAATACAAGGTGAGACATTGATGGGAAGATGCAGCTAAGAGCTATTTCCTTTCAAAGGAGACCCCCATATGGGCCAGGATCCCTGTGACTTTCAAAGAAGACTCCGTATGGGTCAGGACCCCTGTGACTTCTGAAGGATACTCTGTATGGGCCAGAACCTCTGTGACTTCTCAGAGGAGACACCTTTAGTAGCCTTAGTGTGTTCTCTAAGTTTAGTTGGAGAAGCCAGCTTCAAAGATTCTCACATGCTGCTTCTAGAAACCATCTACCTACATCATAAATTCTAGAATTTCTACTGTTCATACCCCATATTGACTTCTACGCCTGCAAACTGCCCAGAGCCTTTGCTGGCCCAAATGCCTCTTATTTTTAATTCAGAAAATATGGTCATGACAAAGCAAGCAGAATGTGGGTAAACAGCCAGCTGTTCTGCAGTGGTGCAACAGCTCCCCTACCCCCACCCCCACCTCCTCCTCCTCTTTTAGAGGACAAATCACCTGGGCTTAGGAGAACCACTTCCGGACTGGCAGTGTGCGGAGCACCTTGTGTCTCCCCCTGGGAAGCAGGACAAAGCAGTCAGGCTTATTAAATAAGACCCCCATTGGAACTCTCTGAAGGCTGTTCTAAGGGCATGCGTACAGAATTACTTCTTCAAGAAGATCTCCATTTTGGTGAGAACACCAGGAGTCTATGGTGTTTGAACTATGCTGGCCCCTTCTCCTCCGTGGCTCAGGTGCTGAGTGCTCTGCTGTGCTGGGCAGGTGTAGACAAGAGATGGAGCTGCCTTTCAACCCAACTTCGGCCTCAGGGCTAAATTGTCTCCCCAAGCGAGAAAATTTCTCAAAGTCTTCAGCTCTGAAGTGTGTCTGCGAAGCCTAAACTGCCTTTTGCCACCTGCGTGGTGGAAGCTCTACCCTGAGCTGATAACACTGGGCGTTAGTTGCTGCCATACCAGCTCCATGATAGGACAGAAGTTCCATGAAAGAAGACAGTCCAAGAAGACGAGTGGCTGGCATCCCTACCTCGAACTCCCTAGACCAGTGCCACCATCACTATCCAGCACTCGACTCACAAGCAGGAGAGAATTCTAGGGGAGAGGGCTATGTGCTATTCTTAGCTTCAACTGCAGAGCAGCCATCCTAGGGTTCTTCTTGCACGGGAGAGGCAGGCTGTATGGCCACAGAGGTCAGATCTCTCTCTGCGTTCTGACTGTAGATACACTATGACCAACCAGCTAATGCTCCTCTTACTGCCTTCCCAGCAACGATGGATGTAAGGCCTTATTTGAAATGGAGTGCACAGCAGTTCAAGCCAGCTCTGTAACAGCAGGGGAAACAGGGCAGTTAGCCTACTAGATGCTCTGAGCAAGCCTCAGAGGCAACTCAGTAGATCAGTTTGTGTCTAACAGCAGTGTAGAAAACAATTTGGTAATCAGTAGCAGTTAGTGGAGGTGAACAGTGGGTGTGGTACCCGTAGATCAGGTCAACCTGAGGTGGGACAGGAAAATGAGCAAATGGGATTCATTTCAGAGGACCCTCGAGGGGCATATGGCCAAGGATGAGACCAAAGAATGATGTCACAGACTGCATACTGAAGAGAAAGCTCTTCCCTGAAGTGGTCCATCCAGAACACTAAACAAGTGAGCAAACAAACTAGTATTGGATGGGAGAGGAGGAACAAGAGTTATTGGTACCCAGGGTGACTAAGGTATAGCATCTAAAATGTCTGGGTTACAATTGAAACCGGAATCATCAAAGATACAGGAGCTTGTGACATATAGGACCAAAGCAGATAGAAATGAATTTATAAGAAACCTGACACTGGACTTATCAATAAATGATGCCAATGTTGTTGCTATCAATTTGCACAAAGAACTTAAAAAAAAAAAAACAGAATGGAAAAGGAAGTCTCTTAACAATGTCTTATCAATAAGTGATGCCATATAAAAAAGAGGTGAAAATTCTGAGCTTGAAAGGCACAAAAAGAATGAGGAGAGGAATGAATACTTCACTGGAGGCACTTAAAAATATATTTAACTTGGCAGGAGGCAGTATCCGCAAACTCAATGATAGATCAATAGAGATTCAAAATCTGAAGGGAGAAAATAGAGTAAAGGAAAATGAGCAGAGCTCTGGAGAAATGGGAGACACCATTAAATACACCAAAGTTACACTTAATGGGGATAGCAGAATGCGAAGAGAGAAATACAAAAAAGGTGTGATAGCTTCCTAGATTCAATGAAATCTCTATGTGCAAGTTCTTCCCTCACAAGCCTGGCGACCCCAGCTTGATTCCTGGAGCCATGGTGGAAATGAAAGCCTACTCCCAAAAGTTGTCCTCTGACCTCCATGTATGTGCTCTGGCTTGTATGTGTCTCTACACATACACACACACACGCACACACACACACACACACACACACACACACACACACACACACACACACTCACACACACCATCCACATGCTATAATAAATAAATAAAAATTTAAATTTTTAATTAAATAGTTTATAAATATAAACACAAAGACCACATCCAAGCATACTATGGTCAAAATAGTCAAAATACTGAAAGTTGAAACAGAGAGAACACCTTGAAAGTGGTTATATAAGGATACACATCACAGGTGAATAGAAATACAGTTGACAGATGACTTCTCCTTTGAAACAATGGCAGCCAGAGGCAATGGGAGGTCACCTTCAAGGGGAAGGGAAACAACAGAAAAGCAAGCAAGTGAACAAAAACAGTAATAGCCCAAATCTCCCAGTCAGCCAGATAGAAGTCCACACAGCTACAGCCACCCAATTCTTGGCAAAGGTGCCAAAAACATATGCTGGAGTAAAAGACAGCATCTTTAACAAATGGTGCCAAGAAACCTGGAAGAAGATGTCAACAAACCCCTGTCTATGACCCTATATGAAAATCACTTCAAAGTGTACTTAAAGTAAGACCTAAAACTTTGAAATCTCTAGAGGAAACTACGTAAGGAAAACACTTCAAGATAAAGGCATAATAAGCAAGAACTTTCTGGAAAGGACTTCAGTGACTCAGGAAATAATTGCTCAAATTGACAAGAGGTATTGCATGAAGTAAACAAGATTTAGGCACAGGAAACAAAAACATTAACAGTGAAAGACAGGCTACAGAATGAGAGAAAATACTAACTATATATCTGATAGGACATTAATGCCTAAAATATATAAAGAATATGCAAAAAATTAACCCCCCCCCCACAAAAAAAGTCTCATTAATAAATGGACAGTGAGCAGAGAATTCTTAAAAGGTGGTGCACTGATGGCCAACAGATACATGAAAACTGCCAACATCTTGAGCCATCAGGGAAATGTGATCTGAGATTCTGTCTTACCCAAGTTAGATTGTCTGACACGAAGAAAACAGTAAATGCTGGTGAGAATGTAGGACAGAAGGACGTCTTATGTGCTGCTGGCAGGAGTGTAACCTCCAACCACTGTGGCATCAATGTGGAGGCTCCACACAGACTCCAAATAGAATCATCATAGGTTCCAACTGAACCACCCCTGGGGACACACCCAAAGGATCTATGCGAGCCTACAGAAATGCTTACAGTCCATGTTTATTGCAGTGTCTTTCATAGCAGCCAAGTTGTGGGATCAGCCTAGATGCCCTTCATATCTTAGTGGACAAAGAAAATGTACCACTTATGCATGATAGGATTTTATGTAGCCACAATGAAGAATTAAATTGGGCCAAAGATATAGCTGCCTAGCATGTATAAGACCCTTGTTCAGTCTTCAGTCTTAGAGGAAAACAGGGAAGAATGAACTCATTTCAGGGAAAATTAAATGAAATAAGTATAGCATGAATCCTAATTGGTCTTATTAATAAAATCCTGAAGTCAAATATCAGGGTGAAAGCTGAAAAATCAGAGAAGCAGAGCAGCTAGCCACTAGTTCTTACCTCTATGAAATCTTTAGCCAAAAGGGAGCTGAGCTTCTGTCTCCTCCCACCTTATATTACTCTCTCTGCCCAGCCATATCACTTCCTGTCTCCACCTCCCTAGTGCTGGGATTAAAGGCGTGAGATCCTAAAGGGCTTGGATCAAAGGTGTGTGCCACCACTGCCTGGCTCTGTTTCTCTTTTAGATTGGATCAACCTTGTGTAGCCCAGGGTGGCCTTGAACTCACAGAGATCCTTCTGCTTCTGCCTCCTAAGTGCTGGGATTAAAGTTGTGGGCCACCACTGCCTGGCCTCTATGATTATCTAGTGGCTAGCTATGCCCTCTGATCTTCAGGCAAGCTTTATTTGTTAAAGCACAAACAAAATATCACCACAAATAAGCTTGACTCAGAAAGGCAAATGTTGTGTGTTTCCTCACATGTGTGGACTCTGGATAAATGAATGTTTATATGTACATATGATATGAAAGATAAAGGGAAACTGGGAAGATGAGGGGGCTGGTGAGGAGGGTAAGGGAGGACAGGAGAGTATAATGTGGACATTATAAATAAATAAAGGTGGACAAATATGGCCAAGGTACATGATACTGTTGAGTGAAAATGCTACAATGAACCTACCACTTTTTACAATGAGTATGTAAAAGCAAAATGACAGCATTATCAGATAAACAGAATTTGTTACTATCAAATCCACATTATAATAAATATACACAGTGTTATTCAAATTAAATGTGAGTGACAAAGGACAGTCATTTGAATTCACAGACAGAGCATCACTAAAGATAATTGTAGAGGCAATCATAAGAGATAATGAGGTTGTGTACCCTCCTTCCACTCCTGTGATTTAGAGTAAACAATATGTAAATAATTGTGTTTGTACGCATAAAGTATGTAGAAATGTAATACATAATAACAGCAGGAAAATGGGAACAAGAGAACAGGACAATGTGGGAATATATTTTCTGTATTTCACTATAATTAAGTGAATGGATGTGGATGGATTTAAATGCACCAGTTACTAAAAACACAATTCAGGAAATATAAATTTATGTTACCTATTCTTATCATACAAAATGGAAAGTAAAGCATATTTTAACTAAATTAATAATTTCACAATGTACTATATATCAAAATATTACATTGTGTACCATAAGTATGATCATCATAACTTGTCAGTTATCATGAAAGAGAAAAGAAATATAGTTGAAATCATTAAAGATATTAAAATATATAATAATATTCACCTGGTATACAAGAAAGCAGTAAAGGGGGACTAGGAGAACAAAAAATAAGTAAGACATAGAAAACAAAAAGCAAAATTATAGATGGAAACCATCCACAAAGCCTACACAAAAGAAGTAGTCTCATTAACAAATGGACAGTGGACAGACAGTTCTTAAAAGGCAGTGTACCAATGGCCCACTCAAATATGAGTGAATTAAGCTATCCAGTCAAAATGCAGAGACTGAAACAGGAAGAAAACACAAGACACTACTACAGGAGTCACATATTTGACTAAAAAATACAAACAATTTGATAGGAGAAGAATGGGTAAATATACCATGCAAACTGAAGCCATTAAAAATTTGGAGTGGCTGTACTCATATCAGCCAAATTAAACGAAAGTAAAGCACTACTGTTAGAGATAAAGAGGGTCATTTTATAAAAATTGCAGTCAGAGAATGTGTAACATATAAACATATATGCACCTAATAACAGAGACTCTGAACACACAAAAGTTGGAAACACTGAATTGACAAATAGTTTAAGAATAATAGCTTCAAATTTCAATATTTTCTTTAAATAATGGGTAGAACAACTAAGCAGATGTATAACAAGACAAAAAAATTTGAATAAAACTATACTCCAACTAGATTGAACATTTAATAGTAGCAGAGGGCATATTTTTCTCAAGCACATGTGGAGCATTCCCCAGAATAGACCCTATGCTAGACCCTAAAATAAGCCTCAACAAATTTCAAAGGATTTAACTCACATGAAGTATATTCCCACACAGAATGAAATTAGAATCAATAAAGAAGGAAATCTGGGAAATTAAAAACGTATGTAAATCAGCCTTCCTCTAAATAACCAATGGATTAAATAAAAAAATCCGAACGGAAATTACAAAACACTTTAAGAGGAGCAGAAATGGAGAGGCAACATGTAAATGTATTCAGGCAAAGTAGATACCAGAGGGAAATGAATAGCTATAAACAAATCAGCTCAACTCTTGAAGTCAACTGTAACATTTGAAAATTCTATTATGATACCTCATACATTGTATGGTAGTTTAAGAAATAAGAAAGCTCTCAGTTCAGCTGCTTAACCATGGTAAAGTGGCAAAGGTTCGTCTACAAAATATTTTCAATATTAGGCAGCATCATGGTTGAGTTCTGGTGAGGGCTGTGTTCTGGACTGCAGAGTACTGAATTCTGTGTCCTCACATGGAGGAAGGGGCTGACTAGCTCTCTGGAGTCTCTTTCATTAAAAGAGTGACTAATCACATTCAAAATTGAAAGCCACCAGGATTCTATGGCTTGACCTAAAACCACTTTGGGTTAGACTTCAGCATATGAATTTTGAGGGAAAATAAGCATTCAGACCACAGTGGAGTGCAAAAGGGGAGAATGGCTTTGGGAAACAGTTTAGAAGATGTACAGAATTTTAAATGCAGAGTTACCATGTGACCCAGTAGTTTTTCTTCTAGATGCATACCCACAGTCATTTAAAATACACCTTACACAAAGGCTTGAATACAAATATTATAGCAGCATTATTCATGGTAGTCAACTTGACACAATCCAAATGTCTACCAATGGACATGTGTCTAAACAGAACATGGTATATCAATAGTATATTTTGTATGCCATAAAAAGGAAGGAAGTACTTAGCATTTCAAGGAGGGACCTTGCAATCATGCTACTAACTGAAAGGAGCCAGCATAGAAGACTACATGTTGTATCATTGGGTTTGCATGCTTCAGCAAATTTATAGAGACAGAGAATAGATTGATTGGCAGGTGCCTGGGGCTGGGCTAGAGGCTTGGGATTACAGGGTGACTTTTTGTTAATAAAGGGTTTCTTTGAAGGAGGATGAAAATGTTCTACATTAGATTGGTGATGGAGGTAGGGGAAGAATACGAGTGCTGTGGGTTGTCTTTCTGTATGCTGTGAATATGTGTGGATAGGATTTGTTGATAAATAAAGCTGCGCTGGCCTATGGCAGGGCAGGATAAGGCTAGGCTGTACATTCAAACTGAAGACAAGATGAAGGGTGTTGTTGGAGGAGACACCAGGCCACTGCCCAAGGAGCAACAAGATACCAGCAGACCGGTAATGCCACGACCACGTGGCAACATATAGATTAATAGGAATGGGTTGAGTTAAGTTATAAGAGCTAGCTAGCAAGAATCCTGACCATTGGCCATCCAGTTTGTAAGTAATATAAGCCGCTGTGTGTTTACTTGGGACCAGGCTGCTGTGGGACATGGATGGGAGAGATTCGTTCCGACCACGGGCCTGGGCAGGACCAGAGAAACTTCCGGCTACATAAGAGTGAGTACATTGAGCACTGTTAGCTTGGGCACTTAGGTCACTGGTATGCTGTCTAAGCTTTGCATCAATGGAAGCATTGAAGATGGTGCTGAACTGACTTCAGCTAGAAGTTTTCCAACTCTGATGGATACAGAAGAGCCTTTCTGAGTTTTAGACTCAATCCAGAGAGAGGTCTGTCTGGGAAGAATAGCACATACTAGTTAACTATGGGCTCTTTGGATCTGACATTCTCTTATAGAGCTGTGCTTTCTCTTCATCTCATATGCAGATGTGAGCATGTACATGCAGTCTGGCATGGTTTAGAAACTGCTTTCTGTCCTCACCAGGACTGTGTAGTATGTGCTGTTCATCTTCCAGCAAAGCAGAGAGGAACTAAGAAGCAGGAGACATGTATCATCCCTCATTTAAAACTCTACCACTCCCCAAAGTGCAAACACAGCTGTTTCTTTGGATCAGGGGAAAGGTGTTCAAGTGAGTGTGGGCTCACCACCCCGTGAAACCTGGGAGTGCTGCTGAGGAATACTGTATGGCTTTAAGCGAGAATTCCTTCTTTGGCAAGTGTAGGAAGAAATTCTGGATATATAGTAAGTATCCCATGAGTATTTTGAGGGGTTTTCTGTGAACAAATGGAAGAAAAGTTCCTTGAATACCTTGTAATTTTTGGTTAGCACCCATATGTTTAGAGAGAAGAAAAACCAGGGGCCTGAAGAGATGCTCAGTGGTCAAGAACGCTTGCTGCTCTTGCAGAAGATGGGTTCAGTTCCCAGCACCCACATCAAGTGACTCATAACTACCTGTAACTCCAATTGCATGAGATCTGACTCCATATGTTGGCCTCAGAAGACACCTGCATATGAGTGGATATATATATATATACTCAGATACATAACTAAAAAATTTAAGAAAGGAAAGCCAAGCTTCACAATGCCTTTCAGAAGCTTGGAGAAATGAGATATGTATGACATATAGTTTGGGCCCATTGTGTCATACATATTTCTCTAGACTCATGAACAGACAAAGGGGAGATCCTTAGACATCCTCTATCTACTGGTTAAACTTCACTGGGAGTACAGGTATGCTCTTGTCTAACAGGGAATGGTTATTTAGAGAATTGGAGACCATGTATCAAAACCAAACAAACTGTAGCAAATAGCTTCAAAGTGAAACTCAACTGTCCCCTCTTCTTGTTGGAACGTCTACATTTCTATCTACAAAAAGGGTAACCAGTGGCCTTAAGAAGGAAGTATATTACTTCATTTCATAGAATACCATGCCTTCTCTTTAGACGCTGGAGCTGTTAAAGTTTTCTAGGGTGAGTCCTGGACTCCCTAGTAAACCAACCCCTGTTTTGCCTTGGAAGGGTATGTGAGTCCCAGATGTGCTTTGGGGAGAGTATCTGTGAGGTGGTAGGGATTGAAAGTAGGCCCTTGTGCATGCCAGGCAAGCTTTCTACACTCAGCTATACCCCCAGCCTGTGCTTTCTTGATACAGGGCCTCACTATGTGGTCCAGGCTGGTCTCATACTAGTGTTCCTCCTGCTTCTGCTTCATGAGTGTTGAGGTCATGGGGATGCACCACTCCCCGATGCAGAGTTGAATTTTTCCAGAATGTTCTGGGCTATTTCTTTTTTAAAACTTTTATTTTGTGTGTATGTATGCCTGTGCACTACATGCATGTAGTGCCCTGGAGGCTGGAAGATGTTGGACGCCCTGGAACTGGAGTTATAGATGGTTGTGAGCCACCATATGGGTGCTGGGAATTGAACCTGTGTCTTCTGCATGAACAACAAATGCTCTTAACCAGTGCACCATCTTTCCAGCCCCATTCTGGGCTATTTCTCCCTGCCTAATGATTCCTTAAGAAGGGGATAATGGTCTCAACACCTAAGCTGACTACAGAGTAGCTCTGGGGCTTGTGCTGGACTTGAGCTGTGTATTGTGTCAATGTGAAGTGAGGGTATTTAGACCCTCAGATGAACTAGAGAGAGTGCTCTCCTTGCTTGGTTGTAGGAACCTTTTGGCCCTGGGAAGAGAGGCTTGCAGCAGGAAGGATGGATGGCTCAGGCATTATCTAGAAAAGCCAGTCCATTTCCTTCCAGCCTGTCAATATGTTTTTGTCTGCTTGACAATGTAAGGGAAACATCCTTGATTTTTTTTTTTGTAACTGTGCATATAATTTCTTAGTATTTCACTTCCGGGCATTGATTAAAGCTTCTCTGTCTCTTTAGAGTCATTAAATAGAAAAACGTCTGCTGGAGACAGATTGGTGGAGTTTCTAGGGACCCGCTTAGAGAGGTAGGCGTCTCTATAACTTGCTGAGAAGTTTGTTCTGGTCCTTGGCAAATAGACATCAATAGCTAACATTTGCTGTATGTTTATTATATGAGGATACCATGGTAAATGCTGTACACAAATTACCTCACTCTGTCTTCCTACAATCAGGCTGAGAGGGGGTATTAGGATCCCCTTTTCTGATGTAAATTGAAGGCTCACAACACTAAATAATACAGTTTGTGCCACTCAGCCTGTAGTAAGAAAGACACTGAGGTCATGTGGTCTGACCAGAAGGGTGTTACACCAACCCCAAACTCCTAAACTCCCTGTAGTATCTCACAGCCTAGGTGTTGGCTCCCAGGGCACAGGCATAATCCTAGAGCGTCAAATCTGGTGATGTGTATTTTGGTCCCTTCCAAGAATATGGGAAAGCATCAGCATGTCTGCATTTGTTGTATTTCTGATCAGCAGGGAAGAGGAGGCACCTTTGGGGACAGTCTTTGCTTTCTTCATCCACCCACATTCACTCAGAAGGCAACATTTGCATAAAGTTGTTTGGAGGTGACTGTGGCGTCCACTGGTGGGCTGCTGTCCTGGTGGGCAGAGTGACAGTGTGGAAGGGCGGGAGGGAATACCAGGCTGTTATAGACTCCCTCCTCATTTGCATACCAAGTCAAAAGGGAGCGTTTAGGGTAATTTTCTCAGCATAGATGAGGAACCTAGACACAAGGATGAGAAGAAACTCAACGAGGTTTGTCCAAGTGAGTCAACCGAAGTGGGCCAAGTGCTATGCGAAGTGCTTCAGATACAGGATCCCAGGAAGTCTCCCGAAAGCCTCATTGAGCAGTCTGCTTTACCAGTGAGGATGCAGATGGTGTTTGCTGCTTCTCTTGTTGCTATGAGGAAATGCCTCATAAAACAGCTTAAGAGAGAAAGGGTTTGTCCTGGCTCAGGGCACGAGAAGATACAGTTTACACTGAGTCTGTGATGAGCGGTGTGGTGTGGGGAGCCTGTGACTGGGACCCTCACTCCTAGAGCTGAGGGGACAGGAAGTGGGGTAGGACATTTCTGACTTCTGGGTGCTGATTTTAACTAGATGGGGAAGGCTACTTGCCAAGAACCAACTTCTGAACCCTAGTGGCTTCGACAAGCTGAGAGGTTTTCCTCACGTCGAGATTCTCTGGTGCATTGGATAGAAACCTACGTTCCATCCAAGGGCACAGTTTTGGGTGTCCCAGCCTGTTCCTAGGATCAGCATGGAAAGAGAGCATGGAAGATCTCATGAGAAGTTTTCAGGGTTCAGGTAGAAACATACCATTTCTACCACACTGCACTGGCAGGAACTCGGTTACATGGTACCACCCGACTGCAAGGGAAGATGGGAAATGTATTCAGGCTCATCAGTCTGGAAGAAAGGAAAGGTGTGGCTGGGCGAGCATGGCGGTCTCTGTCACAGGGCCATTACGTAGAGTCATTCGCTGTGTGATAGTGCACAGTACCTGCTGATAAACAGCGTACACCCCAGTGGTCCCAAGAGACCGCGTCACCCGGTATGTCAGAGCAGTCTTAGTTTATGCAAGCATACCCTGTGATACCAGTAACACGACCACAACTCTTTTACAAAAGAAAGATTCATTTTAATTCTATGTGTATGAGTGCTTTAGATAAAACATGTATGTTGCTGTATCTAGGCATAGCAGAGTGCCTGCGGAGACCAGAAGAGGGCATCAGATTCTTCAAACTGGAATTTCAGATGGTTGTTAGCCACCCTGTGAGTGCTGGGAATCGAACCTGGATCCTCTGGAAGAGCAGTCAGTGCTTAGCAAGCACTGGGCCACCTCTCCAGTCCTGTGCCAACACCTTTTGTAAGCGCTTATTACAATGTCTAGCATTAAGCCACACAGGAGGCATTTGGCTGTCACGCTAAGATGCAATGCTGCATGTAGCAAAGCCAAGAGTAGAACCCAGGAACTCAGAGTCTAGATTATCTGCATCGCCTCTCACACTCCTCGAAGGGCCAGCCCAAGTTCTATGCGTCTGGACCCTGGATGCCCTGTGTGACAAGGTCGTGTTGGTCACAGCAGTCCTTCAGATTGTCCTTTGTGTGGCTGCCCACCCCACCCCCTGCCAAGGCCTGTCTAAGCTCTAGGTCCGAGAAGTGTTCTTTGGGGATTTTTGTGGAGGAGCTGACTCAAGCTCAGGCCTGTCAAACTCCTGGCTTATGTGGTGGTCAGGGGCTCTGCTAGGAAGGATAGGTGACTGACACGCTGTCATTCTCCCTGGGCAGGCTGGACTGTCATTAGCATTCAGGAGGCCGTAAGTCTTGCTGTAAAAATCTGCTGTTTAAAGGTTTTAAAAAGATATCACACTCCGCTGAGTGCCTCTCTTGGTTGAAGTTTCTGTAAGTAGGGAGCTAAAAATTTCTCATGCTTGTTGAGCAGCAAAGGGGGAGCGCTGGAATGGTGTTTTCCTTTGTGGGGGCATGTCCAGAAGTCTGTTTTTAGCAATGCTAGCAATGTGGCTAAATATGAACATGAATGTGGACTGAGTATTTGCCATGTTTCTTAAAGGGCAGTATGTTCTTTCTTTCTTTCTTCCTTCCTTCCTTCCTTCCTTCCTTTCTTCCTTCCTTCCTTCTTTCCTTCCTTCCTTCCTTTCTTCCTTCCTTCCTTCCTTTCTTTCTTTCCTTCTTTCACTGTCTCATCTCTTTCTCTCCCCTTCTGTCCCCCCCCCTTCTCACCTCACCTCTCCTCTCCGACTTTATTACAAGGGAGGATGAATATACTCCCCTTGAAAAAATTCTGGATTTCATTGCCTCTTCCCCTGCCTCCTCACTGGTCCATCCTAGGGAAGTAGCGTTGCCAAGTTTTCCTCCCTCTCTCCTGCGGCACTCTTCATGGAACGCTTAGATATGTAAACAGGAGAGGTCTGAGCACATGATACCTTCATTTAGGACTCCAGGGTCCGTTCATCTTCTCTTGCTGTCCAGGAGGGTGGTTCCAAGCATGGGTTTTTATGTGTGTAGTTCCCCCAGAGCCCAAGTCTTGGTATGCTGTGCCAGCTTTGTGTGTGCTGCACCATGCTGGGCCCCGATCCTGGGTCCTCTGCCATGCATAAAAAGTGGCCTTGCAGGCAGAGTTCTTCTCCTGGGGAGCTTTAGACAGTATCTCCCATTTCTCTGAAGGTCTCAATGACAGACCAGTTTCATTCCACTTACGTTCACCCTGGGGAACCAGTGAGTTTCTTGGGTTTACTTACAGAGCATGGGTAAGGGTTCCTGGCAGAACTGTGAATGACCCTATGGCATTCCCTTAGCAATATCAATGGAGCCCCCCCTTTACCTTAGCCTCCCATTAATCTTCCCCAGCCTATATCTCTAGCAACTTGCTGAGACACCAAGACATGTATAATTAGGGCCAAATTGCATACACATGTCAGGAGACTGTCTAGTGATCCTCTCCATCCCTCGTTTTATGAAGGAATACCAGCAGTCATAGGCCTGATAGTGATTGATGCCCACAAGCAGGCACAGCTGACTGGGTGAAGATGACAGCTGTTTGGCTTGGAGGATGACACTCTACCTCTATGACAAGCTCCAAGGGTCACTGCTTGTTTGACGGTGATTAAGTGGGTTTGGGGAGGTTTCCCAGGCCCAGATGTCTGAGAGACAGTAACAAGTAACATCTGTTCTCATCAAAAAGTAGAGTGGCAAAGTACAAATCACTGGTGACTTTCAATAAATCCTGGAGTTGGCTTTTGGGGCCCAGAGGGGAGGCAGCTTCCCCTGTGTGCCTAGAATATCTGAAGTATTCCCTCAGAGAGGGGAGAGAGAGAGAGAGAGACAGAGAGAGAGAGAGAGAGAGAGAGAGAGAGAGAGAGAGAGAGAGAGAGAGAGAGAGAGAGACAGAGAGAGAGAGAGAGAGAGAGAACAGTGAAGAGTTCCCTGGAGCCTGCTTAGGTGAGGCTCTTCTTGCTTAATGGCATCCCTGAGTCTTTGTTTATTAGACCTGGGGAAGAGTGTTGGTCAGGATGCTGATTGGTGAGGAAGGAGGGGCATTGCTTAGCCTTGAATCTGTGTGGTCCAGGGAGGGAATCCAGGACAACAGCAAAAATCAATTCAGCTCACAAGAATCAAGGCCTTCCTTCCTTCCTTCCTTCCTTCCTTCCTTCCTTCCTTCCTTCCTTCCTTCCTTCCTTCCTTCCCTCTTTTCCTCTCTTCTTCTTCCTCCTTTCCTTCCTACCACAAATCTGTTGATTTAGTCCACAGACACTTAGAAGACACTCCACATGTCAGATTCCATGCCATGTGACCGGAGAGACACAAAAGGAAGGCGTAGTCCTTGTCTATAAAAAGCTCAAAGTCCAGTATGGGGGTGAAGCTTGGATGGACGGCAGGAATCCATTGCTTAGGGTGGGATGTGTTGGGTGCTGGCAGGCAGTCAGGCAGGTGGGAAGGGGAGTCACTTGCAGCTAAGCAGACCCATGTATGTCAGTCGGGCAGAAAAAAGTATTTGCACTGAGTACCAAAAGATGTTTCGACTCTCAACTACAAAACTGTATGGAGAGGATTAGGAGCCTCAGGCAGAAAGACCCGTGTGTATAAAGCGTGGAAGGTGGGAAGCAGTGAAGGTTTACAGCTTGCATCTACATCAGTTCAGTGGAGAGCCTTTCTTCCCTGTCCCTTTGAAAGGCTTCTGTGTTGAGTTTCTGTTGCTCACTGGGCTAGTGGAAGTGGTCTGTGAAATACTCTGTTTATGATGGGTAAGGAGTGAGACTCTACCCACCACTGGATTCCTTCCCCACCTTTCACTTTGAACACAGAGCAGGAAAAGTGAAAGAAAACACCACCCCCTCATCTTTCCGACTACAGGTCGGGCTGAGGTTGCTGGCGGCTCGCATTCCACCAGGATGTAACTTCCAAAGCAGCAGAAGGAGGGAGGGCTAAGACATGATGTTTTGAGCTGGTGTCTGCCCCTCTGGAAGGCTCTGCAAGTCTCCAGTTCTAAGTTTTCCCTTCCTGGGAAGAGATAGCGAGCCCACAGAAGTCAATCAAAAACATGACCAATGGCTGTGGCATTTGGCAGTACCCAATCACAGAGATGGCACAGCACTAGAGCTGGACACTGGGGACCCCCACTGGGCCAGTCAATGAGATGCTGGTTCTTTTGGGATAGGGGTGGGACGGGGGGGAGGGGCCAAGATGGTGGAGGTGTCTCTCAGGTGACCCGGGAAAGCAGAGGTTTACTCCATGGTCAGACATTATTTTAGGATTTTCAGAACTGACATTGCTAGAGCAGCACATACCAGGAAATGACACCCCTGAAACAAACAGATGGAAGTTTGTGAGTCATGTTCTGATTATTTAGAGCCCAGTCAAAAATCTTTCTGGCAGCTTCTGCTTGTCAACAGGGAAGATTTTATCTGTGAGACTTGGAGTCTTACAGATGTTGGGCCCTGAACAAGTGGATTTCTAATCATTCAACCGTAGCTGAAGTCAGTTCTCAAGCTGTTTGATTTCAGGACCATTTTACACTCCTAAAAGTTAACAGTAGCCTAAAGGAAGATTTTTTTTCTCATGTAGTTTGTGGGCCAGTGAGCTGCTGAGAGGGTAAAGGCACTTGCTGCACACTCTAGAGACCGGAGTGTGATCCCCAGAACCCATGTAAAGGTGGAAGGAGAGAACCAACTCTACAGAGCTGTCTTCTGATGTCCATCATGTGCCATGACATGTTTATGTGTCCCCCATATGTACACAAACACAATAGTAACAGTGGATAAACCTTTTTTAAAAATGTAGTTTATGAGCAGGGCAGTGGTGGTGGATGGCTTTAATCCCACCACTCGGGAGACAGAGGCAGGTGGATCTCCGTGAGTTCGAGGTCAGCCTGGTCTATAGAGTGAGTTCCAGGACAGCCACGGCTGTTACACAGAGAAACCCTGTCTCAAAAGAAAAAAAAAAGTAGGTTACACCTCTAAATATTTGCCAGAATGGAAATTTAAACTGAGAAAGTTTCAAAACAGTTATTATTTTATTTTATAACGGCAATAGTCAGCCCAGTTACATTGGTACAAGTAAGACTGTTTTATGGACAAGAGGTTAGAGAATTCTGATCTGTTTGAGCTGCTATGACCAAATGCCATATGTAGGGTGTCATATATTCAGTTCTGACATTGGGAAGTTAGTTCAAGGCACCGGCAGACCAAGGACCTAGTGATGACCACATTCTGGTTCATGAACAGGCATCTTCGTAGGGTGTCCTCACATGGTGACAAGGCTGGAGGGCTCTCTAGGCTCCTTCAGCAGGGCATTGACCCCGTTTGTGAGGGTGCTGCTCTTCTCCCACCGAATCAGGAGTTACAGGTTGGACACATGGACTTGGAAGGGGGAGGGGAGTGAGGCGCAGATGTTCAATCAATCGCAGTTTTCAAAACAAAACAAGCCATCTCATTGAGAACAACATCACATAATGTTTTTATACATCTCTTTGGTGCCCGATTTGACAGAACAAAGCTGCAGTGTCACATGTGCCCCTGCCATTAGTTGGCCATGCTATGTAGCTGAACTGTCTTATTGAAGTATGCGAATCATGTTCTTCACAAAGATATGGAAACTCAGAACAGAGAAGCATTTTACAGCATCTTCAAATAACTGTAGATATTCTCATTTGATACACACCTGAAGGGTCAAATCACATACTTTAGAGATGGTTGTGATGTATGACCCATTTAATATAGTGGATCATACGCACTCTGTTGCGTCCAAGTTCTCCAGTCCCAGGGCTGGAGAGATGGCTGAATGTTTAAGAACACTTGGTGCTCTTGCAGAGGACCTGAGTTCAGTCCCCCAGTTCCCAGCATCCACACTGGGCAGCTCACAACTGCCTGTAACTCTAGCTTAGGAGATTCAGTGCCCTCTTCTGGCCTCTAAGGGCACCTGCTCATGTGTGCATGTGTACACAGAAACAGACACATAAATAAATCAACAGTAAAAATAAACCTCTGAAGTTCACTGGTCCATTTTTGTACCCCAACTCTTGGATTTTTTCATCCAGACCATTTCTGAAACACTGTGCATTGCTCCTTTGGAAAAATCAGGTTCCCAAGTGGCCTTCTGGGTATGACTCCATTCTGTCACACAGCCCACTAATCCCCTGCACTCATACCCCTACCCATAGTGCTGGGCATCTAGCAGTGTCCTCTGGTTCTCGTGGGAGTGGGGGCAAGCTTTGAAACTTTCCATTTTCTCCCTTTAAGACCCTGAAGTTTTGCCTTTGAGGAGAAATATTATCCGCTATTTGCTTTGAAGTGGCGAAGCTTTGAAACAAGCTGCCAGATTCCCAAGTTCGAATGCTTTTGCTGACAGTCGTTTTTTCAAGTAGCAACAGGGGTCCATGAAAGAGCGGCCCGTTCAGGCTGACACTCCAACAGTCAGACAGGGATTTTTTTCGCTTGAGACAACTTAAGCGTACAGTAGAATGCTGTCTGGGTCTGGGTGTGCACGCATGCTTGCTTGGCAGAGCTAACAGGAGTAATTCACACAGTGGTTTGTGGGTTTGACTTTGTATTCCACACTGCCAAGGAACTTCCAGGGGCAAATGGCTTTTTGTGGGGTTTAACTGAAGGCTTACCTACAGTACCTACATATTCAAACATGCTCCCTGAAGCTTGGCCACTTCTTTACTGCTGAGAGCAGAACTCAGTGTCCCCTAGGGGCATCTCCCAGGATGTTCCTAGCATCTGGGACCTGATTCCTGTTTACTTGGATTTTCTTTGCTCAAACTCCGCCATACCAGCTGTCCCCTCCAGCTTGTGCTGCCCCCCCTCCCTGGACAGAACTTCCAGGCTTTTCTTGGCACAATTCTGTCCATCCTTGCACTTCCTGTTCCGAACTGTTGGCAGATGGCTTGCTTCAGTTTTATCGTCTCGGGCCCACTGGATCTGTCATTTGGAACAAAGTCCCCTGGAGTCTCAGGGGCCACTTCTTCTGCCTCCTCCTTTTCTCCCTCCTGTGTGTTCTCCTTTGTCTTTCCTGCCAGAACACACTCTTCAAAGCTCACCACTGTCTGGCCAGCTCAGCTCCTGATGCCCCTTTGTTCTGACTTCTGATGTTCTCCCAAGAATTTCCTTCTCTGCTTCATCAGGTGTGAACTGTGTAGTCAGCTGGTTGAGTAGAGTTGTTCAAATCATGGTTCCCTCACTCAGGTCCCCTGGGGCCTTGGGAATCACATGCTTCCTAAGGACAAGGCTATGCCTGGGCACCTCCGCCTTCCTCTCCCGACCCAGGGGATGCCTAGCACACCGTGTGTGTTCTGTTGCCACTGACATGGGTCTGCATGGCTCTGGTTTGCTTCCTGCTTTTCTAATAGAGCTGGAGATTTGAGCATTCCCTTGGTTACTTAGGTGGTCAGGGCTTCAGGAGGTGTCGTGGTGGTATGTGCTCTTTAGAAGGTCTACATTAAAAAGTGTGTGTGACAGCTCCTTGGACCTCTGGTCTTTTGATGTTCTGCCTGTGGGGAATGAGATGTAAATGTGTCCTTTGCTGGTGTTAGATGGAGAGGAATTCAGTAGTGACAACCTTTTTCATTTATTGATTAAACCTAGCTTCTACATGCTTTTCAGACAGAAACAGAACTAGGGCCCTTTTTGCTCTCTGAATTGTGTCTTTACTTACAGATTCTGGTGGTACACGTCTCCCACTCATTCAAACTATGCAAGTTGAGCAATGACTCTGTTTAGGCACCAGGTGAGATGTTGAGGGACAGAAGGATGTCAAATAGGCTGGCCTTTGTTGGGACAGAATTCACCTCTAGAGGGCCTGTTGCCGTGAGACAGAATCTGGGGGGTGGTCCTGGGAGATGTGGGGGACTAAGGTGGAACCAACATTATGTTCCCTGACAGGAACCCCAGGGCATGGGGGTTGGGAGTGGTGGCACATTCACACTACTCTAGAAAACATCCTCCACGTGATAACAAATTGAGAACAGCTTCTCAGAAGACACCTGGAAAGTACTAATTTTTGCAAAAGAGCATGTGAATATCCTTCCTGGTGGGGGTAGACTAATAAGACAGCCAAGGATCTTGATTCTATGATGGTAAAGACAAGAGAAAAATAGCTGAGCATCATAGTAGCTCTCAGTATCCCCTTAGGGTACATCTCTGTTTATGCTCTACAGGCCCAGGTTTACCATGGTGTGTGTGTGTGGAGGGGTTGGGGTGGGTCCCCCATTGTGTATCATTGACTCTACAGGGCAACAGATGGGCATATGACCCCTTCCCAGGAAGGGCAATGCTAATGAGGAGCAGTCACATAGCCCCATAAATGCCCTCTGCCATCTGGGCTCTGCCTGTCTCCCTGACTTCCCCCTCCAACTGTGTCAATTCTCTCATTCTGCTCCGGCCCCTGGCCGTCTGCTGTCCCTCCAACACACCAGCTTTGCTGCTGCCCCAGCCCTTGGCCCACTGCTTCCTCTGCTGGCAGCGTCCAGGTCTTTGCTCCATTCCTACCATGCAGCTCACTCCATTCCACCCCTTCTCAGCACCCCTGCAATTTTCCTTTGTGCACCAATGATGGCCTGAGACTCCTTGATCCGTCTGCTCCCTTGTTGTCTTTCTCCACCAGGAGACTATGAATTTCATGAGGGCAGGGACTTGGTCTTGTTCATCTCAGTGTTTCATCTGACATAAGCAGGTCTTTAATAAATACACATTGAGTGGAGACTGTTTATCTCTGTGACAATATAGTCAATCCCGAGAGGAGAGGCTCCCAGCATCCTGTCTGGATGCTTCTCTCACACACCAAATGTGAAATAGCCTTGTGAATTCTTTGTAGACCCTAGATGGAGATTTCTGGCTTTCTTTATAAACCTAGCCAGGAGGGTCACAGTACCAGGTGGGACTGAAAACCTAAGGAAAGTAACAGCTACAGCCTTCAAGTCCCATGGGATGTGACTACGGCAAGCGAGGCTGGTAGAGTGTGTGACTGGGGAGGGGAAGGAGCCTGGGTGTGGAGGTCAGCCAGGGTTTTACCATCCTGTCTCCCTTCTCCCTGCTTAGATAGTGTTCAACTCCAGAATAGCAACTCATTCAGGTGAGAAGTACAGAAAGCCCTGGCTATCCGGCTTCTCCCGGAAGGCAGGGATTACTTCCAGCCAGCCCCTTTGGCTCTGGTTAAGGGCTATTTGTAAGCCAGATGGAAACGAACCCAAGGTTTTAGTTAGAAACACGAGCTATTTTGTATTCCTGAGTCCTGCCTCTTACCTGGACTTCCCCCTCTGCCCTGTGCTTCAAGTCCCCTGGGTCAGCACTCCCAGCCCTGATCCTTGCTCAGCCTTAGGGTGCTTCTGTTCCTGTCTTTGATCAGCTCAGACAGATGGGGCTCCTCTGGCTGTCACAGCTGGGACACAGCAATCCTGCTTCTCTTGGGGACATGAGCAAGAGACAAAAGACACATAGAACATAAATTGTCCTCGCACATACTGCCTTCTTTTCAGGGCTACAGGGAGCTGGGAAACATGTTCCAAATGATGCTGGGATGATAGTGCATTGGTGTTATTTCACTGGGACGTCCTGGCTCTGGAGGAGGATAAAGGCCACATGGAACTCATAAGTTGGTTGCCTTGTCCAGGACAGGATAGAAACAAACCCTCTGGTCCCATGGCATGGTAATGCTTATGAGCAGGGAGTGTGGTTCATCTGCACCCTAATTCCTGCTGATCCCAGACTGAGGAAGTTGTGCTATGGGGGTGATGGCAGGTGGGACAGGCCAATGGTCACTGGAACTGTTGGTGTGGCATATTGGCTAACTGTAGCAGCATCTGTTCCTGTTGGCCAGGCGCTCTGCTTGGGTGGTACCCATCTATTCCAGCTGTCAAGTATCTTGACTATTATTCCTTTGGGGAGGTCTCAGTTATCCATAGTTTGTCCATAGGCTGAGCAACCTGATCATAACACTGTGGGCACTTGAACTTGAAAGTGAGGGTGTTTAGTAACAGAACAATAATGGGAGAGGTTCCAAGAGGAGGGAACAGCTAAGCAGAGACATGAGAAAGCCTAGAGTATTCTGGTGTTGGAGCTTAGAAATAGTCCTGTGAAAGCCTTTGGTCAGGAAGATGTGACGGGGGAATGAACAGGATGGCACTGCCCCTCTGCCTTTGGGGACCAAAACCGGGTGTAATATCTGCTGATGCTTGCACAGAAGGCTTGCATCTGGGAACAGCCTAGAAAATCTGGCCCCTAAAAGAGGGTGACATGCTTGGGCCTCACAGTGAAGTTGACAGCAAGGCCAGGGCTACTCTGATTGTTACACAGAAGCCTCTGTTGTACAGAGATAGCGTCTGTCTGCCCTATCATTGGCACCTTTTTTTTTTTTCAAAAGCTGCAAAACACAGAACTTTTCATCATCTACAAACCCTTCATCTGGCCTTGCATTCAAGGTCATAGGAAGCCCTCTGTGCAGAGGACTGGGAGCATCTTTTCTTGAGATGTCAGAGCCCCATGTCATAGCTGAGACCCCCAAGTCACAACCCAGTTCACCGTGGTTCAGACGTAGGCTGCTAAAGCCACATGCTGCATGGTCCTACCCCTCCCCCATGCTTCCAGGATTCTGTCCTCACTGAGACTGGGTTAAAATGTGGACTAGCTCTGGTACTCCTGGATCCATGCATTGATTTATACAATCATTTATTGGCACAGCCTCCAAGCACGTAGGAATGAGCTCGGCAGTTATTTAGAAAGGACATTGCATCAATTGATCTTAATCAGATGTACCTTCTTGCTGTCCTTCCTCCTGTAGAGACCTGGGTGTCAGCTGTGGAGCTGTCATCTGTGTGGTTTCTGATTGTGCCCTGTGCAATGGAGTACTCTGGCAGTCTTCCAAGTTGGGGGCCTGATGGGTAGGAGGTGGAGACAGACTCACACTCAACTTGCTTCATGTGGGAAAGCTCTTCCTTGCTTAACTTATAGAGATTCACATAAGTATTTATTTAGACAGACATCACATGGCTCAACCCAGTTTGGAAATCATTCTTTAAAAATTGGTTTTATTATAGTTTTAAAATGTGTGCGAGTGTTTGTGTGGGCATGTGAATGTGTGTGGATGCTTGTAGAGGGCAGAGGTTCCACACTGGGAGTCTTACCTTATTGCTCTCCACATTATTTTTGAGTCATAGTCTCTCACTTACCTGGAGCTCACCAGCTAGCTAGGCTGCCTGGCCAGTGAGCTCTAGAAATACACCTTATTTGTTGCTTCAGCTACAGTATGATTACAGATTCAGTCTTTTAGGTATGTGGTGGGGATCAGAACTTAGAACCTCATGCTTGCATAGTGAACATTTTACTGACTGATCCATCTATCTTCTCAGCCCTTGGAAAAGATTCTTTGAGATGAGGGAGCCATCTAAGCCTGCCGGGTAGCTTGTCATCTGTAAACCCGGTCACACCTGGAGAGAAGTGCCCTGGTTTGGCTATGCTGTGAATGTGCCTAAACCTAAAGGTTTCTCATGCTGGAGACCAGGTTGTTAGGGTAGTGTGTGTGTGGTGCTGAGCCAGTTAAGAGGTGACACTGGGTAGGATGATGTCCTTGTTGGCCCCTCTCTGGGTGCTTCTAGATTCCTGTTGGGCCATTTATCTTTGCTGCTCACAGACACCCTGTCATAGTGCAGTGTGCCAGGAGGAAGTGCAGCTCAGGAGCCCTCACCAGAGTGGTACCATCTTCTTTGGACTATTCAGCCATCAAAACTGTGATCTCAAGAGTCTTGTAAGTGTCTCCTAGCCTCAAGTATTTTGTTATAGTAACAAAACTGGACTGTTACAGATAGGCGTCAACAGCATTTCCTGAAGCCAGCAGACCAGGGAGCCCAGCAGGACTGAATCCTTCTCTGCCACTGTCATCACTTGGACAGAGTGTGTGGAGACTCCATCTTTTCCCGGATGGGCTTGTATCTGCCTACAGCCGGTTCCTAGTCAGCCCCGCATGTCTGCTGGGATGCTGGCGGCCAGGAAACCCAGGCTGCCATTCCGGGTGAGCACAGCTCCAGAAGTGGCCTTGTCTACTTCCTCCCTTCCTCCCCTTCTCCCTTCCTCCCACCCCTTTTCCTACCTAGGGTTGGAGGGCATCGCAATGTTCCTGTCCCTTTGGGTGGGTCACCTCCAATCCTCAGGTTCTTTGCTACTGATTACAGCCCCACCACATTCTATGTAGATACAAAACATCACGGAGTTTGTAGGGAACTAGGGAACGGTTGCCAGGGGAAGCTTGTCGGAGGCCATATTTTCCTCTCTCTCCCCTACCTTCACTCTGTGAGAGCAGCAGGAATCCTGTAGGAAGGTGAGGGCCCCATGGTGTCTGCTTGTCTTGCACATAGGAAGCCCACACGTGGTTGCAACATGCAACTCTGACACCCCCCCCCCCACACTCACCTCCTCACTCCAGGGGGAGGGCACTGTTACCAAGCCACCTTGTTGTCTTTAGCCATTTCTCTTTTTTTCTTTCTTTAAAAGCTTAGCAATCAATCCATTCTGGTGAAGGAAAGGACCAAAAAGAGCCCCTTTCTTAATTGGCTCAAGGCCACCGCACACATTACCAGGTGCACTCAATCTGCAATTTGCTCTTTAATTAAAGTTCCTTCTCCCTACAGGAAAGCTGAACACTGGGTCAGTGTTCTCCTCCTTAAAAAAGGGTGTTCTAGGGGATCGGTGACATGGAGAAGGCTTGGTTAGCCTTTGGCCTGTAGAGTCTGAATTTCCTTTTTGTCTCATCCTGGCCAGTAACTTTCAGATGCATCTTCCCTGGACCCCTGAACAGTGGTGGCTGCTGAGGTTTTCTGGCCTGACCTATTCCTTGTCCCCTGTTCCATGGCTTAGAATGTTATCAGTCTCAGAGTTCAGATACATTCTGGAGCACGTCAGTCTTCTGTCTGGCTCCACTCATATACTTGTAGTCTCTTTTACCCTAAGTCAGTGTTGACCAGAAAAATCATTCCCTTGGGAGCCATTCAAAAGGTCCTCACTCTTGGGACAATTTGAAGGGTCATGAGGAAGGTCGCAGTCTGGTCTTGAGGCTTGGTTGGTCCTTCCAGGTCAGGTCATCTCTGGCCTTTGACTTTCTGTGTCTCTGACACACTACATTTTCTCATTTTCTCCTCCTCCTTCTTCTCTTCTTCTCCCTCCCCCCCTCTGTTTAAGTTATATGATGTGCATGTGTGCACATGTGCATGTAGAGGCTAGAGGTCAATGTCAGGCTGCAGCAATAGCTCAGTGGTTAAGAGCACTTGCTGCCCTTTTAGAGGAACCAAGTTCAGTTCTCAGAACACATGTTGCACAGCTTACAGCTCCCTACAACTCCAATTTGAGAGGGTCTTATGCCCTCTCCTGGCCTCCAGAAGGCCCCTGCATGTGCATGGTGCACATGCATATGGTCAAACATACATGCATACACATGAGATATAAATAAATACATCTTTAAAAGAAAAGATTTACCATCCCAAGAGATGTGGGGCCTCGGATCAAGCTGACAGTCCAGTTGGCAATCCACGTAGTTTGACAACTTCCAGAGTCTGAGTTTTGTCCGCAGCAAAGACATTCTATCACGTTTCTAATGGAGGTTCAAGGGTTTTCTTTAATGGTTTGGGATGCTAATCTCTTTCATATGGTCACTGTGAGACCCAGAGGAATGCCACACTTGCAGAGTGCCTGGTGTGACACAAGAGTGTGCCTGCACATTGACAGATGTTCACCCCACTCCTTCTCTCTTCTGCCCACTGTCCTCTCTTCCAGTTGTATCTGGTTTGAACAGCTTCTTTGAGGAATGAGCTGAATATGACATTCTGACATTTAGGTTTTTCTCTTAATTAATCCAGACCCTACACTGAAGCCAGGATGAGGCTCTGCATGGAACCACATTTTGATGAGCAGGAGTGGGGCTTACCCCAAGGCCCTACCCTGGAGTCTGTGCTATTGAATCTGGCCAGATGTAGTTGCACAGGGAAGATTTGCTGTCTAGAGAGGGTAGCCAGTGCAGATATGACAGACTTCCTGTGCCTTCCAGAGTTTCTAGAGACGAAGACCAGGCAGCATTGTGATTCAAAGAAAGCTTGAAATTTTTTTCATCTTTCCATGTGACTATGGGCTACATTTTATTCTGTTTTCTGTTCCTATCACAAAAATAGTTGAGGCTAATTGGCAAAGAATAAAATTTTATCTGGATGAGAGTTCTAGAACCCAAGGACCCCAAGAACATGGGACCCCCATTTGTTTGGAATTTTGTCAGGGCCTTCTTGCTGTGTGGTAGAAAGTATCAGGGCCATGCAGAGCAAGTGTGCTAACTCACACTTCCTGTTATAAAGTCGCTAATGCCACACTGTTGGGGCTCCTCCACCTTCACGACCTCATTTCATCCTAATTATCTCCCAAATCCTCACCTTGGGGATTTGGAATTAAGTTTATAGTACATGAACTTTGGGGGACACATTTATACCATAGCAGGCTAGTCACTTCAGTTGACTCTCTGAACCAGGCTCCTCTTCAAGAAATGAGGGCAAGGTTTCCCTTACAGTGCACTGTGATTAGAACAATGCATGTTCTTACTACACATATAGTCATTATTGTCAATACTCATGGCATGTATGACCATATCTGCCTTGGAAATATTTGAAAATGTTTCTTCCCCAAAATGGCCACACTGAGATTTCTTTTTTCTAGAATACTCGGTGCAATACAAATGGGGCCCCTCACTTAGTGAAGTGTCTCATCCTCCATCCTTTCTTCTCTCCCTTCTCCCTTCCCCTCTGTCTCTTCATAACATTTGCTGTTTGCCATACATACTGCGCTAGGTTCTGGGGCGGGTGTGAGAATATGAGATTGAGTGAATGCCAGAGTCTCATGTAAAAGAAAACATGGGGCACAAATCCCAAGACATGAGAACTACATTCACCTGTTGCACAAAAGACACTTTGAAGTCATCGTATCCAAGCGAGGAAATAGGCTTTAGATGGAGAAAGGACTGGGCCCCAAGTCTACTAACTAATAACCAGCCTCTTCAGAGTCTGGACTGTCAAGAGGGAGGGAGAACCTTGCCCCAGACAACGAGGAAAAGCTCCAGTAGAATGCGCCTTGAGCTGAGCCTTGGCGGAGGGTCAAGATTTTAGAAGGCAAACATGTTGGGTGGGAAGGGCAGGCCTAGCCCAGGTAAGAACTTGAGCAAAGGTGTGTCCATCTAAAAGCAGAAACAGAACCAGGATGGCGAGTGGCTCTGCAGCAGAAGGGAGACGCTTTGCTGCCTCTAGAGAATCTGTGACCATGGGTGGCTGTAGTTGGATTTTTCTTTTGTGATTTCCGGCACACACAAAACAGTATAGACACTTATTATTAATTATAAAAGCTTGGCCTTAGCTTAGGCTTGTTCCTAACTACTTTTTTTTTTTTTTTTTTTTTTTGGTTTTTCGAGACAGGGTTTCTCTGTGTAGCTTTGCGCCTTTCCTGGAACTCGCTTTGGAGACCAGGCTGGCCTCGAACTCACAGAGATCCGCCTGGCTCTGCCTCCTGAGTGCTGAGATTAAAGGCGTGCGCCACCACTGCCCGGCCCTAACTACTTCTTATAACTGAAATTAATCCATATTTTTTAATCCACATTCGTCCATGAGGCTCATGACCTCATCTCTGTACTGCCCATTCTGCTTCCTCCACATCTGGCTGGCAAATCTGCCTCTCTTCTTCCCAGAGTCCTCTCTGTCCAGAAACCCTGCCTATACTCTCCTGCCTAGCTATTGGTCGTTTAGCTCTTTATTAAACCAATCACAGTGACACATCTTCACACAGTGTAAGCGAATATTCTGCAACAGGTGGCTCTTTGATGCAATGGACTGCCCTTCATTGTCTAAGACTTTGACAAAAATTATTATTTGTGGCAATGAGCTTGGGGACTGGACACTAGGACTTATGATGCATTCTGCATAGGTGGGGGCAGCCACTCTGTCAAGCACATGCAGCTAGATACACCCCAAATACTTAAAGAAACTTGGACCAAGACACCAGTGAAGAATACCTCATGATAAATCATGGATATTAATTTTCATGCATCGGAGCTGCCAGGCTGGAGCAAACAATTCTTCAGCCTCCTGAGAGTGTTGAGCAAGCCTTTATGGGTACGCAGGGTGATTTATATTAATGCTCTGCTCCAGCCCCGCTCTCCTAACATGATTCCTTTGCTAGGAGAGATGTTAGGCAGTCTCCATCTCCATCTGTTTTGCATGACTCTGTGGTCATCCTGCAGCAGGGGTTTTCCTTTTATATCAGCATCTGCCTGTACTCCGAAGTGCCTTGCTTCCTTCTGGCCATTTTAGAAAGTGCTAGGTGCTAATCCCTTATGATGCAAGACAGGCCTTTATTAGGGTTTGGTGTGTGTGTGTGTGTGTGTGTGTGTGTGTGTGTGTGTGTGTGTGTGTGTGTGTTGGTCACATGTGCACATATATGTATGGGTGCATATGCATGCATGTGTACATTTGTGTGGAGGCCAGAGGCCAGTGTCAGTTGGCTGTCTTCCTCCATCACTTTTAACCTTGTTTTTTGAGACAGGCTCTCTCACTGAACCTGGAACTCAACAATTCATGTAGGTTGGCTATCCAGTGAACAACTGAGTCTCCTGTCTCTGTCTTCTCAGTCCTCACTAAAATGGACAAAGACAGTGGCCTACCATGGGCTACCAACAGTTTTGAGAAAGGGCAGCTTGAGCAGGTGGAGCATGGAGCTTAGTAAATGGCAGCATCCTGTCTGTCTGTCAGATACACACTCCTCTGACTGTTGTCTTAGGAATGTGCCTCAGTGTTTTCAGCTCTTGATTGGCTCTTTACAATTCAAAATGGCAGCCATGTCCAAGTTGGCATCGTTGGTACCATTGTGTTCACATCTTTCTTGGTAGGTGTGTGTTTCCACACTCCTGGTAACTGACAGAAAGGAGAGCACTAGCCAGGCATGTGTAATATACCTCATATATATATATATATATATATATATATATATATATATATACACACACATACACACACACACACACACACACACACACACACACACACACACACACACATATATATATATATATATATATATATATATATATATAACCTACCATGTACCTCCTGATAGGAGAATCAGGGCAGGAAAGGCAGGCCATTGTCCCACACATTCCTAGCACTGGCCAGGCAGGTCTAGAGAGGAGTGTGGACCCAGGCCCAGGCCACATCGTGAGGCAGTGACTGGGAATATTCCATTGACCCTCTCTGTGCCTCAGTTTACCTATCTTTAAAACAGAGAAAACACAGTAACTCCCTTGCATGGTACCTTTTGGAGACTGAACTATGCAGGCAAACTGTTTCATCTGTCTCCCAACACAGGGTCAACAATCAATCCATGTTACTTTAAAATCATTACTTCACTTAGCCACCTCCTTTGTCCCTACAAGTCACTGCAGAGCTAAGCAAGGCATTCACTTGTGGCCCTTGTTTTAGATTGGAGAATGGAGGCTCAGCTGTTACCTGATCTAGGATCTCTTAAGAAAGAATGGCTAGTCTTAGACTCTGGCCAGATCCTGTGTGACACAGTATCTATGCTACTGCCTAGATGTGTCCAAACACTGCTTCCCAGGCCTGCTTCCAAGGGGGAAGTGGATAGCCACCCAGGTCTGCTGACTGAAAATGCACAGGTAGAACCTAGAGACCTGGAATTGCAAAGTGCTGTCCTGGGAATGCCTCTGCCCACGTAGTGTTGGGGTCTGTGGTCTGTGCTGCTGGGTACACGGCTCCCACGTCATCCCAGGGTATGGAAACAGGACAAGGACTCTGGGATGAACAAACACCTTCGTAGCCTGATGCCACACAGACATGATCATCATAGGCTAAATAGGAACTTGTGAAAATGCAGGCAAAGAAAATGGTCAATTACCACACACCAGCTTTTTTCCAGGTCACTGGATCTCTTTCTGGATTAGATAACCTCATTACATATTATGGGCTCTGTGGAGGAAGTCTATTTAAACAGGGTTGAAATGTTCTTTGTTGAGACATTATGTTCAGGCTGGACATGGCTGACAATAGGTTGCCAAAGCCAGCTCGGGCCACTGCCAAGGGCGCTTGGGCACACTGTTGCCTGGCCATGTGTCTCACTGCTCAGGCAGATGTCCTATTCTCTAAAGGAGTACAAAACTCCCTGACCCTCACCCCTCCTTTTAATGGGAGCTGACCTCATATCTTAGAAGATGAGAGCCTTGGGGTCTTCAAGAGGCACAGGTGCCTGGCCTGGGGCAGCACTAACTCCGAAGCATTAGACTAAACCACATTGCCTAACCTGCACTGTGCAGAGGGATCTCATGGCAGCCTTACTGGCTTCCTGTGCCTACCACATGTCAGTTCTCTATAGAGCATCCCTTGGACCTGTCTGATGTGTGATCTTGGGGATAAACAAGAAAGGTTGTGGCTGTGTCAGATTGACAAGGGGTCAGTTGTACTGGTTAGTTTTATGTCAACTTGATACAAGGTATAGTCATCAGAGAGGAGGGAGCCTCAATTGAGGAAATGCCTCCATAAATCAGGCTGTAGGCAAGCCTGTAGGGCATTTTCTTAGTGATTGATGAGGGAGGACCCAGCCTATTGTGGGTGGTGCCCTCCCTGGTTTGGTGATCCTGGGTGGTATATGAAAGTAGGCTGAGCAAGCCACGAGGAATAAGCCAGTAAGCAGCTCTCCTCCATGGTCTCTGCATCAGCTCCTGCCACCAGGTTCCTGTCCTGCTTGAGTTCCTGTCCTGACTTCCTCCAATAATGAACAGCAATGTTCATTACAGCAATAGTAACCCTAACTTAGGCAGGGTTGGAGCATCTTCCCAAACCTGGTAGCCAGGGAAGCTCTGGGACTATTCAGCTGAGAAGGAGAAGGAGGAGGAGTTGATGAAGTGGATCATGGGGAAGATTCTTGGTAGAGCCTCCACAGAATGCATGAGCTTGTTGTGTTCAAGAAACCCAAACTAGGAGAGGTACAAGGCCATGGGAGACTGTGTGTGTGTGTGTGTGTGTGTGTGTGTGTGTGTGTGTGTATTGAGGGCTGCTGTAGATGCTGTGATGGAGTAAAGTAGATGTGGGCAGTGCAGGGCCAGCCAGGATAGCTAAGGGATGGGATAGGGACTAGCATGGTTCAAAGGTTGTTTTCACTGTGGTATGGTGGGTAGAAGGGTGTGAGCATGAAAGAGTGTGGGGAAGAGTACTAGGAAGCTGTGGGCTATCCATGGTAGACTCAGTTTTATGTACAGAATGATGTGCTGCTGTGGGTCCTGTCCAGTTGTTGTGTGCTCTCTGAAGCAGGCATGATCCACAGAAAGGGCCTGTCTCTTCTGGCTGCTATGACTTCTGGCCTGAGCCCAGCTCCCTCACATGTCTGTTCCCACAGGAAGCAAGGCCCTGATCTTGTATCTTTCTGGCCAGGAAGTCCAAGCTACATTTCCCATGAAGCAGCCCCTCACTTCCTGAGTAACCTGCTCTGTTCCTGTCCCCCACTTGGATTCCCACCCCCAAACCTTTTCTTCTTTTCCTGAGCACTTCCTGTCTCTGGGGACCAGCTTCTCTCTGAATCAATTAATCTTCCCTGGCAGCTGCAGTCACCTCTTGTCCTGTTTTCTGATCCTCACTCTGCATCTCTGCCCTGCTTGCCTACTTACCAGCAACTGGAATGTAGGTCATGGTCACCCAGGCTCTGCCCTGATGTTCTGTGGTCAGTGTTGGTGACAGAACAGATTTTCATTGTGCCAGACATTGTTCAGTCATTTTTGGAAGGACAGTCTGTCTGGGCAGATGGGAAGGGGACCTTGGTGCATGCCCCAGTGTTAAGGTCTTTCCCATTCTCCTGTGCTTAGAATGTGGGTCCTCCACAGGGCACTTTGGGAAACTCAAAGCTCTCAGTCCCTTGGGTAGATAGCTTCGGCTTGCAAGCTCCCTAAGAACAAAGAAATTCACAGAGAAGAGGAGTGAGGGAGGACAAGAGGGACTTAATCAGCCAACAGCCTTGTGAGACTCTGCAGCGATAGTTTCCAGGGCACATTGGCTTTATAATGTGATCTGAAAGAATGGCTGACTCCCAAGAACCCTTATCCATGTTGGGATGTTGGGGTGGGGAAGCATTGCCTTCCCAGAGGCTTTAAAGAGAGGAAATCAAGTGGAAAAGTCAAGTCAAGTGGAAAGTTAACCTGAGCTTCTTCCACTGTGGCATCACCCAGCTGGTTTATCTTGTTTTCTTTCAGTCTTCCAAAGTTCAGTCTCTTGGTTGAGTTCCTGTGAGTCTACCCTGTTACCTTCTGGCTTGTCAGGCATCCACCACCACTGTCCCCCAGTGTCAGGAAACCTCTGGTGAAGTGAAAAGAGGTGGCAGATGCTAATGCACAGGAAGACAGACATCTGGTGAGTCACAGTTCACCATCACTGGAAAAGCCTTCCATAGTCATCAGATTGGTGGTTTTATGAATAAGCATCTTCTCACTTTGAGGCTGAGTGTGTTCAACAGACCAATAAAGACTTACCTGGCTGGCTGAAGATGAGGTGCAGGGTCGAGGGGGATAGTGAGGACTCCTGACCACAGGCTTCCTCTCACCTTTCTTTGGTGAGACCCCCATGAGGAGTACTTGTAAATCACCCAGCAGTTCAGACAAAGACTTACTTGTCAAGGTCACCTGGGCCCCTAGAGACTCTGCTCTGAGAGGGCCACCTGGTAATTGACTCAATATGAGTCAGAATCCAAGACCCTAAGTCTTTAGCATATCCTTCTCGGGTCACATACAGTGAGTATCTGTCAGCCCTAAGCGTTCACTGATCCAAGAGAAGGAAAGAGTAGAAAGACTTTCACTGAAGGAGATGAAACATGAAGCCCACCTTCTTTTTTTTTTTATTCCAGCTAGACTCGCTGGTAGGAATGATTCATGAACTGGGGGTGACACTGGGGAGCTTTACTCCTTAAGGAGCCTTGTGGATAAACGAGAAAATGTGTCAGGATGAGCACGGAGCTTGGCCTGGGCCTTGAGCAGCAGTGGATGGGAAGCATGGGCAAGACATACAAATAGTTCTTTCCCTGGAACTACTTGCAATCCTCTGGGATGGTTGCTTAGCAAAGGACCCTGAGTCTCAGTGGCTTGTGAAGCAAAGGTTGATTCTGTCTAGGGCTGAGTGTTGGCTGTGGTTCTCGTCCATGTACTTCCTCATTCCCCAACATGCTCATTCTGTGGAGGCTGAGAAGAGCAAGAGGTGGAGCCGTGTGGCACAGTCACATCTAAGACTTCTGTCAGACCGGGTATGCTCTCACGTCTGTCTGTGTTCTTTTGGCCAAAACAGGTCACCTGGCAGAGCCTGATGCTGGAGGGGTCTTTGCAAGTCAGGAGGCATGATCAGCTTTGCTGCTGTAATGAATATCTAAGATAAATAAACCTCTAAAGAGGAAAGACCTATTTTGGATCACGCCTTCAGGGCATGGTCTCTTGACCCCATTGTTTGGGCACGTAGTGTCATGGCAGGAGCTCCTGATGCAGAGGAGGTCTGTTCTCACAGCAGCTAGGAAGCAAAACGAGAGAAGAGAGAATGAAGGGTCCCAGTATCTCCTTCTGCCTCTTCTAACTTCACATTCCTTTCCTTAGTGATGAAGGCCAAGGACCAAACCTTTAGCACATGGGGGTGCGGCTTTGAGGAACACTCAAGGACCAAAGTACAATGTAATTTGAAAGGAAAGAGATGATACAATGCTGAGCTCAGTGTGTGCTTTGCAGGGAAACGGGATGGTAGAAGGCCAGAGTCCAGAGTGACCATCCCCATCCTCCCCTCCTTTCCGGGAACTGCAACTTTTGTGATTGGCAGTCATGCTTTGACAGATGCAAAACCAAAACAGAAACCCTTTGAGATACTGAGTTTCCAAACAGTCCCACCTTCTCAGTGGAAATCAATGGCTGTCTACTTTAATGGAGGTGTTAGTGTTTTTCGTGGTATTGATTACAAATAAATCAAGAATTAGGAAATCACTCTGCAGTCAGTGTCACTGGAGATTCAGATCTGGGTTACTTGGAGAAGTGCTGTTGCCAACCTTTTTAACAGTGTCAGCGGCTCCTGGCTCAGCAGAAAGCCGCCCACAAATCACCTGCGAGCTTCCAGGTGGCCTGTGAACAGACTGTTGCTAAAGACGTTCAGGGCATTCTGCACTGGAGAGCGCTAAACGACCCTGATGGCTTCTTGTTCTTTCACATATTTCAAAAGAAAACTAGTTGGGTGGAAACAGGAATTCAATAAAAGGGACCTAAGTAGGAGCTAGGAATGTGTACACATGTCTGCATTCATGTGTGCTTTGGAACTGCAGAAAGAATGCAGAAAGGCAAGAGACAGGATCAAAAGTGCCCCATGGCCACTCTGCAAAACATAAGCTTGCTGCGCCAGATGAGGTGAGAGAGGTCTGAAGGGTGGAGCAAATTTGCAGAAGTCTGCCGACAAGGGCCTCTCACTTCGCTCAAGTTGTTCAAGTTTCTTGCTTTCCTCTTACATTTTATCTGGAAGGATTTCAAGCTTGCGTATAAATTTCAGGAGCCATGCAGGCACATCTTTGTGGCCCCTGCCCTGCTTACTTGGTTAACATTTTACCACATTTGTCTCGGCTTTCTCTTTCTCTGCATGCTTATTATCTCTGGAAACCACTGGGGAATTACAGACACTGCTCTAAACACTTCAGCACCTGTGGATGAAGACATTCTCCTGCAGAACCACTGTCTGCTTACTGCAGGACCCGAGAACCACTGTCTGCTTACCATACTCAGAAAAATGAATGTCACACACAACCAACATCTGTAGTCTTCACTGCCCATTGCCCACTGATTCCGAGGATGCTCTTTATAGCAGGGTTCGTCTGCAGGGGCAGAATCCTGCTACTATTTCTTCTCCTGAGTGAAGCTTTTTGGAACACAACCATGATCATTCCTTGATTCATTGTTCACATCTTGTTCACAACATTATGCTCACAAATAAAGTGCTTCTTTAAGACGGCATCTTGCTGTATAGACATGGCTGCCCTGGAACCCCCTGTGTAGGCGAGATTAGCTTCAAACTCAGAATGATCCACCTGCTTCTTTCTCTCAAGTGCTGGGATTAAAGGTGTGCACCACCACACCTAACTGTGAACTAAGTTTTGAAATGTGGCTATGCTCATTCATTTATGCCTTTTCTGTGGCTTTTTTGGCCATATAGCTACAGATGTGAATAGTTATGGGGAAGATATGTCACAAAGCTTAAAATATTTGACTATCTGCTCTTTCAAGGAAAGGTGGCTAACTCGTCCATTAGTCATATATAGTCTCAGGGGCCCAATCAAGACTTTCACTTTGCATAGTTTCAAACTTTTTAAAATGCATAAATGATCCTGACTGTATGAGTGTTCTTTAAACACCAACAGTAGCAGTCTCCCTGGCATCCTTTCCCAAGACTTCCGGCTCCATCTACATCTCAAGTCAGTTCCTAGCAAGCTCCCAGCTTTATGTGTCTTTACTCCTTGCTCCTCAAACACTTCCCCACCCTGTCTTGCAAGCACCACCTCCAGGAAACCTTCTGAATCTTTTCCATTTCCCTTCCCCAAACCCTTTACCTACCGTCTAGTTTCCAAGCTCTTGAGAGCCTCTGGACCTTCCGAGGAACAAGCACTTAGCACACGAGTTCATTGATTTTGTTTCTGCGGCTATCTCCACTACTTTGTGGAGGGTGGAGGACATGCCATACTCATCTGTCTCCTCCACACTGAACCTAAGATCCTGAAGCACTCAGGTTCACTGAATGAATGGCTGCACCCCTCGGTTCAAGAGCTCCTCCTCTAGTCTCAGATCTACCCTGTGTGATGTCCACCCCCTCTTCCTCTTGCCCTTTCCTCTCCCAGTGCCTGCTGTTGAGAAACTTATCCTCATGATTTCATGTGGCCTTCGATCAATGTAATTCGGGGACCAAAGTGAAGGGTGCAGGGGGGATGACTGAGACCACCACCTAGCAGCATCCTTCCTCTCTACTTCTCCTTTGTAATGAGTCTTCCACCAGTGGTTGATTAGAGTAGGCAGTGTCGGCCACCACTGCCTGGCAGGCGGTACTGAAGAGAAGTGACAGAGTGGGTACCTGGTGTGGTGCCCATCTCATCACTTCATCCTAGAGACCTGGGAGGAGAACATGGCATCCTTGATCCAGATGAGGACTCAGGAACCTACTGGTGGTCTCATGGTTAGGAAGTATCACCTCTGGTACAGACCAGTGTCTGTGAGATCGGAGTACCATACCTTCTCTTGGAAGACACCAAGATTCTCTCTCTGAAGGAATGCATTGTCCCATGAAGTATGCAGCGGTATAGTTTTGTGTTAGGGTCCATGTCAGGGCTGTCCAAAGAGGCCAAGGTTCTTTAATAAAAGGGAAGGTCTCCATACTACACATATCCAGTAGACACTTGTCACTTAGGAATCCTCGGAATGTGGCTAATGCAACTTTAATTAACATATTTAGTAGCCACACATGACCGTGCCTATAAGCAGGGCAGCCTGAAGTAAATTCAGTTGAGTTCATTCTGGATCAGTGCTGTGTGGGCGGAGTCAGCACAGTTTTCAAAGGGAAATTCCCCACAACGTGATAGTAACTAGCTTGTTCTGAATTTGGGGCCGTCATGGCACTCTGAGTGGCAGTGGCAACTCTGGGGTTTGTATTTGAGAGAGTGCCTCTTCCAGCCCTAGAGCAAGGCTTAGGGAGTGCAGAGGGCTGAGGGGAAGAATGGAGACACCGGAGAAATGGTGAGCAAGGGGTGCAGCTGTTAAAGTTGGCTTTGCCCCACACTCCTGGGCTCTGTCCGCAGCCTTCTGTGGGTGTAGGATGGGTTATCTGGCTGTTACGGCTTTCCAGTGTTAGTTCCCAGGAAAACGCCTGCTTTCCCAGGAGCTGGGTGGAGAGGCAACTGGGCTGCTCACTAGAGGCAGTGAGCAGTCCTTATAAACCTGGAATTTGGGGTTGTGCATTTGGGGGGGTGAAAGCTTACAGGCTGGTTGGCCCGGGACAAGCCCTTTACCACTCAGTGCTCAAGTTTCTCCAACTGCAACACTGGATTAACATCACAACACTGTGACCCCAAGAGGCGTCTGCTGGAGTTAAGTGAAGAGGCCAGGCTCCTGCTCTCACTAGCTCTGGATCTGGGACTTCCTTGCTGGCTTTCGGGTAGTAGGCACCAGCCACGGTGGCAGCGATGTCTCCTCAGTGAAGCGCCTTCTCCTGCTCTTGGTTGCTGGTGTTTTTCTCTTTACAGTTTCTGCCGTTCGGAACTCAGAATACTTTTGGGAGCTTTGCAAAAAATTTGCTCCCAAATCCTGGATAAGGATGTCTGTTTTTTCATCTCATCTCCCTCTCTCCAGATATTTATAGTCCTGCAGAGAAGAGAGTGGCTTTGAGTTCTCAGAATAGTTTCCACAAAAGTGTGATGTTAGGGAGGCAGGGCCGGGTGGAGGGAGTGTTAGACTTGGCACGGAGGTCTCGGTTTGAATCCCGTTAGGCTCTAACCTCAACCTCACACTAGGTATGACCTCCCTGACCCAGGCCTACCCCAGCCTCAGTTTCTTTCCTCGTGACTGGAAGATATAGCTGGCCAGATGATATGACCCCCTGGCTTTGGAGAGAGGGGCATGGTTAATGCCAGCTCCGTCTGAGCATTTAAATCCGTCTGCAGTTTCAGTGTCAGACTGACAAGTTGGGAACTACTTGGGGCCCTTGCCATGGGGCTGGTGGCTGGAAGCTGTCCGGAAGCAAGCAGTCTTTGGAGTAGCTGTGAAGGCAGCAGGGCTGGCTTCCCAGCTCCTGCCTGTTCTTCTGCCAAGGGGCCTTATTTAGACACATGGAGCAAAGCCTCTGGGGGAACAGACTGCAGGCAGAACGGAAGCTGCCGTGCAGCTACAAAGTCAGGGACAGCTGAGACCCTGATGCAGGGAGGTGCAAAGTGAAGAGCCGATTTGAACCAGCAATGTGGACCCAGACATTTAGCAGGGCAGTCTTGTTTGTAGATGAGGTTGAAGCCCCGAATAACAGGAGAAAGCTTTCTCATGGAGAGAGGCACTCACAGGAAACCTGGAAGTCCTGCATCTCTCCTTTCAGTTCTGTGCATGAAGACCCTTAGTTTCTACCTGTAACCTCAGACTGTGAGGGAGGATAGCCTCAAGTTCATGTTTACTCTGCCTCTTTCCTCCAGAGGACTCAGGAAAAATGGCTTCTGTCAGGCAGTGGGTGCCCAACACCAAAATGAGGATTAAAGTGTGCTCGTGGTATTTGGATGAATTTAAGTGGATCTTCCCCCTGTGGCATTTTATGATAAATCATACCCTGTATTCATCTTCAGACTCACTTTTCTACTTGCAGAAGCCCTCATGGGACTACCCCCAGAACTCTGAAATGATGCTGTGCTGTATGCCACAGGGTTGGTGTTGGTGAGGGCCTGGTTTAATGTTGGTAACCATGGTACATGTTTCTGGAATAAGACCCAAAGTCCAATTTTATGTCCTGGAAGACCAGGGGTCTAGGACTGAGGTATGGATCAATTGGATCCTTCTATACAGACTTCACCCTCATCCTGGTGCCTCAGCTGGTGACCTGATTGGAGATACTTTATAGAACAAATTAAGTTAAAAGGAAGGCACAAGAGAAGACTCTAACACAGCAGACTGGGAAAGTTTGGACAGACGGACATGCATGAGGAAAAGAGTGAAGAGAAAGACAAGAGACACAATCCACAGTAGAAGGGACAGATATAGATGGATCCTTCCAGCAGAGCCCTCAGAAGTCCCTGCTGTGAGCACAGTGGTTTAGGATTTCTATCTTCCAAAACTGTGAGATAATAAGTTCCCATTGTTTAGGGACCCCTTCTATGGCACTTTGCTGGAGTGACATTAAGAAGTGAATATAGATAGTGGTCCTCTTTTCTGGAGGCTGAGGCAGGGGATTGCCTAGAGTTTGAGGTTAACCTAGGCTACATAGGAAGTTCAAGATGAGTCTGGGCTATAATGTGAGACCCTGTCACAGACAAATAAACAATCAAAACCCAGGCAAACAAATCAATGAATAAAGAAATAAAGAAGAGCAGGGGTTACAAGTATCCTTATGGAGGCACTTAGGTGACCTGGCTACAACTTACCCCACAGTCATTCACTGTGGAGCCTTGGACAGCTCCTCTACCTCTAAGGTGTGGCTTTCCCTTGGGACACTGAGGTCCTTTCATGGCTTCCCTCCCACACATCTGTCGGGAGGTGAGATGGAAAGGTGGGCAGTGGCCATGTTTTTGACTCTTCCCCAGCATCCTGTTCTCACCTCCCCTTTCTGCAGACTGCTGCTCCCTCGTTGGCTCTGCCCAGCAGGGCTTACTGCTTGGAAATTTCCAGAGGCAGCACCACACCCATGACCCCTGGAAAGCTTTAGGGAAGATATTTCTAGCACAGCTCTGAGAGAGCTGGATCAGAAAGGCTTTCCCTGGTGGTGTACTTTGGGACTGAATTAATGAAGGAACACACTTTTATCAGACACCAGGCTCTTTACTGGCCCCATTAAGCATTCATATTAGCTCTGTCATTTATTTCTAACTATAGGCACTCTGTGAAGTCCGAATTATTATACCCATTTTGTAGAATGGGTAACTGGGTATCAGAAGGCATAAGGAACTTGCCACAGGGCCCCTGTTTGTCATTGGCTATGCGGGAATCTGGGCAGAATTGGACCATTCCAGATCACTTTCTGTGCCTACAGGGTGACACTTCATTTGGGGAAAAAAAGGAGCAGAGTGATTTTTCAGTTCTAGAATGTGGAGTTGTCTGGATGGGGCTGTGGGTGGAGGAGAGAAAGGCTCTTTCCAGAGCTGCTGAAGGAGAGGTGGCCATGCCCACTCTGGGACCTGTGTTCCCATCCCTTCCTCCCTCCCCTCCTCCCCTCCTTGCCTCTTTGGAAAAGGTACTCAGGACTAAGAGGCTGTGTTCCTTCATGGATTTTTTATAAAGATGATGAATGAATCAAGAACTGATAAGCAAAGGCAAATAAATGGTCTTTGGGCTGTGCATTATTCTAGTCAAATGTATTTTCCACTGTAAGCTTTAAGTGACTTTTCCATTAAAAGGCCATCACAGAAGGAAAGGTTAAATAACAAATTTTCCACGGCAAGCATGTTGACCAAGTGGCTTCTTGGGTGACACCTTGGGCAGCTGAGCTGCAAACTTTACCTGACTCCCCAGTGGAGGAATTGTGACACATTATGCCAATACCACCTTGCTCCTGGCAAGAAAGCCAGCAGAGCCACTGGGGGAAAGCATCACAGAAGACCCAGTGATTCTGCTTCGTGAACCTGCAGGGCTCGCAGGCACAGGGCAGGCAGGTGAGCACGTAGCCTGCCTGCACTTGCTGCTGCTGGGCTTACTGTGTGGTGAGCTGGCTCCATTTCCCACACCGCGCCACAGCCCCTGCCATGGAGCCTGGCCACAGGGAACAACACTCCAAGCTGGGGGGACAGAGTATGACCAGAATCCCTGTGGGTTCCGATAAAGGATTCTCCCACAGACAGGGCTTAGAGAACTTTCCTCGGCCTCTTGTTTCCAAGGAGACCTGTTTGCCCCAAGCCTCTAAGCTACTGGGTACTAGTTGATGAATTATGTGCCATACCCTGCCTGAGCTCCCTGATGTGGAAGAGATGCTCAGTTACGATTGTTCCTGCACGTTATGATTATATGATTATTCTTCTGGAACCTGCCTCCAACTGGCAGTTTCCATATTTTGGAAGTATGTTCTACGCCATCCAGCCCTCTCCATGCATTAAACACAGAGATATACTTGGTGTTAGGACTGATTCTGGGGGGCCGGGAGCACAATGACCATCTTGCCTCTGTCCTTGCTGTTGTGAGCCAGACCCCCACGGGGAACCTCAGCTGACAGTTACAGCTTGAGGCACACAGCAGATGGAGAGATGAGACCCCACACTGTATATGTATCAGAAGCAGAGGTGACTAGACTGGGGGTGTGTGAGGGTAGTCGGGGAAGAGGTCGTGGAGGTGATGGGGGCTGAACTTTCAAAGCTACACAGATTTTCCCAGGCAAGGGCAATGCCTAAGCTGCTATGAGAGAGAACTTGCTGAATGCTGGATCGCATTCCTAGCATTCATCGTCTCTCATCCCTTTCACTCTCCTCCTGAGCCTCCATGAGGCCAAGAGGTGACTGAACTGAGGCTCATGCCTAGGCAGGCCTGAGCTTTCATGCCCTGTCTTGAAACTTTGCTGGCAAGGCTGAAGAATGCTCTAGACTCTAAAGTGAGCAAGACAGTAAGCACGACAGTGATCATGACAGCACCTTTGACTGTGGGGTGGAGATATGGGGGTACAGTAACTTCTTCCTGGAGGATATAATCCCCCCCGAGCCTGATGCTGAGCCTGGAAATCAGTAGATTGGTGGGACCCTTTCCTACCTTTAGTGTGTAATCCTGGCCAGGGCCGCTGGGTGAACACAGCTCCGCTTTAGCCTAGGAGTGCCCAGTCCCTGGCTGCTGAGGCTACTGGCCAGGAAACTCTGAGGCTAGGCAGAGTTTTCCATCTCTCAAGTCTGGGGAGAAGAGTGTTGAGGCTACATGACTTCAAGTATGAGCCTCTGCCTGCCCCGAGCATGCCCGACCCCACCCTGGGGGCAGTGCTGTTCCTTCCCCAGAGTCCTCACACCCTACCTGACATCGAGGATGTGCAAGATGCTCATAACTGCTCACCAACAGGCACTGAATAGCACTGTTGAGTCGTTTTACCTCACTTCTCTATTCTGGAAAAAGTAGATTTCTACTGCATCCATGACAAGGTGCTTTCCCTCTGTTTTTAATATGCTACTGTTTGTAGGACTCATCATCAATTTAGTAATACTCTTCAGAGGTAATTAAAAAAAACAACACCATGTTGAAAGTTCACATTGATTGTAGTATTCATCATCAGCCTTTGTCTGGGAAGCACTGTAATGCACGGAAGAAGTGAGCATCTGGAAACCAGGATGGCTGTATGTTTTCTAGACGTGTGGGTGCCAGGGTGGGGAGCCTGGCTCAGAAGTGGTGGTGTGGGTTGGTCTACACCTTCCATCCTCTGCCTCTGGTCCACATCTATCCTCCCTCTGTCTTTGGTCCAGATGTATCCATATTATTCCTCCCCACCCCTGGGGGGCACTACCTTCTCTTTCCATCATGTAACCCCACCTGTGGACATTTCAAGTAGACACACAGGGCCAGCTGTGTTAACAGCACATGTTTATGGGAGGTGGGTGGTCCCTAGAGCCAGCCATCTGATGTGACACTATGTTGTTCTCAGAAATGAAGGACCTGGGCCACCATCCAAGTAATCTCAGACAGTTACTTTGTTCTTCTGAGTCCCGGATGCCCCACCCTTATGGTGGAGACACAAAGTAACTAAGATGGCAGTTAGCAATTGACTAATGCTTCCCATGTGCCATAACTGGTTCTGTGTCTCACAAATACCAACTCATATAATCTCTTTGACACCTTAGGAGATAGATACTGTTAACCTTCATTTTTCCAGGTAAACAAACAGAGGCCCAGAGCAGTTAAGTAATTTTCCTAAAGTCACAGACAGAGCTGGTAAGTGGCAGAGACAAGCTTGGAATCTAATCTCTGCTTATACAGTCCATGCTTGTAAAGAGAAAATCACTACATGTAAGAAACCCCAGCATAACCCTTCAGCAAATGCTATCTAACACAGAACTGCCAGAATAAAACAGGTGACTGACTTTCTGGGTGGAGAGAGATGCTCCTTGTTAGCAGGGACCTCGAGTCATGATGGTGGCATGTTGGTGACATCCTGGAGTTTCTTGAAACAGCATTAAAACAGCTGGGTTGGACAGTCTCCAAGGGCCACCACTGCCAGGGTACTGACATCTGGGAGAGCCTCACAAGCTGGCACCAGTGTCTCAGAGTTCAATGGTCTCCTGCACAGACTAATGGCGGACGGTATCATTTCAGTCTGGCACTCTTGAAACATGTGCTCAGCATTTGTTGGGGGGTGGAGAGAAGTGTATTTTGCTATTAATAAAGGCCGAACACTGTTTGCTAAGCTGTAAAATGCACCAGCTGTAACATCTGGGATGACTCAGCATAGGGCTTTCACGCACACTCATCTGTCACTCATAACTAGTGGCATTAGCCGCTTATTAGCTTGAGATAATGGAAAGTGTACCAATGCCTCATGAAGGGTTTGTGCTCTGCAGATAAGCGCTTTGCAGTCTTCATGACTCTAGTCAATTGCCACTGTTAGATGCAAACTGCTGGCAACTGATGTCATGCAGGATGGGTGACATGGTCTGCAGTCACAGGGCACTGCTTGCCCATACAAACTTAAAAAAAAAAAAGACCCAACTGAGTTAGAGCTGGAGCCAGTAAGAGGCTCACATTTTCTACTTCACAGCCTTTACTCCAGGACACCATCTTGTGCAGAGGTGAGATGGGTGGCAGGTGTGGGGGTGGCCACATAGAGCACGCAGCAGGCATAGTGCATAACTCTAGTGTCAAACCACAATTCAGGCAGTGTCTTCTCAAGCTTTTGGCTTGTTTTGTTTATTTGTTTTATTTATTTATCCATTTATTTATTTATTTATTTATTTATTTATTTATTTATTTATTTATTTTGAGGCAAGGTCTCATGTAGCCAAGGCTATCCTCAGACTTACTGGCAACCAAGAATGACCTTCAACTTCCGATATTCCTGCCTCCACCTCCCGAGTGAGGAATTACAGTTTATGTGGTGCTGGAGATTGAGCCCAGGCAGGGCCATGTGCACGCTAGGCTAGCTCTCTGCCAGCTGAGATACACCCTCATCCCTGCCCGGAGTTTAACACCCTGACCGAACATTGCAAGTTTGACCTTCTCTACTGACTGTCTTACTTTATCCATTAACTTGGCACTGATGGTCTGTTGATTCCTGGCATTGGCCTGAGTCTGATCTAGGTGATGAAGACGTGAAGAGATGGGGACTACAAACCAGATTAGCTTTCAGATATTCTGCACTGCATTCTTTCAGGGTAGATTCTCCTCTTTCCTGTTAAGTGCGGGGGATCTTTGGGAAAGAATCCCAGAGGAGGGAGAGAGGCCCTGCCTGGTAGAGATGTGTTTCCAAGCAGGCTTTTCTCTCTGTTCATGGGGCTGTCTGAGGAGGCTGTGGCAGAGGACGGCATCTCTGTGAAGGAAAGCTTGCCCATTTCCTTATTGTTCTGGAAATTGCATTAAGGAAATGAGGTAAGCCCGGCAGGATGTGCACTGGGTGGGTGTATCAGTTTCCAAGGGCTTCCATAATGAAGTACTGACGAGTGGGTGGCTTAAAACAACAGAAATTTATTCTTTGAGCTGAGGAGGCAAGAAGTTTGAAATCAAGGTGCCAGTGGGACTGGGATTCCAGTAAAGGCTCCAGGGAAGAAGTCTTCCCTGCTTCTTTTTGGTGTCTGGTGAAGGCTGGCACATTTGCTATTCTTTGAGTTATAGATGTCACTCCAGTCTCCGTCGGCATCTTCCAACGCTACCTGATGCATCTTTGAACCTCTGTTTTCTCCTCTTATGAGTACATAGTCACGGGAACAGGGCCCACATTATCCCAGTCTCTTTAGCTAACTGTACCTCCTGTGACCCTATTTTCAGAGTAGGGCCCAAGTTCTGGGTAGATATGAACTTAAAGGGATGCTATTTGACCTAGTACAGTAATCCACACAGGTTCCTTGTTCCTAACCCACCACTCCTGTGATTTTGCTAGGACATCTCTTGAGTGTCACTACCAGTCTGTGACCTGGAATTGACTACTCTGTTTCCTTTAGACACTGGAGCTGCAAGACACTTGGAGCCCGCTTCTTCCCGTTTGTGTTTTCTGTAACTAGTTACCGACTACTGAAATAGGCCCTTGGATGCCCTAGCTTGCTCTCTGTTGCCATGATAAACACCATTACCAGAGGCACCTTAGGGGAGGAAAGGGCTTATTTCAGTTTACACTTTCAGATCCATCATTGAGGGAAGTCAGGGCAGTAGCCTGAGCAGGAATAGAAACAGAAACCACGAAGGAATCCTGCTTATTGGCTTGCTCTCTGACTCATTCACTTCCTTATACAGCACAGTTCTGCCTGTTCAGGAAATGGTACTGCCCACAGTGGACTGTGCCCTCCTACATCGGTTATCAATCAAGACTCTCTCATGACATGTATCACAGACATGACCACAGGCCAGTCTGATCTGGACAGTTCCTTAGTTCCCTCTTCCCAAGCAACTCTAGGTCACTCTAGCGTGGTGGTCCCTAGGAAGATCTCGCAGTACCCTAAATTCATCCTGGCAGGAACTGTGTCACATAGCCCCCTTACTTCTTTGACTACTTTAGTTCATTCATTCATTCATTCATTCATTCATTCACTCATTCTTCTCTGTGCAAGTCTTCTCTGTGCTGTGCATGTGCTGCTCCTAGGACATTGTGTGTAGATGGGAGTAACAATGGAGCTTCTGTGTTAGTGTCTGTCATAGAAACAGACACACAGCTGTGCAATGCAGCACTCTGTAGTCAGGTAGGAGGTGCTGTGAAGGACAGAAAGAGCCGTGGGAAGTGGGGAAGGAATGGTGGTTCTTACCTTGACCATGACAGTTCAGTCCTCGGAAGTGGAGGAGAGACTGGATCAGGGTTGCCACAGTCCAGCGGTCAGCTCCACATATAGCCCAGGACAGCAATGCCTTCCCTGTGCCATAGGGAGCCTTGGCAACCTCTGGTGTCCCAGTTGCCTTCATCATTAGCTGGGATGAAAACTTCTCCAGATTTTAACAGAGATTGGTGGACCAGGGAGCATCTAAAACCTGTCTGGGAATACAGTGGGTGCTGCACGAATGCTTGTATATGCATGGGGTAATGGAAACAAAGCAGCTCCAACAGGGTAGACTACCTATAGGGAGTGGGAGTGAGTTCTTTACCCAGACCAGCACCAAAAAATGTCTTCTCCACTGTGCCCACCTTCTGTGTAGGACTCAAAGGCCTCTTGGGGTGGACCTGGAGCTATCCTCTCAAATATATCCAGAGCCACAGAAGCTACCACTGAATGTCATGGCCAGACACCCAACTCCATCTCTTGGAAACTGTAGAATGCAGGCAGTTCCTTTGCAGAGAATGTCCACCTTTCCCCATAGGAACAGAATGGGTCAACAGGTCAGCATCAGCAAGCAGAGCGCAGGGAGGTGTTGGCCCCCGAGACTCACTTGGCCTTGATTGTAGCTGCATGCACATGGAGGCCTACCTGCTCTGGGGTTGTGTGATTGAGGTCTGCAGTGGGGATTAAGCTGGTAGAAGCCTGTTCCTGGCAAGTGTTTACACTGCATCCAAAAGTATTCCTGTGTTACACCTCCCCAAAAGAGGCTGACAGAGGGAGGGCCTGGGTCCTTGGCACCTTGACTGGCATGAATGATGGAGGCAGCAGTCAGAGTACCTGACACAGGCATCCAGTGCTCCCTCAAGGATCCTAAGCAAGTCTTATCACCTGGAAGCAAGCCTGTTTCAATCCCAGTGCCTCCAGATTCCTCGGCCTCTGAGGGTCTTGACCCCCACTTCTATAATGGTGATAACGACACATGCATTGTTGGGCTACTGAGAGGACTTAATGAGCCCCATTCCAAAGGGCATAGGCAGGAACCCGTTCCTCGTCTGGCTGAACTTGCCTCTCCCTCAATAAGGTCTCTACGGAGAAACACATGTAGATAAACCACTGCAGGGAATCTGCCACACAGCTGCTGAGACAGCACCAGTTCCCAAACTGAGTTCCAGGCTAGCCTCCCTGAAATGGAGTTCTGTGGACAAAACATCTGAGCATGTTCCAGGGGAATGATCCAAGTATAATTGTAGTCCATGTCTGCAGGTGACTGGCCCCACAACACTCCGGTCCCCACAACAACCCTGTCCCCAAGGACAGCAGAACCCAAGGCCATGCTTACGTTTTGTGACTGTGTAGCATTTGCACAGAACCCCACAGGTCTCCTTGTCTGTTTTAATTCCCCTCTGCTTATCATCTCCGATTCCTTGTAAATTCTGTGGGAACAGTTGCTCTGCTGTGCTGTTCAGGGAACAGCGACAGGAAAGCCAGCATGTGTTCAGTGTGGGCACAGTTTCTTTTTTTATTAATCTTTCGATCCGTGCTTGGTGGAATTGGGAGCCAGGGATCATCAGGTGGTCAGCTGTTGGTTAACTATATGAAAGGCCTCCAGACACTGTGCTCAGGCTGCCCAGTGAACGCCCAGGGCATCCTAAACACATGGCTCACAGCTTTCTCTTCCTGCTGGCAGTCACAGATTGTGCCTGCCACAGACGACATGGAAAGCCAAGTGTAGGTGTCTCACAGTCACTGTGCCCCTCCCCCATCTCTCTGGACCCATCTCTCCTTACAGTCACTGTTTTCTCAAAACCCAGTGGCTCCTCTGAGAGGCTGAGCCGAGGCAAAGAGGAGCAGGTGGTTGAGGATGTAGCTGAGTGGGCATTGTCAGAAATGGAAGCCACTGATGCCACTGGTGAGAGTCGGGGAGGCTGTTTCCAGAGAATGTGCCCGATGAACCTGACCTGAGGTGGAAAGGGGCTTCCAGGTGAGCACCAGGCAGGGGCAGGGTATGCCACCCATCAGAAAACTGGTACCACTGGGCTGGAACTGACTTGTCCTTTTGTGGTTATGAAGGGCTGTTTGGAGTAGGAGTCGGGGGTCTGTGCACAGGAGGAACTGCCATTTGTGCATAATGACAACAGAATCAGATGGGCAGTGCCAGGAATGGTTCCACCTTGTGCTGAATGTTCTCCAGTGCTCTCGGGAATGCATCTGAGTATTTTCTAGAAGTTAAATAGAGTTCTGGGCAACATTTGTGGAATTGCAGTCACGGGCATGGCAGGTGACCTTGGCACCCAGCAAGGAGTGGCAGAAGAAAGTGAGACTTGGAAGACTGGAAGGGCACGGGTGGAGGCAGGTCTAGAGTACACTCAGCCAAGCAAGCAAAGCACAGAGCCATGCCCAGGGTGGATTCTGGGATCCCACAGCCAGCCATCCTGCAGGCTCTGTTGAGGAAGTCCTGGCTTCCTAAACTGAGTGGCTTCCGAACACAGGAAACATCAGGGCTAGGACACAGGCAGGCCATGGAGCTGAGGGGACTGGGTACTTAATACAGGAGGCTCCAGCCTCTATGCAGAAGGTTGAAATGTTGCATGGAGGCCAGAACATTAGGTCTAGCCTCTGACTAAACAGAAGCTGGTTAACAGGGTGGGGGGCTGGGAATTACTCTGTCCTTACGTTACCAGAGTTGTTAGGGTCAGAGGTAACAAACCAGGGTAGTCCACTGACCCTCAGTAGGCCAATCAAACAGAAAGGTCACAGCTGAAGGCACAACAGGTTTAGTCACTGTGGTCACATTGACAACAGAAGCAAAGAGGTTCCTTATCCCACCCGCAACTCCATCCTCAGGACCCTGACTTAAGGTTTGGGTTTAACTTGAAGGCATTGACATGCTAAGCAGTCCAAGTTAATGTGTGGTCCTGTCCATCATCGACCCATCATCATTGAAGCTCTAGTTTCTCCTGCAAGGCGCTCCAATCGCTTGTTAGAACTGTGTGAACTTTCTTTATGGAGACAATTTGGCCCCAGGCTTCAACCTTTTTCTTCTCTTCTGCAGAAGACTCCTGGGGAAATCCTCACTTCTTGGAGTCCATTAGCTCAATAATCCAATGGCCAAAGAGAGGGGCACAGGATGTCTCTAGAAAGTCTTCATTCCTGCCAGGATGTTACATTTTAATGGGTCACATCTATGAATTGTTCTCAGCAAGCACACAGGGAGGGGACATGCCTTGCCCTCATAGCCACCAGGAAACAGGGCTGGGATTCCAGCACTGGTTGCCTCGAGGATGACTTCATTTACACCACAGCCTTTGGTCACAGAAGCTCCCCTAACCCTGTACGGAACCCTGAGAGCACTGTGTTGAGCCACACCAGCGCTGCCTTCATCATTATCACTGGGGGAGATTTTTGTTTTTACCCCAGCTGGATACATGGTCTTGGACATGGACGAAACCATGAGTAATGGCGGCATAGGAGGGTCACCGGGGCTTGCTGGCTGCCAGCAATAGCTCCAGGTTCACTGAGAGAGCCTGTCTCAGTGCAGCAATGTACAGTGACAGAACAGGCCACCTGACACCCTCCTCTGGCCTCTGCACACATGTGCATGAGTGCAAGCACCCACACATGCATATGCACATACATCACATACAGCAAGCACACATAGCACCTTGTCTCACACCAAACAGAAAACCAAGGTGGACAACTTCTGCAAAATGATAGCCCACGGCTGCAGGGTTGACTTCTGACCTCCACATGCATATACACGCAAGAGCACATGTACCTGCGCTCTCTCTCTCTCTCTCTCTCTCTCTCTCTCTCTCTCTCTCTCTCTCTCTCTCTCTCACACACACACACACACACACACACACACACACACACTCTCCCTCTCTCTCTCTCTCTCTCTCTCTCACACACACACACACACACATACACACACACACACACACACACACACACACACACTACATCTGTTCCATGACTTCAGGGATGACCTCAGGCCCTGGAGAGCCTCTGGTGGGAGGAAGGGAGTGAAGTATGGAATTCCACTTGCTTGTGTTTTCCTTTCAGAATGAGGGTGGAGGATACTTTGTTCTGTAACACACCTCTGATGCTTGCAATAAAAAGGGGGAAATAAACCAGGTTTGGCTCATGTATAAATAGACAGCAACTTTATTTGGTTTATTTTTCCTCAGAGAGAAACACAGAGACTGAGCTGACCCACTTAAGAAAAAGTTTGTTCTTTTTTATATAAATGAAATGATTTCATTATAGTATTTGGAAAACATCTGTGTGTATTGTGTGTATGTGCGGGTACATGAGCATGCATGTATATGCAGGCCAGAAGTTAATGTTAGGTGTCTTCCTTAATCACTCTACACCTTATTTTCTGAGGCAGGATCTCAGGCTGAACCTGGCCCTCTGAGGTTCAGCTAAGCTGGCTGAATAGTGAGCCCCAGGGGTGTTTCTGTCTCTGCCTCCCGGGGGTTGCGATTCTGGTTGCGATTCCAGACATGAGCCAGGGCACTTGCTACATGAGCCACTTTGCCTGGGGTCAGGGGCTCCCTGTGGCTGGTGGCTACTGTCTTAGTTGGCGTAGATCCAAAGCATTTCTTTCCAGAAGGTTCTGCTGAACTGAACTGCTCTAAACCATCCGCTCCCATGTGCTTGGGGCTGACCAGTCTTGTGTACTCGGTGTCCTGAGCATATGGAATCTGAGGACCAAGGGAAACACTGGGAATGCTTTCTTCTGTAATGAGAGGAGGGGGAGTGCAGGAGAGAGAGCGTGAAATGAGCAAGGGACAGGGCAGGGGTGGTGGTGGTGGAGGAGGTCAGAAAACAGTGGGCTTTAGAACCCTGTGTGAGGGGCTTGGAAGTTCCTCAGACGCTTTTTAATGCTTGTTTGTATAAGTATGTACTGTGTGCTGAGCCTTCTGTCCCCACCAATACTCCTTTATGGTCCCTTTTTGAAGACCACTCTTTTCCCGTGAGTCCTCGTTGTCCCTCTAGCCTCTTTCTTTTCTATTTTCATGTCATAGATACAGACGTGATTTTATTTAAAATCTCAGCACCACAAATGAGAGAGAGCGTATGATATTGCTCTTCCTGACACTGACTCCATTTAATTTGATTATCTCCAGTCTCATCCATTCTCCTGAAAATGATGTAACTTTGGTCTTTACAGCTAAAATTCCATCATGTATACAAGCCACGTTTTGTTTATCCCTTCCTCTGTTGTGGGGCACCTAGGTTTGTTCTGAGTCTTACAAAGGCTGCACAAGGCCACCCCCACTCTAACGTGTGAAAAAGAAAATAAAAATCAACATGACCAATTAGTGGTCGCCTTGCATTTTTTTTTTTTTCTGAGCTCTGCAAGCACAGAGGTGGGAGTCTGGTGCCCAAGGCAGACTAGCAGCTGTCAACCTGGTCTAGACACAGCAGCCTCTGCCCTGAGGTGAGCTGAAGCTGCTTGGGTGTGTCCAGGCTGGAATCTTGCCTGAGCTGTCCCGGCTTTATCTCCTGGATACTGGACTCTCTGGACTACCACCAGAGACTGCCTTTAGGTAAAAAGGATGAAAGTGTACCCTCCCAGGGGCCTTCACTGTTGGGTCGTGGAAGTGTCCCTCTTTGCTGGCAGGATCCTATTGCAGAGCAGAATGGTGGGAAGCTGGGCTTGGCTTTCCCAAGGTGTCTTCCTCCCTCTCAAGCCTATCTCAAGCCTAGATCCTCCCACAGGGGAAATGAGGAGACATGAGACTTGGGGGTTCAGTTGAGGCACCAGGATTGTAGCTGGAACAATTCAAGGAATGTGGTTACCAGGAACCAGCCCTCGAATACCTGTGACCTGTACTGTGTACTACCTGTCAGAGTGGCCGGGGACAGAAAAGCTGCCTGGAGGAACCATGATCAGAGGCTACTCAAGGACCAAGGTGGCCTCTGCTCCCACCAGTCCTGGCCAAGGAGCAGATCTGACATTCCATTTAGATAGTATCAGAGTCTTGGAGAGGCCAGAGCACATGGGTCAGAACAGTTCTTTGTCTAGCATGGGGCACCAGTAGAGAGAAAGAGCCTTCTTAGGGACTGACCCGATTAGAATCAGGTTTAGCAGCAAGTGGCAGAAGACACCGTAGAGTGTTGATGTAGGCAACAGAGACATGCACTTGTTGCTCATACTTAAGAATCCTGGGATTTAGCAGCCTGAGGCTGGCGTGTCTATTTCTGTGTCACAGGTCTGGGCTCTTCTGAGTGTTGCTGTCATTCATCACAACACTAGCCCTCAGTACTGTGGACCAACGTGGATGTTTTAGCTCCAGCTGTTGTGGGTGTGTTCCAGCATTTAGGACAAAGGTTGGAGCAGAAGCGCATGTCCTTTTTCTCTACAGACAAGTCTAGTATGTTATGTGTACCACTTCTTCCTATTCCCTGTGGTCCTGATCATAGTCACGTGGCTACACATACATAGCTTTAAGGGAGGCAGGAAGTTTTTTTTTTTGTTTTGTTTTGTTTTTCCTTTCTAGGTAGCCATGTACCCAACTATAATTTGGATGCTCTGATATATAGTCTCAGCTAATTGGGCAATTAATACAAAGTGGAGATTCCCTAACTTAGGTGGGGCTGTGTCCCCATTAAAATGATCATAAATTGAAGATAATCTAAAAAGATGCATTTAACAGGTGGAACCTGTAGAACATCTTAACATAACCCAGCCTACTGTGAATGCTCTGATGCTTACACCAACCACAGCTGAACATCTTTTGTCATCTAACATAAAACCTCTTGTAGTAAACATGTTGAATGTATGATGTGATTAACTGACTAACATTGCAAAGCACAGCGAGCTTCTGTATCACAGATTTGAACATGATCAAAATTTGAGTTATGGGGCTGCGGAGATAACACAGCAGGTCAGAGTGCTGCATAAGCATGAGCTCCAACCCAAGGTGCCCACCAAACAAGCCAGGCATAAAGACAGGAGGCTCACCAGGGCTTGCTCCCCACTAGCCTGGCTCCAGGTTCAATGAGAAACCCTACCTCAAAGCACCAAGGCAGGAGTGATGGAGCAGGACACTTCATGTCCTCTGTTGGCTTCTGTGGGTGCACATGGATGGCATAATCACCCATACACACATATACGTGTGAACACATACACTCAAAATATGGTTTCTCCAGAATGCCTATGAGCCTTGCACTATGATAAAGTTGGAAAGTCATAAAGTCATGAGCTGGAGACATCTGTACATGACTATGATCAGCAGCATGCATAAAGCATCCATTGTTCATCAGGACATGGGCATGATCAGCAAGGAAGATGTACATTTGTGCAGACTCTCCTACCACCAGCATTGAGATCTATGAGTTGAGTTTACAGAGGCCACCAAGGACCGAAGACTTTTAGCATACATAAATGGAGTTGGTCAAGGTGGACAAGTAATCCATGGCTCATATGCTCACTCCTGTGTGCCTGAGGCTCAATTACATTCAAAGTGCATTTGGATGTCCAAAGTCATCATGGATGGAGGGCAGGGCCTTATGTACTTGGTGGGACATCTCTACAGGGCCTCCTCCAGGTCAATGTGGAAGGTCTGTGTGTTGAAGAAGTGGAAGCTGCAAATGGAGAGGCTCTGGAAGGTCAAGACCCCAGCAGGTCTGGGTACCACAGGAGGCTGTAGATAGGGTCTGGACCTTAGCAGGTCCCATGAGATCCAGGGCTCAGAGGCTCACTGGGACAAGTAGCAATATATGCTAGACGGAAAAACTTTGTCCTTGTCCTTGGTACCTTCCCACAGCATTAGGGAGGTGCTTCCTGTGACCTGAAGTGACAGGACCTTCCTTCACTTGAGGGTTCGGTTGTCTATAGTTCTCCCACCACATGACAAATAGGACTGAGTAGGAACAAGGTTGACAGAGATCATCAGCCTGTGCTCTCTTTCACAGCTAAGCCTTTCAGACCCTGGGGGGGGGGGTTACAGAATGCCAGCTTGTGCCAGCTTTATTTGTGTATCTATCAACCACTCAGTTACAGTGACTAGACAGCAAGATTCAGGCAGTTGCAGAGTCTGAGGGGAGAAATGGATAAGGTCAGTCCTGACTTCTCTGCACCATGATGCACTGTTGTTGCTGAAGTTCCAGGCCCTCTCCACCACTGATGTGTAGGGGAGAGTTAGGGGACTGGGCCCGGAGTACTGGCTTGATCATCTCTTCTGTGTAGTGCAGGCGATCCAGGAGGTATGAAGGACAGGACTGGAGGAGGTGAAGAATCAGGAACCCCAGTCATGTCATGGTTTCAGGGACATGAGCAGAGCTTTGGACAGGTCGGTGTTCATGTCACCTTGTACACGTGCTTCTTAACTCTTCCCACATTGTATCAAGTAGGAGTTTTTCTTAGCTGGGAGGATAGGACTTGCTGTCCTTGGTTTGTGGGGAAGAGGCAAATCTGATCACTTTGAGCTCTGTGCCTTCACACTGGGTAGCCCCTGCTGAGAAGAGCCACCTGAAGCTTGGTCCCCTGGGCCTCATTTGCTGCTACTGGCTTTGAAGCATCTCTGCATCACTTACTGTCTAGAGGCATTGACCGAGCCTGTAATTGTACAAAGCAGACAGGAATAATAACTTCCTGCTGTTCCTATCCCCTGCAGCAGAGCCAGAGGAAGGAGGACCCGGGTCTGCCCTATGAATGATGAGATGGCACTTACATCTTCGAGCCCTGTCCCAGTAGCAGTATGCCTTGTGTCCCAGCTACACACAGGTCCAGGGCTAACTCAGTGTTCTCTGCACATGTCTCATCTAGTCCTCATGAGTTCCTTCACATAGGTATCAGAATCTTCATACAGTGTGTTGGTTTGAAACAATGAAGGCCAAACTACCTTTGTGTTCAAAATATGTAGTCAGGCTGTCTGCCTCTTTGAGAGGCACTAAAGGACAAAGACAAAAGTAAAACACCTCTCTGTCTGTCTGTCTATCTATCCATCCACATCCATCTGTCCATTCATCTACCATCTGTCTATCCATCTACCCACCAACCTAACCAAATACACACACACATCCCCAATTTTATCCACCTCTACTTCCTTTCCCCTCCCCCACCACCCAATCCATACTCATATGTCCATCTGTCCTGAAGTTCTTTATAGTTTCTGCCCCATGCCAGGCTCTCCCAGGAAATTATAAGTTAGAGAGAACCCCAGAATAAGTCACTGACAGACCTTCAGAGTTTCACTGTTGTATATTCCATGGTCTGTTTGGAGAACAAATGAGCTTGCATGCTAAATCTCAGGATTTGGGGCTCTGGGTGATGGATAATGCCAGATAGCTTGGCTGCTCCTCAACTCTGAAAGGCCTTGAAGGCCAAGACAAGGTTGTGGGTTCATTCACTGGACAGTGGGCCATCTAACCTTCTAAAGCATGGGAATGGCAGGCTCTGACTTGCACTGGTCAGCTCTAGACATGGATTATATGTTCAGAGAGAAGGAGCACCAGAGATCCTCAGATAACAGGCACAGAGTGGTCTTGGAGGGCTAGAGCTGAGTCTGGAACAGGACATGGAAGCGAGGCATGGAGATACTGACAAGTCAGAAGCATTGGGACCTGGCATCTGAGGGAAAGGAAGTGGAAGAGGGGACTCAGGTATGGGAGTGGAGTTGATATTTGCTAGAGCAGAAGGTGTTGACAGCCACTTCTGTGTAACCCATGTGGAAAACAGAGAGGTCTAAGCACTTTGGACCTGCAGCCTTCCCAGGGGTGTCTGGACTCATGTGTGAGGCCGATGCTTAGGAAGGCATCTGCCATGACAGATGGCTGGGGAGCCAGGGAGGAGACCCAGCCCTGCTAGCTTGCTAATGTCTGCAGCCAGGGCCCCAGCCAGACATGCAGGGCCCGTGCTTTCTGAGGTACTGTGCTCTGTGACCTCCAAAACACAGGCCTTCCCCACCTTTCTGCAGGCAGCTCAGGACTGGTCATTGTTTCAAATGCCATCTCTCAGGCAAACCCCTGCCTATCGAGCCTCCCAACAAGTGATTGTCCCCAAGAGGGTCAATATGCACGCTATCTGTAGAAATCTCTTTTGATTGGAAAATGTTTCCTCATGGGGGCCTTTTGATCTTGTGGGGACTGTGTGTCCCAGCCTTGGAGCACTGGCTGCTCCCAACAAGGTCACTTTCTCTAAGAACGGCCTCTGATGAGCTGGGACTTATGCATGCCGATGAGTTGAGTACATGGTTGCATGTACACATCTGTGTTAGAATCTCTGCGAGTGTCTCAGGCTGTCATTGGAGACCATGGGGAGGGAGTCATTCTCCCCCATGGCCTGATCTGTACTTTTGTCTTTCTCCTAGGTCAAGGCTGATCGTAGCACACTGGCTTAGTTAGTGTTTTTTTTTTTTTATTGCTGTGAAGAGACACCATGACCATGGCAATGCTTATAAAGAAGACATTTAACTGTGGTGACACACAGTTCCAGAGGTTCAGTCCATTATCATAGGGACAGGGAACATGGTGGCGTGCAGGCAGACATGGTGCTGCAGCTGAGAGTCCTACGTCTTGCAGGCAACAGGAAGTTGACTGACAGTCACACTGAAAGAAGCTTGAGCAAAAGAGACCTCAAAGTCTGCCCCAGCAGTGACACACTTCCTCCAACAAGGTCACACCTCCTAATAGTGCCACCATTTTTTTCAAACCACCATGTTCCACTCCATGACCCCCAAAGGCTTATAGCCATACCATGATGCAAAAAAATGCATTTAGTCCAGCTTCAAAAGTCTTCATAGTCTATAACAGTCTCAAACTTGTTTCAAAGTCCAAAGTCTCTTCTGAGACACATGGCAATCTCTTAATTGTAATCCCCCTGTGAAAATCAAAATAAAAAAGCTGATCACATACTTCTAAGATATAATGGTACATTACCAGTCCAAAATGCAGGGAAGGGAGCATAGCAAAGAAATACTGGACCAAAGCAAGACCAAAAATCAGCTGGGCAAACTCCAAACTCTGTGTCTCCATGTCAGATCTTCAATTCCATTCAGCTTTGTCAACTGCAACACACTTCTCTCTCTTGGGCTGGTTCCACTCCCTGTTAGCAGCTTTCCTTGGCAGGTGTCAGGTATCCCATGACTCTGGCATCTCTAACATCTTGAGTTCTCCATGACAATGCAGGCTTTAACTTCACAGCTTCATGTAAGGGCCTCTCTACTAGGCCTCCAATCAGGGACACCCCTGACACATGCCTGGCCTCAGTGGCCTTCTGTAGGTGTGGAGGCAAATTCCGTAGCCTCTTTCTTCTATCCTTAACTCCAAACCCAGAATCATGTGGCTGAAGCTGCCAAGTTCTGCTGCTTGGTGGGGCTGGAACATGCTCCCCCCCCCCCCGCCCCCTATTCAGTTACATCTTCACCAGCGTTCTGTCTTTTACTGCCTAAGCTTGACTATCCTGAAACTTGCTCTGTAGACTAGGCTGACCTCAAACTCAGATATCCACAGGCCTCTGCCTTCCCTGTGCAGGAATTAAAGGTGTGTCCCACCACACCTAGCTCTAAGTTTTTCTTTAGTTTCTTTTCACAAGTTAGAAACTTAGCTGGGTAAGATCTTGCCCTTAGGTCACCACTCCCTTTATTCTATTTCTTAATCTGTTTATTTCCTTGAACACAGGATTTAGCTCCATTCCACTTCCTGGTGCTCTTTTTCTCCTCAAAATTTACATTTTGTAATTTACCCTGCTCACCTTGCTCCTTTTCATTATAAATCTTCATTAAAGTTACCATTAAAAAACCACACAACAGAGTTTTGAGATTTCTTCTGCCAACAGAATTAATCCAATACTCTTCACTTTAGCCACAGGCAGACTCTTTGGACAAGGGAAAAGGAGGCACTTTCTTTATCAAAATATCACAGGAATGATCTCTAGGCAATATACTAAAATTTTTCTCCTCTGAAACCTCTTGAGTGAGCCCCCAACAGTTCAAATAACTCTTAGAACCTCTGTCTTTCATGCTCCTATTAGAATGGCCTATTAAGCAGCACTTAAAGCATTCCACTGCTTTCATAACCCAAAGTACCAAAGTTCAAATTCCTCCAAACAAACACATGGCCAGGCCTATCACAGCAATACCCCATTCTTGGTACCAACTCCTGTCTTAATTACGTTTTTTATTGTTGTGAAGAGACACCATGACCACAGCAACTCTTATAAAGAAAACATTTAATTGGGATGCCTCACTTACACTTTCAGAGGTTCAATCCATTATCATCATGATGGGAGTATGGCGGCATGCAGGCAGATGTGGTGCTGGAGCTGAGAGTGCTACATCTTGTAGCAACAGGAAGTCAACTGACAGTTATACTGAGAGAAGCTTGAACAAAAGAGACCACAGAGTCTTCCTCCAACAAGCCCATACGTCCTGATAGTGCCACTTTCTTTGGAGGTCATTTTCTTTCAAACCACCACACTGTGGCTTCCCCATTTCAGTGCTCCATACCTTTCTGAGAGAATATCAGGGGAAGCACTGTGGGCATGTTGTCTTGCACGGGGATAAACTTGACCTCATGTCTTGGCTGTCATAGGAACCTGAGCAAGTTGCTTGAATTCTCCAAGTCCCATCATTATCATCTGTGAAATGGGATACCAGCCATACCTCTTGCTTTGTGCTGAGAGTGAGTTTTAAAGACAATCCCATGGTAGGATGGATGCTCAGTAAATTACGTTAATAACTTTGTGGCTAAATTTTTAAAGACTGGATAGCACATTAAGAGCCCTGGCCACAGCTTTGCTCTGCTGAGCTGTGTGACCCAACTGCAAGTTGCTCAGACTCTTGGAACCCCTGTTTCGTCATCTGCACCAAGGGCATACTGACAGTCTTCCCCCATAGCCCCAGGTTTGTCCTGGCACACCTGGCTCACAGGTCACAACTGGCCACTCTTTCGTGGGCTAAAGGTCACCTCCAGCCCATCACAAGAAGCCTGGTTGTCTCTGAGGCTGACAAGCTAGAGCCAATTTTAAGTCAAGGAGCCTCCATACCACCACCACACACACTTCATAGGGGAACTGGCTCCTGTCCATGGGGCCCTGGCATCTTGGTTGCCTCATCTGCCATCTTCTGTTTCTTGCCAGCCAGGGATCTTCAAAGCTGGTGAACAGAAGCTGTGTGCTCCTGTTCCAGGGCCTATGTGTCAACTGTGATTAAATTAATAGTCAGGACAGAGGCCTAGGGTGGATCCTTACTGTCCCAAGTGTCTTGGCTTGGGTCTGCTTGGAGGAAGAGGTTAGAAATTGGTTATAAATTGCCTTTCCTGTTGGAGGGAGGGCAGGTCTTACTAGAAGCTTCCAGAGGTAGAAGTAGCAAATGAGGCTAGGTGGTGGTGGTACATGCCTTTAATGCCAGCACTCGAGAGGCAGAGCCAGGTGGATCTCTGCGAGTTCGAGGCCAGCCTGGTCTACAGAGCAAGATCCAAGACAGGCTCCAAAACTACACAGAGAAACCCTGTCTTGAAAAATCAAAAAAAAAAAAAAAAGAAGAAGGAGGAGGAGAAGAAGAAGAAGAAGAAGAAGAAGAAGAAGAAGAAGAAGAAAAAGAGGAAGAAGAAGAAAAAGAGGAAGAAGAAGAAAAAGAGGAAGCAGCAATACCTGGTCACCACTATGGGTTGCTATTGGAGCAACACCTGTCTTGATCTGGAGCCACGGGGGAAGGTGTGTGTGATCTCATCTAGAACATCATTTGGCAGTTGAAAGAACCTGAAACCTAGAGGTGGACTGGATATGTGCCCAGGGAGGACAAAGGCTGGTTGGGTTGATGCCAGGCCCCTTTGTCACCTGTCACCTACACTCTGCCTCTGTCTGCATACCTCATCTCCTATCCCACTCTCTACCTCCTATCCCACATTACTCTGCCTGCCTCATAGTCCTGCCCCACCGGCCTCCACCCTGCCCCACATCCCACAGCCCTGCCCCACCGGCCTCCACCCTGCCTTCTGCCCCACACACCTGTCCCCTGCTGCATGCCCTTGCCTTCTGCCTCCATACCCTAGGCCTGCTGTGCTCCAGTCCCATGGCCCTAAGAGAGTAGGCTTCAGTAGCAATTGGGGAGGGGTGCCCCTTGCAGGGAAGACTCCTTCCCAGTGGCAAGGGTGACAAGGACAGGTAGCAGAGAGGAGCATCCCCAATCTGTCACCTGCTCCAGATAACCCCTCATCATGTTCACCACACTTCTGTATCTCCAGTTGGCCAGGGAGATGGGTGCAGGACTGTGGGCTGAGGTATCTGAGCAGAATGTTTTGGTGTGAAGGAAGATAATAGAGCAAGCAGTTATACCACCAATTGTACCTACCACAAACAGTCTCTGCAGAAGATGTGCACCCACCAACCCACAGTCGTCACAGACCATACAGTCTGGACTTAAGTTTCCTGAGGCTGAGGCTTTGGAGCATGCAAGGCATGATAACCATTTGGGCAGAGCTCTGTAAACAGCAGGGGCAGAGGGGCAGGAAATCTGGTTAGCAGTTACTAGCCTTACTAGAGCCCACACCCCTTCAGACCTGCCTGGATGCCAGCCTCTCACTGATGCTTTCGGTGTTCAGAGCAGTTCAATGAAGGCACAGGACGCATTGTCCCTCCCTGGTACCACGGGGAAGCCAGCAGATGCTCAGTGAGGAGGTGTCAAAGACACACGCCTGTGGGGATGTTCTGAGAACAAGAGCTGTTCCCACGGTGGTGGGTCATGGTTTGAGGGCTAACTCAGGAAGGACTTTGGATGTCCAACTAATGGCTTAAGACTCAGCCTTCAGCCCTTGGAGAACCCTGGACGGATTGTAATTCGAAAGGGGAGGTTTGTGGTTTGGACAGACCACCCCAGCAGCAGGTGGAAGACTGCTGAGAGAGACAGACTGGTGGTAATGAGTCCCACCAGGAGAAACTGAAAGTGACCAGGTGAGATGGCTCAGCTGGCAATGGCAGCTTTGAAAGCCCAGCAACCTTCGATTCATCCCTGGAACCCATGTAAAGATGGGGGAGAAGCGTTCTACACAGCTGTCTTCTGACCGCCACACATCAGGCGTGTGTACACACGACTAATCATTTTAAATGAGGAGAAGAGCAGGGTAGCCCAGGCTTCCCTTCAGCTCTACACACTTTCAAACTCACAATGCAGGTATAGACAAAACAAAATAAACCACCCAGGGGCCCTGGGTAAGCTATTGTCCTGGTACCAAGAAGGTAGGAGTTGCAAGTTCCCATAGCAACAAGGGAGCGAAACAATTATCCCCACACCTTTCAGGGCTCTTCGCCAAGGTGACAAGGACACAGTCGCAGCCTTTGAAAAGGCGACTTGCTAAGGAGACAAAACGGACTACCTCCGTCTTGGAAATATTGATGTGGAGGCGAGAAAGAGTTTTCAGAACCCCAGAATTGGTCTAGAATAATGTGGTCCAAACCCTTCAGTTAGCAGAAGAGACACTGAGACCCAGGGAGGCTAAGCACCATTCTAAGTTGGTCTAGTCTGCCAGGGGCTGCGGCTGCAGCCCTCTCTGGTCCCCTTTCCCTCTCCTGCTCTCTACTAACTGTCTTTCTCCCCCTTCCCCACGATTGGTACTAGGAACACAAGTGCCTTCTACCCTGCAGGGTGCTGCATCTCACTCTTGTAGAGAGAAACTTCTGGTGTTTGCCATTGGCTTCTTTGTGGCCTAAGGGATGCTCTGCCTTCATGCTGGCTCCACATTTGACAGTAGCTTCCCACACCTTGGGGCTGGGGTTTGGTTGGTTTGGTTTGCTTTTATTTCCTCATACCTGACTGTAACCTTTCTTCCCATCTTCAGGCATTGATATCGATGTCCAATAAATAAATAGGAGCAGCTGAGATGGACCCATAGAAGGGAGCCTGGGAGCCTGGGAGCCTGGGAGCCTGGGAGCCTGGGAGCCTGGGAGCCTGGGGGCCTGGGAGCCTGGACCCTGGACCCTGTCACAGCCTTCCTGGCGACAGTTTCTCTCTCATAGCACTAGTGTCTAGTTGGTGCTTTCTTAACTAACTCTGGGCCCTCTGGAGCCTTCTGACAGAGAGTGTGAGACTTCTGGGTTCAGACCTGTGTCTACACCGCCTTGACTGTGGTATTCTCTACAGAAGCTTGTGAGGATCATGGTGGTGTGGTTGGTTCCCATGCCTCAGCCTGGCCACCTGCCTTGGGAGAGGTCTGTAGCTTTGGCCCAGGCACACATCTTGGAGGTGAGGACATAACTCCCAGGCCAGCCTGATGCTGCGCCATCTGTCTGTGGAGGGGAGCAGAGGGGACAGCCCTGAGATGGCGGTTTCTGGAGTATTTGTCGCAGCTGCTGAGAGTGGGAGGCATCTGAGATGTGTTGGTGTCTCCTACCCTGCAGGCCCAGCCCTGGTCCAGCTGATAACAGCCCAGTCTATGGGGCAGAGCCCCTGGGGAGCAGTTAGAGTGAACTTATAGCTCATAGAGTAGCCCCACCCTGGCTACTCATCCTTGCCTTGTGATGGGCTCCCCATTCCCCAGCCATGGCTCTGGGTATAGTGACATTGGGATGGCTATGTACAGCAGTGACCTTGCCTGAGGGTCACAGAGATCAAGGTGACATGCTGAGTTTGAATCACATCTCTCTGTTCTCTCCTTCAGTAGCCTGAACCAGTTACTCCAACTCCACAGCCTTAATTTCCCCATCTTCAAAACAAGGTCATGATAACTCTAGACCAGGATGGAGGGATTAAGAATGAACAGCTCGCCGGGCGGTGGTGGCGCACGCCTTTAATCCCAGCACTCGGGAGGCAGAGCCAGGCGGATCTCTGTGAGTTCGAGGCCAGCCTGGACTACCAAGTGAGTTCCAGGAAAGGTGCAAAGCTACACAGAGAAACCCTGTCTCGAAAACCCCCCCCCAAAAAAAAAAAAAAAAGAATGAACAGCTTGGCAAGGCATTTGCCCCCATGTCTGGTGTGCATACAATAACTGATAGGTGCCATTGTTAGATTATTATATGATGTTAGTATCAGATTTAACTTGGCCATAGAACTGGGCTGTAACACATGCTGCATTCTGGTGGCTGAGTCCTATTTCTCAAGGTGCATGATACACAGATCCACAGCAAATAGATCTGTCAGATTCTTATGTAGACTTCCGGATACTGAGATCATCAGAACACATGAGGAGCACCTTGTAAAGCCCCATTTATGGGTTATAGCCACCTATACCCTCACACTCCCACAGAGGCCAATCACAGGTCTGGGGTGTGGTCCTGGATCAGCATTTTAAATAAAATCCTGCAGCGATTCTATTTCAGGAAGTGGAAGGTTTAAGAGGCACAGTGTCATAAACTGACCCCTGGCCTGGCCAGCCCAGCTATTTCTGTTTAATCACCAATGCCTTGAGTCTGCCCACCCCCACTCCCTTAGCCCTGGAGACACACAGAAGAATCCTTTCTCTTCAGCTCCCCATCTAGATACCAGGCAGAACTGTAAACTATGCTGTTTATAAAATGCCATTGCCTGTCTCCTGGTGACCACATTTTTTTTTAAAGCCTTCTAAAGTGTGGGGAAAATAAAGGATTTGTTTTTCTGACTTACTTGTGAATCTATCTTGAAGGTCTACTAGGCTAAAGGCTACTAGGGTGACCAGGACATAGAGTTCTTGTGGGGGTCACCACAGTGACTATCCATGAGGTGTTTGCTACAATGTCTGACCCATGGTGAGCAGTGTGTTTTTTATGTGAACAAGAGCGTGGATTCTCCTCACTGTCACTTTGGAAGTGGCCTGAACAGACAGACCTTGGGGGTGCTAGGGCGCTGCTTCTCATCTCAGGAGCCTGCTGGGAATGGTAGCTCATCCTGTTGATTGTCTGATTGTTCTTTCCTTAAGATTCTGCCTTGAATAGCTGGACATGGTCATGCATACCTGTCATCCCAGCCCTAGGGAGGTGGAGACAAGAGATCAAGAGGGAGTTTGAGGCCAATCTAGGTGACATGACATCATGTCTTAAAATAAATAAATACATAAACAAATGAATAAACAAACAAACAAATAAATAAATAAGCAAATTGCCATGAAGTTCAGCTTGATGGCAGTTCTGTCATTGTTTTTCCAAAGCAGTGACTCCCTGGTGTGAAAGTGAATGAGCCAGGCAACCTCCCCCTCTTTTTGAGACAGGTTCTCCTGAAGCTCAGGCTCAGGCTGCCCTCAAATTAACTAAACCAATGATGATCTTGATCCTCCTTCATCTGGCTCCCAAGTGTAGGGATTATGGGCATACACCACCACACCCAGTTTATATGGTGCTGGGATTAAATTTAGGGGCTTGGGTATGCTAGCACTCTGCCAATTGAGATACATCCCAGATCCAGCAAATCCTCTTTTCTTTGGAGAATTGTTCTAGCTGGGGTCTAAGTGGCATGCTAGGATTGGGGAGAAGGGTTTTTTAGTTTCATTTCATGTCTGAAGACAAGGACCTGTGGAAGGTCCTCTCTGGTTTCCTCACGGAAGCATTTAGTATTCTAAGTGGAAGAAAGCTCAGATACCAGACCGAAGCATGGACCAGATCTTCTGTGATGACAAGAGACAGGAAGCCCTGCTCACCTGACACTTCCCTTTCCCTGAGAGGCCTGGGCTCACCTGTTGCTTTGAGAGGCAGATGGCAGCATGGCTTAGACTTGGAGTAGACAGACCTGGATGACGACCTTGTCCCACACCTATTAGCTGCACGACCATGGGAACTTTGCTGAGTGGTTCTGGATGATTTATATAGTTTACAGACAAAATTAAGCAGATGCTTAGGATTCCAGAGGATTCCATCCCTGCTGGTGGGGGAGGGCTGACAGCAGCTCAAATCCTGGAAGACAGGGACAGAGAGGGGGGCGATGGTGATGCTAAGCTGGGTACTGCTTGGCTTTTGTCAACTTGACACAAACCTAGACATATATAGGAAGAGGGAGTCCTACCCGAGGAAATGAATCGATAAGATTGGCCAATAGGCAAGTCTGTAGAGCATTTACTTAATTAATGATTGATGTGGGAGGGCCACCCACTGTGGGGTGCCATCTCTGGGCAGGTGGTCCTGGACGCTATAAGAAAGCAGACTGAGAAAGCCACGAGGAGCAAGCCAGTAACCCGTGTGCCTCTATGACCTCTTCTTCAGTTCCTGCCTCAAGGTTCCTGCCGGTAGTTCCTGCCCTGAGTTTGGTCAGTGACAGAGTGTGACCCCAGAGTTGTAAGCTGAAATAAACCCTTTCCTCCCCAAGTTGCCTTTGGTCATGCTTTTTTAAATCACAGCAATGGAACTAACAGAGATAACTGGCTTCTTGCTATTTCCCTGTTTGATTTCATCCAGCCACTTAGCCCAGGGCATGGTCCTTTTGTTTATTTCATCCAGCCACTTAGCCCAGGGCACGGTCCTTCCTCAGTAAATCCCCTTTGGAAACACCCTCATAGACACCCCCAGAAGAATGCTGCACCAGTCTCCTATGTGATTTGTGAAGGTTAGTTTTAATTGTAAATGGAATACAGTTTAGAACTGCTTGAGAACAGAGTCTCAGGATCAGACTTGCCTGTGGGCATGTATATGGATGGGGATTGCCTTAATTGTGTTAATTGATATGGGAAGACCATTTCCCTAGGCAGGGGGTCCTGGACAGTGTAAGTGTGGAGAGGGCACTGAGCATTGGCAGGCAGGCACTCGCTCATTCCTTCCTGCTCTGGCCTGTGGTGTGATGTGACTGACTGCTGGAAGTCCCTGTCACCTTGACTTCACCACAGTGATGGGCTGTAACCTGGAATTGTGAGTGAAACCCTTTCTTCCCTAGGTTGCTTTTTGACAGGGTATTTTATCACAACCGAAAGGAAACTAAAACACAATTCTAAATCCAGTATATGTGAATGGAGGTTAACACAAGGCCATTCTTTGCCTGTAAAATACAGATAACCAAAGAGACTTGGGTCGTGGAGCTGTTGGGTTGAGTTCAGCCAGCACAGCATATATTGTGCCTTGAACACATCCAGTGACCCTTTTCACGTGTCCAAAGTAGCCTAGTATGTCAGGTTGTTCCCTGTCTGGCCTCCATACAAGTTTGGTATGTGTGAGTAGGTAGAGGGAGAATACAAGCTGACAGAAAGTCTTGCTTAGGATTCCCTAGAATCACTGTGTGTGTTTCTAGAAAGAGGAGAGGGCAGGGCTTGAAACTGTGTAGGGACAGCAAATATGTTGGGATTTCACACACCACCCCTGAATGCTTCAGGGGCTGAGATGGAGGAGGCAGGGGATAAGCTGAGAAGTGCATCTGATTGCTGCAAGGTCTCAGGCAGCAAGACAGAACTTTGTATGCAATGGTCTCCAACTACACACAGGGGGATCAGGCTTGGCAGAAAATGCACCTTAGGGCAAGCCAGGAGGCAGGTCAGTGCCACATTACCAGCAGGCAGCACACGTCTTTAGAGGGAGACAAAAGGATCTAGTTGGCAGAATGTTCCAGTAGGGCAACTGTGGGGCTCAGATGAACAAACAGCCATCTTCAGAAGGCCCAACTTGGGTAGGTGAGCCGGACATCAGGTTAGACAGTGCAGGGCTCTGCCTCCTGAGGAGTGGGTGTGAGCTTGGGAGCTCTCACTTGGGAAGTAGCCCATGGGAATGGAGAGCCGGGCCTAGGACACTGGAGCTTGGCCTCACTGGACCACAGAGGCGGCAGTGGAAGAAAGGGGTAGGGGGCTGCACCGATGTTTTGCCCTGTTCCCAAGTCAGGGTGTTCCTGATGAATAAACTGAGGGTTCTCTGAGCTAGAGAGCTTACCAGTGTGCCCAGGATGCTCAAGGGCAGTAGATACTAGCCAGCCTGCCTGCTCAGACTCACCTGATTTTTCCTATGAAACCACAGTGCCCTGGTCTAGTACCTGTTCTCACTCCATCTTACTTATTACATAAAAAGCCTAGAGTGTGGACCAAGGGTTGCATAGATATCCATAGCACATTAGAAGGGATCCTATGGAGTTCTCTACTCAGCCTTAACTTGATGATGGGAAATGACAGTTCAAAAATGTTGATAGGCTGGTTTGAAGTCACTCAGTAAGACCTGAACCAGCAAAGTCCCTGGGAAGATACAGCATGTCACTGTAGCCTAGGGAACATCGGCAGAATCAGACATTTAGATGGCACTTGAGTATCTTGAAGGACAAGTGGCAGGGGCAGGCTGTATTGTGATTGGATGTTTTAACATAGCAAGACACCAGCAAGGACGGCACAGGTTCCAGCTGTCTGCTAGTTAGTTAAGATGAGGGAAACACAAGTGTGGAGGCTGCCCATGGTTTTCCCTGGACCCCTTATCTGTCTCCTAGTTGGCTGGGCATCTGGGGACTGCGCCATATCCATGGTTGCATCCACAGTACCACCACAAACTCTAGCTTGGTGTCAGCACTCAGCAAGTGTTTGTTGAGTAACTGAATGACGAGATGATTGAAAACCATCACTCAAGTCAAGGGAAAGACAGAATAGTTTGTCTAGTTCTCCTTCCTCTGGTGCTATTTCCCTCTCTGGAGGTCCTGGCAGTTCTCATGGTCACCATCTGTCCCTTTGAGCACCTGACTCCCTTGGGATCCCTCACCTTGGCAACAGAATCCCCTGCTACAGTTTGTTAGTCCTAACTTACTGTGACGAAGAGCCATCATGCTCGCTAGGTTGCCAAGTTCCAAGTCTTTGGTTTCACTTCCTATGTGAGTGCTCTTGGGCAAGTCACTTGACCTCTCTAGGCTTTGGCTTCCTTACCTGAAATAGGGGCAAAGGGGATGAATGAATGAGGTGCCACACAGCACTGGCTCCATCACAGGACTTGAGCTGTCATTCCCCAAAGAGCCCGGGAGAGGCCTGGCCCCCTTCCATCTGTCAGCCAAGCTTAAGCAGGCTGTGGCTGTCTGCCCACGTTCCTTTGTTTAGGAACACAAAGGAGAGGCAGGATAATGAGGCAGAGAGGAGAGGCGTCCACAATGCGCTAGGCCAAGCCTATTGGGTAACATTTCCATTCTATTGCCTTCACCCATAACTTAGTTATTTAAAGTGCAGGAAGAAAGCCAGAATCATCTGCTCAGTGTGCACTGATAGGGTTTATAAATAGCTGTTTGGAGAGGGATAGTGTGGGATGCAGCGTGGAAGGACCTGGATGCCCACGGTGAGCCTTGACTCACTGTTGTAGGGCGTGGCTCCTGTGTTATCTGGTGATATTTTGTAAGTTTCTCGCTCTGGTGACTCTTCAGGAAACCTATGCATCTCAGCTTCAGATGAACCACACTGTGGCCTCTGAACAGACTTCAGTGACATCAATATCATTGGGTTTGGTGAGAATAATAGTACTTGGAGACAGACAGACTTGTTCGGGTCCTGGTTTTAGCTGGCTAGAAGACTAGGCTCCCATGGTCCTCTGTAGCCTGTGTGCATGAGACTTTGTGGAAAGGCTGCTGAGAGGATGGCACAGGCTGAAGAAACCTCCTCGGTCCTTGAGGCAACTCGACGAGAGGTCATGATCCACTCTGGTGAGACAGGCAGGTGTTCCTGAGGTTCCACAGCTTCAGTATTTGTAGAGATCTGAAGATTACCTGAGGGACGAGAGTCACAGGGAGAGAGGGGACTGGGTAATACACTGACATTCCAAAGGACGAGCTTAGTCATTATTGTGGTTCCTTGGTCCCCTTATTGTTTTCCAGTTAATTAGTTGGCATTTTGGTTTCCTCATCAGCATGGACTGCCTGCACATTATTGCTATTGAACTCTTTCTCTGTTCTTGCCATGAAGGGAGTCTGCATGAAAGGTCAGTAAGTCAGTCTGGGAAGTCCTTGTCATGGAACTTCATGATTCCTGTGGCTTTGACTGAGGTCAAACCTTGGAGAAGTTCAAGGAAGCCCTCTTTGCCTTCCATGGGGCTTGAGTTGTGGACACATTCTATAATGTTCTTTGGGATGATCTGAGTGTGGGCGTTCACCAGTTTGACCTGCAAACATTCTTAGATTCAGGCTTGCTGCTGGGTTTGCTGCTAGCTTCAGTTCAGTTTTACAAGCTGATGGAGCACAAGCTGTTTGAGCACACTGGGTCACCCACTTCTCCACTCCTGGTCTTATCAATGGTTTATGCCACATGGTCAACCTGGGATTGTCCATAAACCCACATGTCCTCTTCCCACACCCCTTCAAGTTCCCAGCATCTGCGGTTCCAATTGCCTTCAAGTTTCCTCTAATCTATCACTTTTTTCTTTCCCTGTTCTTGTCACTCAGGTCTCATCTCCCATCACCCCTTGCTGCTCTTCTACATCTTCCTCATCCTGTATCTTGCTCTTTGGAGCCCAGCATCATACTCCCACCAGTCAGAAGCGCTGTCTGGAATAAGACATCTGACCTTGTCTTTTCCAGGTGTTATCCTCTGGATAACTGTCTTATAGAGCTTGTGAGACATGTAGCCATCTCTTTACCTGAAGGGTTCTTGCTGTCCGTCATATGGCAACCATGTCACTCTATTGTCTCATGCCTGCCCACTTCTCTCTTCTGTTGCTTGTCCAGGCTCTAGAGCCAGAGCCCCAGTCTCACCAGCTTGACGTAAATCCCTCTGTCATCTGTCTGTGGAGGATATCCTAGATCAGCTTTTAGTCAGTTCTGCTGAAGTTCTTTGTGCTCTACCCTTCCTAGTCACCATCCTTCCCCAGACACACTGTATTTCCATAGCTTATTCATGCTGTCTCTTTGCTTGGGTAGCCTGCCTCTTTGGATCCCTGAATAATGGTCTATCAGCAACATTCTCCAAAACTCGGTTGTGGAATGGGTAGAGCCACAGGACCAATTCAGTGGCATTGTGAAGATTGACTAAGATGTGACACAGTGCAGCTGATCTATTACAAGTTCTCAATAAATACCCAACAGCCTATCAGCCTGAACTCTAGAGATGATGGTGACTTGACCAGTGTCTGAGACTCTTCTGTCTCTTTCCCATCAAGGCATTTGAGTATGACGGTCTTACATCACTCTGAGAGAAACTGAGAATGATTGACATCTATCAGGCAAACAACTCATTGGTATTTGGCTTCATGAGGTGGTGAAAATTGGAGAAAGAACTCTGTTAGGTCTAAAAAGTTCTATTTGAGAAACTAAAACCTGACCATATGAATCCATTTAGAGTCAGGATCTAAAATTTGAATATATATTTGCTTATGGAGAAGTTTTCATGGGCCAGTGCTTCAGCCGGGCATCTGTGTGGAGGCAGACTGTCAGTGGCATGGGCCACCAGGTCTGGTGAATGAAGCTCTCCTGGACAGTTTCTTAAGAGAAGTCTGTCAATTGCAGAACCAGTTATGAGTAATAATTTCTGCTCTGTTTCTAGTGCTGGAAGGAGTTGGCCACTTTGGGCCAGAAACATGAAAGATAAGCAAGTATCTACAGGAGAAAAGGGCTCCCTCAACCCAGCAGCAGACCCATGGGTGCCTGTGGATGATAGTCCCAGCTCTGTGCTAGAGTTTCTTTTCCTTCACACACAGGAAATCTACGATGGCAGACGAGGCAGGCATTTCTTTGCTCTGTTGGTGGAAGGGACACCTCCAATGTAATTAAGACTTTTCGGATGATCCCCATACAGGATGTGCATGGCTGGACCCCAACCATTCTTGACTGAGGCTTCTAAGGTCACTGGCAGCCTAATGTCAAGGCCTGAAGAAGTTCATTCATAAAAGAAAAACACAACGTGTGTTGAGCTTGACCCTGGAGGAGATGTGTATCCTAAATGAGCCCTGCCATACTCTAGATCAGCAGTTCTCAACCTGTGGGCTATGACCTCCTTGGGAGTTGAACAACCCTTTCACAGGGGTCACCTAAGACCATTGGAAAACACAGATATTTACATTACAATTCGTAATAGCAGTGAAATTATATTCCATGAAATAGCAACAAAAATAATTTTATGGTTGGGGGTCACCACAACATGGTGGAGGAACTGCATTAATGGGTCACAGCGTTAGGACAGTTAAGAACCACTGCACTAGATGGAACTCTATCAAGAACACTGATGAAAACCCATTTCAGCTGTCTTCATTCCATGCTGAGGATGCCAATGCTGGCGTAGGAACTGGGTTCCTGGTGACTTTCAGTGTGCATGTAGGAAGTCTGGATGAGAGACAGATCTTAGTTATGTTTGCCTCTGGTGTGTAGTTGATTTTTACTGTGGTATAGCACAGTCTCCTAAAAGCACACTCTACTTTTAAAAGGAAGAATGGTGTGGATATTTATTATTTCCATGAATAATAAGGCATCTTCTGATTTTTAATCATAAGACAATTTCTCATAAATGCTAGAAATGGACCAACAGCTGAGCTTGTCAGGCAAAACAAGGACCCCATGAGTCCCTTTGTTTACCCATAAAGGCACAGTGCTCCATGGCCATATAGACACACCACCTCACCCATAAAGGATTACACCATGGCCAGTTCCTCATCCAGTAACTCAGGCTTCTCTCATTACCACTGTCCTGGGGGCCGCTTGTCCTGAGCGCTTGCCTGGGCTGCTGTTGGCTTCTCTTCTCTATAGCCATCTCTTAGCTCTCAGGACAGAGGCACACTGCTTCCATAACCCTTCCTATCCCCTTCCAAGCCTTTCCCCACTCAAACTGATGGGAACTCCTCCTTATCTTTCAGTTGCCAACCAAATACCTCCACATGGATGTTCCAGGGACCCCCTAAATGTGTGTTCAACACCAGATCACCGGTTTCCTTTACTCTTTCTCCTTTAAATCCCCCCTTATGTGCAAATGACTTTACCAGTCACTCAGTGACAGGATCTGTAATGAACATCCTCTATCCCCTGCCTGGCCACATCTCACTAAATGTCACCCCTGAGGTAGTTCATGAGCACACTTATTCTTGGTGCCAGTGCTTGAGCTCAGGACCTAATTACCTGGTGCTGGTTTAATCCATCTTGGTCATTGAGTTCTGCGCTCCCCAGTCACCCTCCACTCCACCTCCAGTAGTGTGACATTTCTAAGATACAGAGAGCTGTGAGAACCCCCCAGTCTTACCTCACGCCAGACCCTGTGCCTTGAGAATCAGGTTGTAAACATATTGGCATTGTGGTATTTGGAAGTCTCTCCTGTTGTAATCTCATCTTTGAAATTTCCTGCTGTCACTCTTCCTGTACCATAGCACCTCCAGAATGGATGCTCTCACATACAAATATATATGAATATATTCAGATATGAAGATGCATGTATTTAAATACATGAATGTATTTATGTGTAAATATAGAGAAATTGGTCTGTATACTTGCCCCTCTCTGAATTTGTGTACTGTTTCCTCTGTAACTTCCCCTATACAGCCTGACTTGGCTGTTACCATCTTACCCAAGTCTCTTCCTCTGGGAAGCATCCTGGACCCCAGGCAGGGTTCCTGTCTGTTTTCCTAGGGCTCCTTGAGACTTGCATATAAGATCTCCTTTCAAACATTTTCATTCTCTGTGTCAGCTCTGACTTGAGAGTGTCACAGACACCTAGACAAGTATCCCTGAGCACAGAGACTGGGTCTCATACTCGTGTCTTCCCTTTCTCTTAGAGGCAGTGTTGTGGAGTTGTTATATATATATATATTTTTTTCACCCATTTTGTTGTCATAACCCTCCCCCATGACTGGGGGACATTTGTCATTGTTCACAGCAACACTCGAGAGTGGAGAGACCTCTGACTGCCCCAGCCTTATGAGGTTCTTCACCATGCCTTCCCCTTGTGAGGCGAAGACCGGAAGATCAACCTTTACTTAGAATATACTGTTTTACTGAAAGAAAAATATAGCCTGATTCTCCCACGTAGTGACCCGTAAGGCCTTCCCTCAGGCAGGTTGCTTCATGTCTCAATGGTCAAAGCAAGTTGTGTGAACAAAGCCAGTGTCAGCAAGGAAGCCTTCTCCCCAAGGATGGGAGCACTGCCAGGTGATGACCATGGACAGTCATGTACTGTGTCTTCATGGAGGAGGGGCACACAAATAAATAACATGCCACATTGCAGTGTGCTTGTCAAATTAAATGGACACATGCTGCTGAAAGGGACCTTAAAGAACTCGGTGTCTTTCTTCATTTGCTGGACACTTGCCATTTCAGACCACCCACCATCTGAGACTACATCTCAGTGTGAGGACTCTGAACTTGAGTCTCAGCGGGAACAGAGGTCAATCGAACAGGTTCCAATTAGAGACGTGATCTTGGGTTAAGTCTGAACTTGGACTACATCAATCAGATGGTGGCTCAGAGCCAGGTGCTTTGAGTTCTTGGGGCCTTGGTGGCTGCAATGGGGGTCACAGTGCCCAGTGCCTACAGCATTAACTATGTTTAAGAATCATCTGCTGCTCAAGTAAGACTTGGTGATACCCTTGGTGACCTTACAGAACCTGGTTCTCTGCCTCTTCTGAAAATCTCTGAGCTTCCTGATGTCCTCTACTCCCTTCCTTCTGTGTTGTCTTAAAATTTTCCAGTGTTTGCTAGTTTTGACTTCTGTTAATATCTAAACTGGGAACTTGAAAGGCTCTCTGAGAGAACTTAGAGCTGGTGTGTGTGTGTGTGTGTGTGTGTGTGTGTGCATTTGTGTTCATATGTGTGTATGTGTGTGGTATGTACATGTGTAAGTGTGAGTGTGTATGTGAATCAGCTCATGCGGGATCCATTATAGAGAGCTTGTGGGTGGGGAGGCTAATGATCCAAGGGCACTTCCTGGACGGATGTAGCCAGGCAATCAGTCCCAGATACATTGGCTGTGATGGAGACTTCAGCCCACCCTTCATCCCAGCCCATGACAGCTCTGAGGACCCACCCAATTTGGGAAGCTCTCTCTCTTCTCCTGCATGGAAGATAGCTCTCCAGCTGCCCAGCCCTGCTTCCTGCTTTTATACAGACACAGTTCCCACAGCCTTCTCCCAGGAACCTTCTGCCTGCCACCTTTGCTCCTGAAAGGCTGCCCCCCCCCCAGGAAAAGCCCCGCCGTCTCTGTTAATGAGTGGCACAGAATGTCTTGCCAGAGAAGCCTTATGTGTCTGGGTAAAGGGAGGAGGGAGCAGACCTGTGCCCAGTGCCTGGGGCTGGCAGAGCTGGGAGGTCAGGGCTCGCATCACGTGAGAGTATAACCCAGGGTTGTGTTACTGGGACGTGCAAATGCTCTTCCATTTGCTCCCTGGGTGATCTGAGGCAGGAGATTGAACCCATCTGTGCTTCAGACCTCTCATCTCTAAGCTGAAGAAGAGAACTGGGCCTGCCCCAGTGTGTAAGGATTAAGTATGGAAAATCTTCCACGGCCTTCTAGAACAATGCCTGGGGTGCATGTAATAAGCTCCTTAGGTATGCTTGCTATATATAGACTTCACCTAAGAACTTCATTGGGCTCGTTATAGATCTAGCCACACAGACAAGAAGATTGGCAAGCTTTGACCCCTCAGGATAGCTGCTTCTCGAGGTCTTCGCTGCTATTTGCTTAGACCCTCCTTTGGAGGCTCCTTCACCCACTGAGCCACCTGTTTCAGGTTCTCTCCTTAGCTACAGGAGGCCATCCTGGGCAGATCTGAGGACAGTCTCCAGCTGGGTGCACTGCACGCTTGAGCCAGCTGTACTCACATCTGTATACCTGCCAAGAGGGGAGGGCCTTCCAGAAAACTGGACTCCAGACCTTCCTGATGCTGATGGTCACATCCATCTTCCTGGAACGGATCTTCTGCAGTCAGGAGAGGTGGGGCAGACTCTGGGTGGGGAAGTGTGTGGGACATTCTGCTAACAAGGGAACCAGGTGAGACACCCAAGGGAAGGTGGAGGATTGGATAGGGTGTGAAAGGATGATACAAAGTAGACATGGCCCTGGTTGGCCCTGTGTGGACCTTTATGGGGACTGCACACTGAGTTCCTGCCCTGTCAGAGTTCACTATGCTCCAAACAACTTGGTGCTTCCTGGGTCCAAGAAGCCAGTCTCTGTGGGCCACACCAGTCAGGCTTTTGGCCCTGGCTCTTGGGTAGGAGGGACAAGCTTGGTGTATTAGCAGTGGCTTTGTGCTTCCATGAACAAAGGCTGCATCTGGCCTCCAGCTGGGATCCTGTGGGTTTGCCCTTTCCTTCCCCAGCTCCTTCAGGCACCATTGGTCTCCTTACTCTCTTGAAACCCAGATGCCTCTATCCCTCCCTGACTTCGGTCACCTGTGCCTGCCTAAAGAGCTCTTTCATTAAACTCTTAGTCAATTTCATTAAACTGGGAACCCGAGTACTGTCTACACCCTCTGGCAGACACAGTCCATGAGCCTTGGTTTTGTGAACAGGGTGTGGTCTGGACTGGTCCCCTGTCGTCCCAGGTGTCCCTGTATAAGACAGTCTGTACAGTTGTATGTGGAGGTGCTGGGTGGGGTCAATCCCCTTTTGTTCCCCATGGGATGGTTTCCATTAGTAGGCTTGGCTTCACTGAGGGAGCTGGGCAGACCTCTCAGCTGTCACACTGCTGTCCTTAGTGTGGGAAGGAGACCACAGTGCTGGTCTAGACAATGCTGGAAGAGCTGGCACCTGGAGATGCTGAGGAGTGCAGGCCAGGGCCTTTTCTTGGTTTTCTGGGTCTGTGTGTAGAGAAGCTGGTGAGTACAGGGCTCTCTACTGTCTCTAGACAGTTGACACTAATCTCCTGAGCAACCTGAACACTGGCTGTGACTGATGGTTCCTTAGGAACCCATCCCTAATAAGCTACATATTGCAAACATGCCTAATTGGTTATTGTATTAGCTAACTTTGTATTGATGAGACCAAATATACAGGCTCTTGGTTATAGTGGAGTTAGCCAGGGATCATTTGGCCTCATGCATGTGGGTGGAAAATCATGGCAGCCAGAGCTTCTGGTAGAGGATGTTGTTCATTTATAGACTGACAAAAAACAGAAAAGGGAAGAGCAGTGTTTGTCTTTTTATTTATTTATTTATTATTTTTATTTTTTTGTTTCTCCCCCTTTATCCCAAGTGGAGCCCCAGGTCATTGGATGGTGCCACTCACATTCAGGGTGTGTCTTTCCACCTCAGTCAATCTCTCAGAAAACACCCTCAGCCATTCCAGAAGTGCACATTGCCAGTCTCCTGGGGATGCTAAATCCACCCAAGTTGAAGATTAGTCACCATAATCCTTGTCTATGTCCCTGTGTTTTCAGGAAATTTCTTTTGTGTTCTCAACTTAGTGAGGGAGAATATAAGCTATTCTTTTTCCACTTAGCTAGAGAATCTGCCTGCTCTGGGCTTTAGCCCCAGACTTGTGTGTGGAAACCAGCCTCATAGGGAAGGTCCCTAGACATCACCTCTACTAGGGAGGCTTCAGAGCAGCTGCTGGAAACCCCCGATCCAATTAATAATTCCATAAAACAGTTCATTAGAATGCACAAATGCTTAACTAAACAAAACCGTAATCGAAGTTGTCAGATGTGATCCACGGTTGTGTTAGAATTTTCTCATTCACACATCATTTCCTCTACAATTTAGTTAGATAACAAACACTACTCAGGCCATCAGTGGCTTTTTCAGCCATGAAATACAGTTGGTGTTGTATTGGATTACCTTCAGAGCAGAGGTCTTTTGGCTGCTTAGTGAGAAGGGTCTGGCTTAAGGATCAGCAGGTCTCCTGCAGCCATGCTCAAAGTCTGCCTGTCGGCAAGCTCACCGAAGCTTGGTTTTGTGTCTGAGGATGACATGCTTCTTCTGGTGTCTTTAAGGCTTTGTCATCCTGGAGGTGGCTGCAAGGGCACAGCTCATTCTTTGGAGCAGAGTGGAGGAGCAGGCCACGGAGAAAGGGAGAAATCCTGTTTCTTGCAGCATGCTCTATATCCTGCTGTTCATGCCTCATCCCTTAATAAAGGAAAAACATAGATTCCTTTCTTGGTGAGCACATTGTGGAGGCTTGTTGGTGTTCTCATGCTGGTTAGAGCACTTGTCAAGTCTTCCAGCAAGGAGGGATTAAAGCCCAGGGGTCACAGAGGCTGGGAGAGGGGACCCTGAGCCACGGAAGCCCCACCCAGGCAGCAAGTCACTCACAGGGGACAGGGAAAGGAATGACTGCTTGGTTAAATAGTGCTTATGATGAGGCACATCTGTGCAGCCCCAGACCACAGGACACCAAGACTGTTTACGAGGGATCTTTGGTCTTTTGCTGTTTGGGGATAGCAGAAACAGCGTAAATATCCATTTTAATTTATTAAGTCCGTAAGTGTGCACACGGGGATGCAGATATTCCTGTATATGTTTTTTCTGTGCCCATTTCTTCCTAAGTGAAGAAGATACTTGTACATTTAGCAATGGAAAGGGACTTTAGTCCTAACAGGGCTGAGAATCCTGTTAGGTTTAAGAGGCCAGATTTCAGATCTCACTTGAGATGTCTGCTGCCTGGGGCAGAGTGAGCTTCTAATGTCCAGTTTTGCAGAGCTGGCCTTGGCTGGGTATCTCAGTCCATCCAGGATGCTTTAATAGACCACCATAGTCCAGGAGGCTTGTGAATAATAGGCACAGTTAGTCCAGAGGCTAGGAAGGTCACCATCATGGCACTGAGAGATTCAGTGTCTAGTGAGGTCCTACCTCCTGCTGCACAGACAGATGCCCTCCCAGTGCAACCTCACAGGGCAGAAAGGGTGAGGGAGCTCCTGTCAGTGGGATTAGTGTCCTTATGATTCCTCAGCTTTCACCTATAGCCACCTCCCTTTCTTGGTGAAATCACACCGAGGCTAGGATCTCAACACATGCCTGGGTGGAGGAGGCACAAACATTTGGTTCATTGCACTGATCCATATTTCAGCTCAGTTTGCTAGCATGGGTTCTCTCTTCACTTGAACACATCCATACTCTGTTATCATAGTGGGGACAGCATCCATGGGAAGAGGACTTTCCGCATCCCTGTACTCCAGCATGGCAAGCCTGTCAGTACCCCTGAAGGGTGGGGCTCACGGCTGGAGAGGGATGGGGATCCACGGGTATTATTTTTCATGATATCACAACATGTTTAGAATCACTTGGGTGCTTGCTCACATGTCTGCCCACAGGAGCCCCTTGTGAGCAAACACTGTCAGCTTTATTCCCTGAGTGTCACATAGAGGTGTGATTTGGAAGGAACAGACTTGGGAGCTGAGAGACTGAGGTTGTGGATCTGCCTCTGCCACTTATAGGCATGATGGGTCTGTGGATTCAGATGTAACACAGCCACCTTGAATCCTATTGATTTTTCTCAATTAAGCAAGACTATTATTTCTTGCCCCTTGGGCAATCATACAGATTCATAGTCATAATGGACAGTTACTCACTGTGACTCTGTGGCTCATGTGCCGGGCCCTGCCCCAAGCCCTTTGTAAGGACAACCTCATCTCCTTCTTGGGATAACCTAGGAGGGGCTCTGCTACTGTTCTTGGTTGATAGATGTGCTTTTAAATTTATTTGTGTGTATTTATATACATGTGTGTGCATGTGTTTATGTATGTATGTGTACATGCGTATGTATGTGTGTGCATGTATGTATACATGTATGTGTGTATGTATGTGCTTATGTGCACATGTGTGTGTGTATATGTGTGTGTACAGGTGTTCATGAACACATGCATGCGCACATGTGCTCTTGATTTTGCTCCCTGAGTTCTGCAATTCTCTCTGCAGGTTATAGTTTCTTGTCTATAAGTAACTCTGGAATCTGTAAGTGAGCAGTTTTCTTTGCTGACTTAGGACCTTTATACATTTTGGCACCAAAAGTGTTTTATTATTATTATTATTATTATTATTATTATTATTATTATTATTATTTAAATTTTGAGTTCTGGAAAACTCAAATTGGTAAACCACTTTGTAATTTTTTGTGTGTGTGTGAAAAGTGAATCTAGTTATATAGCACTCCTTGAGATGAAAGAGCAGCAGGTTGCTTAGAGAGAGCCCCTCTTCTTAGGGGGATGGTTTGGTTACTGCAGAATGCTTGGAAGATTATTTTAAAAAGATTTTTTTTAATGTGTGTGAGTTTTGCCTGCATGTATATGTGTACCACACGCATGCTTGCAGTTCTGAAGAGACCAGAAGAGGGCACTGGGTCCCTTAGAACTGGAGTTACAGACAGCTGTAAGCCACTACATGGGTGCTGGGAATGATCCTGGGTCTTCTGCAAGAGGAGCAAGTGCTTTTAACTGCTGAGACATCTTTCTAGCCCCGTTTGTAAGATTCTTAAATGTCCTGGGTTCGTGACCTGAAATATTTTAGAGTTCTCAACAAATGACCTTGTACCTTGGAGGCCAGAAGAGGGTATCATATATGGAGCTGGAGTTACAGGTGGTTTGTGAGTTGCCCAAGGGGGCTCTGGGAAATGAACTCTGGTCCTCTGCAAGTGCTCTTCACCCTTGAGCCATCTCTCCAGCCCCCTGTTCTTAGTTTGTGGAGAAGATGGCTGAGCCACTGGAGGAGAAATGACTTTCTCAAGGTCACATGACTAGTGACAGACTGCTGACTAATGACTCCCCTGTGGAGATCACCTGTTTGGTGCACAGTATGCTCCTCAGTCGACTTTTCTCCTTTAACAAGGACCTGTGTCTTCCCATGGCAGAGTTATCTCTGCTTGGGCTTTCCTTTGGGTTCCTGGCCCTTCATGATCAACTGGTCGGTCTTTGCCTCATCAGACCCTCACTTCGGTCCCACTCTGGTCTTCTAGGCTTGGGCTCCAGCCTGCCTTCCCCTGGTGCGTCTGCCTCCACTGCCACACACACCATTTCAGTGTCCTGCTCTTTCTATCATTTCTCAAGTGTTCTCCAGCCTCTTCCCAGTAGCCAGATGGGAACAAAAGGTCAGAAATTAGGCCGGAGTGAGGGTCTATTAGAACTATGGATGGCTTCTGCGAGTTTGCCATTTGTAGGGAAAGACTAGGAATACAAGGCCAGTGACCGGAGGCCACAATCACGTTAGTGGCAAGTTCTGGGGAACACGAAGTTTCTCAGTTAGGAAACCAATTTGTCCATGTGATTGTTTTTCTTCTCTACACTCAGAAATGCCAGGACCTGTGACCCTTGGCCACAGTGAGGTCATCCAGCTATCGCCACTGCAAAGCAATGCTCAGGGAAGCTGCTTCCTGGGGGACAGTGGCAGGAATGTTGCTGGGTAATGAAATGTCTCGCTGGGCCAGGGAGGTGGCTCGGTGGGTAAAGTGATTGCTATGCAAGAGTGAGGTCCTGAGTTCAGATCTCAGCACCCCATAAAAGGCTGGGTGCAAGGGCACACATCTCCAGTCCTGGGGAGGCAGAGACAGGGAGATCCTGGGGGCTTGCTGGCCAGCTAGTCTAGCCAGTTGATGCACTTCCGGTTCAGTGAAAGACACTGCCTCAAAAAATGAGATGGAGAGTGATAGAGGAGGATATCCAATGCCACTGTCAACCTCTAGCCTCGACATATGCATGCATGGGTTCATGGACATACACACACACACACACACACACACACACACACACACACACACATGTGCATATTCCGCATACAGAAAAATGAATGAAAGAAGGAAGAGAGGGGGGTAAGGAGGAGGGGAGTAAGGAAAGGAGAGGAGAAGGAGAGGAGGGAAGGGAAGGGAAGGGAAGGGAAGGGAAGGGAAGGGAGGGAGGAAGGAAGGAAAGGAGAGAAAGATGTCCCTGTCATTCTAGGTGGAGGCTTCTGTCACCATGTCAGAGGCAACTTCCCTAAAGGTTCAACCTGGGGTATGTTATGGTAGGCATTGGCTTTGGAGTTCTGAACACAGGCCTGGATCAAACATAACTGCTAACACTCACTGTGTGACTTTATGTAAGTGACTTTGCATCTCTGAGCCTCGGTTTCCTGATCTGTAATGTGATAATCACTGGGTAGGTTTGGGTCCAAGGTTCTCATTAAGGGTGGATAATTTAGGAAATTTGCTTTTCTGTTCTGGCCCCTTCCTCTGGAATCAGAAGGCAGCTCACAGAGAGAAGCCCCCCTCCTCTTTGGTGGTTTCTGTTTGCCACAGAGGTTAAGGACAGAGGATGTGAGCCTTCCACTAGCCATTGGCGCTGGTGCTTGTGACTCATTCAAGCCTGGTGCATTTTCCCCTAGATGTCCCATCAGGTGGGACCCCATGACTGCCTCGACACAGACTTCACACATTTACATCAAGCAAACAATAACCTTCAATGCTTAAAAAAAATAAATTCTATTTCCTGTAAGCAGTCCCAGAAGAAATGTCATTGGCGGCATAAAGCTACTTTACCATGAACCTATGTAAACATCTCAGGAAATAAACTGACTTCCGGTTCACTATGTAAAGCCTCTTGTTCTTTGTCTTGAGGAAAATGGATTGAATTACTTGGGAAGCCAATACTTGAAGCTTGGCAAGGAAGACAGGGTTCACTTGGTGCAGGGGTGTGGAACATGCCTGTGTGTTAATGTCATTGCTCAAGTCCTGAGTGTGCCAGTCACAGCCTTTTACAGGACCCAGCCAGGTGACCCACGTCTACGGAAGAGACAGACTCCACAGCCCGTAGAAGTTTGAAAAAGCTAGAATTAGATTCTGATCTCACGTGCATGCTTCTGTCTGGAATTTCTCAGAATGGAGCAAGAAGAGAAAATCAGTAGAGGGGCACTGGCCCTCTGTAACGTGCCAAGCTCATTCCTTTCTTCAGCCCTCGTATTTACTACTCTCTGCCCTGTGAGGGGGTGTTGTGACTCCCACGTTAAAAGGGCAAGCTGAGCCTCAGGGATGTGAAGTGTCTTCATAGAGCCACACAGGGAATAAACACTGGAGACTCTGTTTGAACCCAGGTCCACATACCTGTGACTCCACAGAGTACATAATTTTGCCCACAAAGAAGTCCTTTCTTCTGATGTATTTCTGGGGTGTAGAGTGAGGGGAGCCTTTGCTCTAGGCTGTATCTCCTAGAAAACCTATATGGAGCCCCATGGACATCTGACATTCATTCCTTTCTCTGTTTTCATGCTTAGGACATGGAAACACAGGCGTGTGTATGTGCGGGCCCTCTGAATTGACACACATACACAGAGCACCTCGGTGACAGAGGAGTTGATGTCATTGTGGGACTCTGCTGAGACACTTCCTTTTCCTTGCTGGAATGTGTATCCTGGCGTCCCTTTGATCTGTGAGAGGGAAGACAGAGTGGAGGTGGTACTGCTGGGTTAAGGCACACAGTGAGCCCAGGACTCAGAAGCCACCAAGCTAGTGATGGTGCCTTGCAGACACAATTCCTGAAGAAAGTGCTGATTTGGATGGAGACTCTGTCACTTAAATTACGTTGGGTAAGGTCTGAGTTGGGATGTACCATCATGAGGCTGTGGCTAATTTACTGTTACTGCTGGACTCGGAAAAGAACTGTGACTGTGCAGGCCTCTCTGTGTATTGTGTGTGTGTGTGTGTGTGTGTGTGTGTGTGTGTGTGTGTGTGTGTGTATTTTTTGTGTGTGTGTGTATTTATGCTTGTGTGTGAGCCTGTGTGTCTATGTATACCTCTATGCACGTTTGTGTACATGTGTGCTAGTGTGTGGTGTGGATGCCTCTGTGTGTGTGTGTGTGTGTGTGTGTGTGTGTGTGTGTGTGTGTGTGTGTGTATGTGTGTGTTGTTTCACTCAAATATGTTTCCCTTCACTGGAACATGGCATCCACCTCTAGGCACCACCCAGAGAGAGTGTCTGTGGATGATACAGCACCAGGAGCTCCTCCTATGAGGAAAGTCAGTCTGTCCTCCTGGCAGATTTGAGTCAGATGACAGCTGTGAGACATGGTCAAGAGTAGCTAGTGACAAGAGATGGCTCCTCACTGCAGAGGGCGACATGCCTCTCAGACTGAAGGCGGGAATTCAGGCCTGAACCTATCATGGAGCAGGAAGGTTGCTGGGAGCCCAGGGCCACTGGTTCTGGGAAATATTTAAGAGCAGCAGAATAGTCTTCCCCTGGATTTCTGGGTAGGCTTTAAGGAACTTCCCCTACAAAACCCAGGAAACTCATGGGAATGAATATAAAGATATGTCAATGTTTACGTATGTGTATGCACACACATGAGGACATGCGTGTGTACATATATGTGTATGCACACTATTGTGTTTTGAATGTGAAATGTCCCCCATAGTCCCATGTTTTTGAACACTTGGTCCTCAGCTGCTGGAGCTGTTTGGGGACAGTTGCAGAACCTTGTGGGGCTGGGCCCCTTTGGATGAAGGTATGTGCCTGGGGGTAGTCCTTGAGGTTTAATGTCAGGTCCCACTTTCTGTTTGTCCTCTGCGTCCTGGTTATAGAGGTGATGTGACCAGCTGCCTCATCCATTGCTGTCAGACTTTGTCCATCATGATGGACTTTGTCTTGTCACATGTGAGCCCAAAGAAACTCTTCCTTCCTTAAGTCTCTTATTGTCAGTATTTTGTGACAGCAGCTAGAAAAGCAAATGGTGCGTACACAGTGGGTATGCACACGGTGTTCTCACAGAATTCCACAAACCACATGACTTCTGAACTGTAAAGGTTTGTTTCCTGCCGTTCTGAAGGTTGGAAGTTCAGGGTCAACATGCTGGCATGACTGGGGTTTTGTGAGGCTCTGGACTGTCCACATCTTGTTGTATCTTCACATAGAGGAAAAAGTTCACGAGAATTCTCAGTCCTTTCTCATGAGAGCTCTAATCCACTTTGTGAGGGGTTCCACCCCTGTGACCTAATTACCCCTGGAAGGTCTGCCCTCAGATACCAAAACACTAGGATTAGATGTCAGCATGTGCATTTGGGGTGAGACACCCCCAAATTCAATCTAGACTACAGTGGGTATGTGCATGTGCATTTTCTGGGGAGATAGCCTAACTTCTTTCTTGGATTTTCTGAGAAGTGTGTGCCCCGGCAGAAGGGAAGAACCACTGTATTAGCACAGTGTTCCCAGAGCTGGCAAGTCTGCTCTGGGGATGGGAAGTGGCTCAGTGGCGATTCAACATGGCTGTGGGACTCATCAGCTGCCAGCCACGTCTCTGTGCAGACCAGCATGGAAGGTCAGAGACCCTGGCTGTGTGGCTGGAGTGATGAGTTTCATGGGTCGCTCCCTGTGTGAAGCTGGTTCACCTAGCTTTTATCAGACTCTTTGGCTGCAGTTCAGTTCGTAAATGCCACCACCCTTGGGATCCCACTCCAGTACATTCTTTCCCAGAGGAGCTTTCATTCAGTCCAAGAGGAGGGACAGGCTCATTTTAAAAATTCTCAGGAGACCCCTCATCTGGGGCCTGCCTCTCCCTATGTTACCTGGGAAACATGTCCTTGTCATAGGTCAAGTAGAAGGTGGTATGGATGGTGCTGACTGTGACTGTGTCCTCACACAGAGCTCCCGAGTGTGAGGCCAGAACTCAGCTGGCACTTGTATAAGACTGAACTCCAGGACTAGCCACTGTCACCAAAGCCTATATTTGAAATGACATTGCAGGGTGCCAGGCCCTGGGATTGACCCCAGGGACACAGCAATGCCCCCTTTTCTGAAAAGAGATCACAGCTCAGAAGTGAGAGGTGGGCCAACAGGTCACACAGATAAGTATGAAAAGTGGTTCCACAGCAGAAGAGCTCACTGTAGGCAGGTGCTTCCACCTGTTTCTCGCACTGATCTGAGACAAAGACAAAAAAGTAGATAGACAAGTGTTCTGCACCTAATTAGCGCTCAAAGGGGCTGCATCCCCAGTGCCTGCTACGAAGCCTTGGGATTTTCTGTACTCAGGTTTGAGGAAATGACCTGAATAGAAACTGCGATAAGGATAGGCCTTCTAAAAGAAGAAATCCGGGACAGGGAGCTTTAATTACCCTGTTCATGTCTAATGCCTTCCACCTGTCCAGAAGGGCATCTGAGGAGGGTGCTGAGACAGCAGCTGCTGATGTGCCGGGTGCCTTGGGGGTTGGCAGAAGCCCGGCTGCCATTGGAGGAGATTCTCCTGTTGTGAAAGCTTCGCAAGTCCATCATCGTGTGTTGTCTTGTTTGGTTCTTTGATAGCTTAGATATTTCAGTGTTGCCTCTGTATCTTGCTTGTCATAGTTTTGGGGGACAAGAGCTAAGTGTGTCCTTGTGTATAGACACTCAATTAGGATTTTCTGGGCCATAGTGAGGTATGTGCAGTGTTTAGATGCTAAAGCCAAGACCCTAGGGGAGAGGGGAAGGAGACTTGGCCCTCAGAAGGCCAGTGGAGGACATGAAATCCTGTGCTTTGTCCTATCTTACGTGACTTCTGAATGGTGCTGGGGAAGAGATGATCCCTATATCAGTTACTTTTCTCATTGTTGTGACAAAATACCCAACACAAAGGAAGGAAGGAGGGAGGGACCGAGGAAGGGAGGGAGGGAGGAAGGGAGGGAGGGAGGGAAGGAAGGAAGGAAGGAAGGAAGGAAGGAAGGAAGGAAGGAAGGAAGGAAGGAAGGAAGGAAGGAAGGAAGAAGGAAGTATTTGGGCTCACAGTTGCAAGGGTAACAGCTCATCATGGCAGAGAAGTGATGGATGTTGGTGTGTTCAGGTCACTTTTCCCTTTTATTTAGTCCAGGACTCCAGTCTATGGGATGACACCGTTCACCTTTCAGATGAATCTTCCTATTTCAGTTAACTCAGTCTAGAAAAGCCCTGGGATAAGCCAGGAGACTTGTTTCCTAGGTGATTCTAAATCCAGTCGAGTAGAAAGCCAACAGTAACCGTCACACCCACCCCTGATGCTGTGAACAGGCCGCTCCCGTTTGTTGGAGGATAGCTTGGCCCAGACCCTGATCACAGGGCAGTGAAGACTAAATCCACAGTACTGGGGGCCAGAGCTTGGTCCTTTGCTCTCTGACAGTGATGAAGGAAACACAGAAGACCTGGAGATGCTGTCTCTAAGGAGATGTGCTGAAGGCAGACTGTGGAAGTTGTGGGAAAGGGAAAGCCATTGTTTCCAAAGCACCAAATACAAGCAGTGTGACTCTTAAGTTTTCTGTTATCAGTAAGAACTTGCTAAGCAGCAAGCATGCACGGTGCATTGTCTAGGGCAGCTGGAGGCTCGGGTAGACATCTCCTGAACCCTGTCCTCGGAGCCTTCAGTGAGGACTAAGTTCAGATATTTCATTCCTAAGAATCACACTGTTCCCTCCCTCCCATTCCCAAATTAATCCAAAACAAAACCTCTTGAAATCTACACATTTATAAGAATATCAGCAGCTCTAACTTTCCCCATGATAACCACTGAAGTCTTCAAAAAGCAATGAAAGTCTTTCAAAAGATTTTGGTAGTTGAACCTCATTGATGTAACATTGGATACCACAGTTCTTATAAATACACACACACACACACACACGCACGCGTACACACACACACACACACACACACACACACACACACATCACTTGCACCAAGTATCCTAATTTCACAGGCACAGAGAACTGAGATAAAGGGAGATCACATTTTTAGCAAATGGTGTAGAGCAGGGGTTCTCAACCTGTGGGTTATGACCTCCTTGGGGCTGAACAATCCTTTCACAGGGGTCACTAAGACCATCAGAAAACACAGATATTTATATTACAATTCATAACAGTAGCAAATTGACAGTTATATATGAAGGAGCAACGAAAAGAATTTTATGGTTGGGGGTCACCACAACATGAAGAGCTGGAGTAAAGGGTTCCAGCATCAGGAAGGTTGGGAAGCACCAGTGTAGAGAATCAAACATTTGTCCTTGGCCTTCAAAGATCAGTAAGGTTTGTTATTCGGAGATAAGACTCATGACCAAGGAACCTGAATTCGTGAAGGAAGGGCCCAGGCTGCCCATGAAGAGGCAGGAGCCTTAGACTGGACTGAGAGGAGTCAGCCTGCAAGGATGCATCAGAGCCAGAACCTGCTAGCCCATGCCAGGTGGGAGTGCAGGCGCACCTTGGCTCCTGAGCCTCCTGTTGCTGTAGGAGATAAATTTTCACCTTCAGAATATTCAACCCCCTTGCACTGCATTTAAGAACATCTACAGTGCTGAGGCGATGCCAGGCTAATTGAGTATTGGTAATTGTTTTCACTGTGCTTTGATGTAATGCATTTTTAAAATGGAGTGCTCTCCAGTAAGTGCTTCCATAAGGGAGGAAAACGGCCAGAGGCTTCGTGTTTCCAAATGGGATTTATAGAGAGAGCACAGCCAGAGAAGGCTGGGCCTCTGTCCTCCCACCACTGCTCAGATCTGTTAGAAAGGGAACTGAAGTAACTACAATGATATAAAAAAAATCCAACAATTTGGGGAGGCAGATATTTACATGGCCTCCCCATACAACACCCCAATATACTCTTACTAATTACATAGGGACAGAGTAACTTGACAAGGAGGAATGCCAATCTTAATCAAGAGATCACACTTAGTACCAGTGATGAGCCAGACTGGCACTGCTTGGCTTTCTGATGGAGTGCAGTGGGAAGGGCATACTGTCACTCGTGGAGTCTTCTTGCCAAAAATCTCCAACCTGAAGATATAAAGAATAAGTCATCAGACACTTATATTCTGGGACACCCTACAGCAGTTGGTATACACTAGAAATGTCAGCACTCTAAAAGATAGAAAGAGTATGTTTGCACAGAAGGAACACTCTAGACTGGAGGAGACCAAAAAGATATGACAACCCAATGCGATGTTTGATCTGGGATTAAGAATGGGAAAAACCAAGGACAAACTGTACAGACCATTATTGGGATCTTTGAGAAATTTTAAACAGAATACATATTTGAAAATGCCTTTATCAGTGTTAAATTTCTTAGGCATGATAATGGTATTATAATAATATGCAAGAACCCTGATACTGATGATATATTTAGAGTTGCAGAGAGAGCTTAAAAAATGGTTTTATCTAGAAGGTTATTGCAATGTTCACTGTGCTATTATTACAACAAAGAAATAGCAGCTTCTTCTCATGTACCCATAGAGGTCAACATGTGCACTGAGAGCAGTGAGCTCAGACTGACATGAGGCTAACTTCACATGTTGTTAAGCTGCCCTGGACCAAACATACACACCCCGTGCCGAATAGAAGAGATGTGCGCTACGCTTTGGGTGCAGCGTGGCTTCGGGTAGCTGATGCTTTTGTCTCATTGGTCTCTACAGCAAAAACAGAACACCATCTCCAGACTGAGGTGAACCTGCTTGCCAAGGTTTCCCACGTCCAAGAATTCTTTGGAATTTTGAGGGGTGTTTGTGCAAGTTTCAGGGATCTGTAGAAAGTTTCTTGATTCCATAATTTGTGCTCTCTGTCTCTGTCTCTCTGTCTCTCTGTCTTTGTCTCTCTCTGTCTCTCTCTATCTCTCTGTCTCTCTGTCTCTCTCTGTCTCTCTGTCTCTGTCTGTCTGTCTGTCTGTCTCTCTCTCTCTCTCTCTGTGTGTGTAGGCCAGAAGTTTCTGATATTGATGTTATTCCTCCAGAAGCACCCATCATGTTTTGTTTTTTAATAGAAAGTCTCTGGTTGCCCTGGGTCTGTCCAAGTAGGCTAGGCTGGCTGACCAGTGAGTCTTTATGAGCCTCCTATCTCTGCTTCCTTAGTGCTGGGATTAGATTACAAATGTACACTACCAGACCTGGTTTTGTTTTTTCTGACACGAGTTCTGGGGATTAAACTCAGGTCTCCATGCTTGGCAAACATTTTCCTGACTAAGCCATCTCCTCAGCCCTTTCTCTTTATTTTTGCTAAAATAATATATTCTACTGTGCTTCAAGGTCTCTAATCTCTACCCCCACTGTCTTTCTTTTTTCTGTTGCTGTGATAAAACACCCTCATGGAAATAACTTAAGTGAGAAAGAGGTTGTTTGATCACAGGTCCAGGTTACAATGCATCATGGCAGGGAAGTTACAGTGGCCAGAGCTTGAGGGAGCTGGTCACATCACATTTACAGTCAGGAAGCAGAGAGCAAAGTATGCATCTTGCCACTTAGCTCCTTTCTCCTCATGTAGAGTACAGGATCCTGGTCAGGGAATGATACCACCCACAGTGGGCAGGTCATCCTACCTCAATTAATTCAATGGAGATAATTTTCCATGAGTGTGCCTAGTGGAGATTGAGTGTCTGTTAGTTGACAATCAAGATGAACCATTACAACCTCCTACTTATATCCTTCAGGACAATAGTCTTGACTGTCCTCTACTCTCACAGTGCCTCAGAGACCTGGGCTACCATGTCACACATTGTCAGTAGGTATCATTGACTAACAACTTTGAAATTCTCTTGAAACTTCAAGAGCCAATGGTTATATCCATAATTTCCATATATCAGTTCTGTGAACTAAAGTGCAACTGAAGTGTGTACTTAAAACCAAAAGATATCTTTAAATTAATTGTCTCTGTATCCATGGTTAGCACCACAGGATGAATGTAACTGCAGCAAAGTCTACTTAGTTCCTTTGCCCACAATGTCTTGGGTAGATAGTGGTTTATACTTCATCACTTAGAGAAATTCTAGAATCAGTACATTTTGCATCTTTCTATGTGAACATCATTACTACTATTATTACTATTAACTACCATTATTTTGATTACTATTATTTATCACATATAAGATACTATATTACGTCCTACAATACACAACACCCCCCCCACACACACACACATCCTACAAAGCCATTCTTCACACTTCACAACTTCACTTGTGTAGAAACTGAGGCTCCGGGAGGCCAGGTTGGCACAGTCACACAGAAGCAAGCACAGAACCAATGTTTAAGTCCTGCCCGTGTGTCTGTGAAGCTTGTGTTTAATGTGTCTACCTGCCCAGGGAAATTGGCGGGTATGCAGTTCATGGCTATCAGAAATAGGAAGGGCTTCTTGTCCCATTAAAGATCAGGAAGAGGCCACATTTGTACCTTAAAATGGTCATCCCCTTCACATTTGCAGATAATAAATGGGGGATAGGAGAACAGAACACGGAAGCTGTGAGGGATGTTGGCCTGAGGTTGGGAACCCGCTTGGGAAGGATCTTAGCTCTTTGTTCTGAGTTCCAAGTGGCATCTTATGTCCTTTCTCCCTTTAAAAAGCTATGGCCATCATCTACCATCCCCAGCGTCTTCTGTGTGCCAGTGATCTGAGGACTCAGGAGAAGACATGGCTGCCCTGGGATTCAGGGCTTGTTGATATATTGCCTGTTGACCTTCTTATTGAAGGCTTATCCTGGATCCGTCTGCTGTATTCCAAGCTCTACAGCTGTTCCCCTGGATCTCAGCCTTGTAACATCCAGAGTTCCTCAAGGCCCATAACAGGGATGCTCTCCTTTTTTGTCCAGGTTCCCCAAGCCCACCTTTGCTGTTCCTTTATCCATCAGTGCCATCATGACCTCATGGTCTCCACTTTCCAATGTGACACTTCAGCCATTGTCTTCTACTTGGCTTCTAGGGCAGGGATAGATGTCTTCATACTCTGGTCAGATGAGAAGATTCCTCCAAAATGATATAAAGAAAAGAATAATGGTCGTAAAAATGACCCATCTATGGTCCTGTGACTCCCACCATAGTCAGCAAGGTCCAGGGAGGATTTCCAGCCAGCTGTAGTGTCCCGCCCTGAAGTAGGAGGAAGTCAGGGATCACAGACACCCATAATGAATGAGAGATTCAGTACAACAGACACAGCACAAGAGCAGCAAACAGTTAGAAAAAGCAGCCCACAGGGAACAGATAATCTAGAGGGCTACCGTCTTGAAAATTGTTTAAATAAACTCAGAGAAACATGAGTAGATATTGTGTGCATGTAAGAAGATTTTAAATAAGACTCAGAGAGAGGTAGAGACAAGGAAAGCAAGAGTTCAAGGCCAACTTGGGCTCCATAATGAGCTCAAATGCAGGTTGGGCTACAAGAGACCCTGTGTCAAAACAAACAAACTCTCACTGGCCATACTCGTGTACAAACATAGCCCATAAACAAAATTTTAAAGTAGAAGAGAAAACATTAAGTATTTAGGGCATCAGCCCAGGAGATCCAAACAGGTATAGCCTACTCTGACCTTGGACTCATGATCCTCCTGCCTCACTCTCTCTTATGCTGGGATTACAGGTATCCTGCATCACCCCCAGCTCTAGAAAGAATATCTAAAAATAAGTATTTGTGCCTGTAAAGGTTGGATAATATAAGAACTAAGGGGTTCTAAAGGAGAAAAAGAGCAAGAGGAGGGGGAAAGACAGGTGAAGTTGAAGTAGAGAGATGGGGAGAGGTGGAAGGGAGAAAGAAGAAATAAAAAGGAAGGTGCATCGTGGCTGAGTTGTTTCAGACTGGCTTCTTTATTTCTTTCTTAGTTACCTTTAGTGTCGGGGGCATCACATGTGTGGAGGTCAAAGGACGACTCACAGGAGTCAGTTCTCTCCACCATGTAAGTCCTGGGGCTTGAACTCAAGCCTTCAGGCTTGGCAGCAACCACTTGACACACAGAACTATCTTGCCAGTGCACTTCCTTATGTCAAAGATGAGGAAAACGATGTCTTTTTCTTGTGGGCTTTAAGATAATTGCATGGTCCTGGTATAAAGTAAGTCTTCAATCAATATTGATTTCAACGATTTCTTCTCCTGTTTTAATGAGAGATTTAAAAAAAAACCGACATTCTCAACAGTTAGAAAAATCTGCCCATTCCACACTGAACACTGGTGCCCACAAGACTGTCCTTGAATGATGATGCAAGGCCAACCCTTAGTCACCAACCACCTCTACCGTGGTTGTTTGTGCGTGTGTTTGGAATCCTGTGTATGAGGACAACCTGTGCCACGATGAAGCTGCTTGGAGGTGTTTTTGACCTGCACTTGGCCTTGCCTGGGGCATATGAAGTGATGCTATACAAGCCAAAATGTAACCTGGGAGAGGGGCACAGTGCTAAGAAAGCGTAAGGGGCTGTTGTAAGTGACCAGCTCTCTGCAGCCTGTGGCCTCTCAGGACACCTGGGACTGCCTTGCTAGTAGATGTTTTCACAAGTGTTTTTCTGTCTGGCAACTGAGAACATTGTCTCCTTGGGATCTAGGAAACTCATGGTCTTGAGAATGTCTTGGCCTGCATTCACTTTCCCAGCATCCCAGTTTACTCCCAAGCCATGGATAAGCTCTCCAAGTCAAAGATTCTACCTTTTACCAGCAAGCAGCAATGATGGGGATCAATAGTCTTAGGTGACATGTGGTTAGCCTCACTCCAGGAAGCTGCAGACAGTACTCTTTGCCTAGTTAGCTCCTTGGAACCTTCCCTTCTGCTCCAAACATCTGAGCCACTAGTTGCTACTGCTTTTGTTTGGTTTTGCAGCTGTTAAAAGTAGTCTTCTGAACAGGAATTAGAACAAAGAGTGTGACGCCCATGGCTGGCTATCCTGGGAATTGAAATCATATCATTACAGGAACAACATCAACAAAAACCAGACACACATATGAGGCTAATATTAAATATTTTGTGGTAGCTTTTTCTTATATAAAATACATGCCTAGCTTAGATCTAGGAGTTCATTCAACTCGAAGTGGAGTTTGTAGAGTGTGTGTGTGTGTGTGTTCATACATATTTTCCTTCTCCTTGCTAGAAGGGCTGTGTGCTGCGGCTCTGGGAAGTCAGCTCATTCCAAATCAGTAGATGAATCCTAGACTTTAATTTCGGATGCTAGCTTCTATTCAGTTGCCTGGCAGAGTCTTTCATCAAGGGTATCTCCCAAGGACCAAAGCAGCCAGATGGTTGTGGACACTGCAAACGGCTGCCAGATGAGGAGGAGGCCTCAATAATCCATAATTCGTCCCTTGAAAGCTGAGCTGGGCTTTAAACTCTTCCCAACCTGCACTGATGTAGAAGCCACCTCGGGAGTGGCTTCTCTCTCTCAGGGAAGTCAGAGTGGCTGGCTTCTGGGAGTTAGAGTTTAGCTTAGGCCAGATATGAACCATTGGGCAGGGAGTGTAGACAGAGCTTGAAGACATGTGGATGAAGGAGATGGAACCGGTGAACTGGATTCATGGGGAGGAGGTGAGTATCCAGGGATTGTGGGGACAGCCTTACATCAGGTGAGGACCTTTGCATATAGCCAGGAAGAAGAGCATGGACCTTACAGAAAGACAGTTTCACTGTGGTGTCAGAGTATGATGGACCAAAGACAGGAGTTGTAGCATTTATGAGGTGAGGGAAGTTGCCAGGTATAATTGAATGATACCAACTCTTGTTACTTTGTAGTGATTGTTCAGAGTTCTTTGTTGATCAGGTCATTCCTGTGTGAATCTGCAAAGAGTGATGTGTTTGATTGCTCATGTCTGCCTTGGGTGCAGTAGCAGTCAGCAAGTCAGTACAAGCATGCACAGTGCCCTCCTCCAGAGAAAGTATCTGTTCTAGGTAGCTCACCCCATTCCCTCAGTGTGGGCTGCTCATTTCTTGTCTTCCAGTCTTTATCTGGAGTTGAGTTTTCAGCCTCTCAAGGATAGCCCATGACCCATCACAGCAGACACTGATTGAAAACAGCTAGTTGGCTGATTCTGTCAACTACCACTGAACACTAGCACTAGTTACTTATGTCTTCCCTCCACCTGTCTCCTCCTTCTCTGCATGAACCTTACTCATTCTCCAAGCCCTCTTCAGTGTGGCGTTTCCCAGGCTTTCCTCCTTTCTCTCTGTCCTCTTTGCACATTGTGTCTTTTTAATCTTGCAGTCATTAGTTGACGGGCCTATATCGTCCTTTAGCCTAGAAGCTAGTGATGGGCAAAATGACTTTACTCAGCTCTGAGTCATCACATACTCAGCAAGTGGCCTCAAGCCTAGCAGAGTGTCCTCTCCTGGAAGTACTTTATAGCCTGAATGCTTTGTAATCAGCTTCTCCTTAGTGAAAAAAATGTGAATATGTTTGAAGACAGGGAGAAACAAGTTATTGTGACTAGAACTTAGTAAAGCAGGATCGGACCATGGGCTGGCTAGTGCCAATATAGCCTGTGTACTTTCTTGGTGTCCTACCTCGTCAACTCGAATCTCTCTTTTGTGTAAGGATGCTGAGGAAACTGGTGTCATCATCCATTTACCCAGCACACCCTGAAAACCTACTATGCAAGGCTCTGGGAGATATTTAACTCAGATTCCAGGAGCTTATTGGAAAGGGAGATCATGAAAAGGCAGAAATTAATGACACAAAAGAAAATTCTTTCTTCCATTATTTGCTTTTATGTACTTGAGCTGAAAGTGAGAGGAGGTCAGTGCAAATGATGCTTTTAAAGATAAGGTCAAAATGGTAAAACAGGCTTCATGGACCTCTGTGGTGAGAGTTCACGGTCATGTTATCCTGGGTGGCACTGATAGGAGAAAGGACAGTGTCCTGTAGTCTCAGAGACGGGCCTGATCTCATGGCAGTCGTAAGCCAGCCTAGGTCCCTAAGCTTGTGTCAGGTGTACTTTTCTGTATGTCTGCTACATGCACACCAGCAGAAAGAGGAAGAGAGATGGTGCCTAGAAATAAATAAGCAGGCGCCCCCACAGAGGACAGTGAGCAGCTTGCTGGCCATCCATAGGAATCCCACCGTTTTGCAACGATTTGAACTCAAATGACAAAATCCTTCTAACTGCCCAGATCACTCACAGATGAACTTAGCTTCTTGGGGTAGCTTTCTTTTTTTCTTTTTCTTTTTCTTTTCTTTTTTTTTTCTTATGAACCCTAGTGCTCTGATACAGGACAGGACCACGCTGAAACAGACTGCCGAGATGCCTGTGAAACAATAGGCTGATGGATATAGCATCTCTGGCCAGGAATCGTGGGGGAAATGGGTGTCTGATTGGACTGTGGTAATGATGGGTGACAGCAACAGCTATTGTGTACCAAGCTGGGGCAGTGAGCTGGGCTCTCACATACATCTCTAGGCTTCTTAGCAGCCAAGTTGGGAAACAAGGCTCAGATGAAATATATTCCCAAGGTTACTAGAGTAAGTAGAATATAGAGAGGCCTAAACTGACATTTGAAATGCAGCCTCTCTTACCCCTATAGCAGTGGTTCTCAGCCTTCCTAATGCTGCGACCCTTTAATATAGTTCCTTATATTGTGGTGACCCCCCCAACCAGAAAATTACTTTGTTGCTACTTCATAACTGTGGTTTTACTACTGTTATGATTCATGATGTAAATATCTGATATGTAGGATATCTGATATGTGACCCCCAAAGAGGTCTCGACCCATAGGTTGAGTGCATTCACTGTCTATCCCAAGCTGGGATCCTGTGGTTTTGAAAGCTCAGCCTATTTCCTTCCTCTCTAAAACAACAACAAAAAAGGGACGTGGCTCCTGTGTGTGAGCCAGGCAGGAAGCACTCCTGTCGCGTAGGAGCTTGCCTGGGCATATCCATTGTGTTATGGTTTGATTCTGAACCCACCCCCAAGGCCGGTATTTTAACTCTTGTTCCCCAGCTATGGCACTATTTTGAGATGGGCAGAGTAGATACTGAAGGCAAGCCTTGGAAGGTAATATCAAGTCCTTGGTTCCTACCATGCTCTGTTTTCTGGTCTTTCATGCTATGTATGAGAAGCCTCCAACCCACATTCTCACAGCCATGAACTCTACCATGCCTTCCCTGTTGCGATGTCTGACTCCGTGAGCTGAAGTTGTTTCTGGCAGTGAACGTGTTAGAGCATTGTGCAGGGAACTGGAACACACTGCACACAGTCTGGGGGAACCGAAGTCAAGCCAATGGGTCCTGTGCACTAGACTAGCCTCCTAGGAGAAAAATGGCCCTACTTCCTTTTCAAATGCGTTGGGCCATGGGCTGGAAAGTTCCCTTCCTTTAGAGACAGTTAAGAACCAAAGCTGCTGAGGAATTCAGCCATGCATTCCTCTGAGGTGGGGCTGTGCCTTTCATGACTGGCAACTTATTACAAATGTCACAACTTCCCTGCAGCTGGAAGGATAATTTTGCAAACTCCATGTCTGCCAGATGAGGATGTTTGTGCTTGTACCAAGTCTACTGTTCTTGTGTTAACAGAAACGATCAGGGGAGGGGACCTCGAGCCAGCAAACAAATCATTAACCTTCAAAACAGACACACACACACACACACAGAAGCACAGTGGATGAATTATGCAGCAGGCTGTCCCTGCTTCGGACACTGGCCCACATCTGGTTTCTTTACTCTGGCTATTCCTGTCAACAACTGACTTTGCTCTGTTCCCTTCCTGGCTCTCTCTGACTGTTTTCCTTCCCACAGAAGCTAGCAGAGTGTGGCAAAGGCTTAGTGTGTGTGTTCCCAGGTAGCCCTTCCCCAGAGAGACTCAAGGACCAAGGTCCCTCAAAGGTTATGCATATTTCTGCCTGCCTGCTCGGCTCGGTAACACCTCAGACAAACACAGAAGGCCTTTTAGGCCTGCCTTTGGGGCCAAGTTGGTACACAGAAGGAAAGGAGAAGCAGTCACTGTTGGTTTAAGCCTTGTTTGCAAGGGGCCCCCGGAGCACACAGATCCTGCCAGCCTCCCCTTCCCTTAGAGATCTGCTTTATTTATGCAGGTGGAGCCTCACTTTATGAGGTACAGAGCCAAACTCAGGGGTGGCGCTTCATCTCCAGTCTCTGAGCTCAGAATTATGAGTCTGCTCTTGCAGACTTTCTGACCTGGGCCAGGTGGGCATTGGGCAGCATCCAGAACTGCCTCTTGGTTCCTTCCACATACAGCTTCATCCTCCAAGCCCCTGGAGATCCTCCTACCAGACAGCAAGCACGATCTGAGCAGACTCTGGCCTCCCTGAAGCCGCCTTTGTAGCAAGAGAGAAGTAGACAGTAAGTGGGAGAGAAATCATGCACCACAGCAACTGGGAGCAGGAAGCCACGCCTCATTTTTTCTGCCCCCTGGGGCTCTGACCGTCCTGGCAGCTAATACTGATTGTCAGGGCCACCGATTGGTCTGGACCCTCTGGTCCTTGCGCTTCTCCCCACATTGTCTCATATGCTCAGGCAATGTGGAAACAGGCCTTATTGGATTTCAGAATGAGAAATAAGCAGCCTCACTGGGACCCTCTCTGGGGAAGATGTATTATTATATAATACAGGCAGATTGGGTCTCGGAATAGTTTGCTCATGAAAGAGTAACATCTTGGAAGCTCACTCCATCACTTCCAGGGCCTTAATAAAGAGAGAGGGAATAATAGAACAATGTTAACTCCACCACTTCATCAAGCGAGTATTTTCACTATTACCACGGAAGCTGGTCAGATCTGAGGTTCTGTGAGATTTAAACATCTCCTTCCCTCTCTTACTTATTCATTCCCGTTGGTGTCTCGGTTAAATAGTTTTACAGGGCTTGAAAAGTAATAACATTGAATTTTTCTAACACCGATGGTTAGAGTGTGGTGTGCAAACCAGAGTATGAAGCCAGTGTTTGTTGAATAATTGAGTGAAGTAATGAATTCCGACTTCTGTCCTCTGAATAAGGGATTGTTGTCAGGGAGAAAGCGCATGCTTAGGACTGAAGGGAGCTGTGTTTCCTTATCTCTGCGAGTGGAGACAGGAGAGGGGTCCCTATCCATTCACCTTTCTCCTTGCTGGGGCCAAATACCTGACAGAAGCCACTTACAGGATGGAGGAAGGACTCATTCAGACGCATGGTTTGAAGGCTGTATCGTCAACTCGGCATAGCAAGGAAAAGCATGGTGGAGTTGATGGCAGCAGAAGCATGTGGCTAGGACTCCTTACATCTCTGCGGACAGGAAGTGGAGCCCATCTATAAAACCCCAAGTCTGGCTGCCCACCAGGGTAACTCTGGGACTTCTGGGGGGCTAGTCTCTTGCAAATCCTTGGTTACAGTTGTCACCTGCCAGACTTTCATATGATGACAGGAAGGCACCCACACCTGGCTCTTTATGTGGATTCTGGGGATTGAATTTAGGTCCCCATGCTTGCACGGTAAGCACTGTCCCAGCCAAGCCACCATCTCACATGCCAAGACACTGGGGCTTTTTTCTTATGGACATCCAACTTCCTTCTAGTTGCTTTGAGATCCTCTTTGTGATTGCTAATTGAGTCTTTTTCTAGAAATCAATTGAATGAGAGGGAATGCCATCAGTATGCCAAGTCTCCACGGTGCCTGGCTCTTGTTCTCTCTCTCTCTCTCTCTCTCTCTCTCTCTCTCTCTCTCTCTCTCTCTTTCTCCCTCCCTCCCTCCCTCCTGCCTGTCTAGTTCTAAGGCTTTGTCTTTGATGGAACTTTTGATGTCATGGGCGTAGAGAGGAGACTGCTAAGGTCCAGGGAAGGGTCCCCCCGCCTAAAGCTGCCACGCAGACTATACCAACTGTGCCTGGTGTTGAAGGCATTCTTCCCATACCCAGTGCTCTTGACTTGTACATTTTCTCACCCTGACAAACCTCTGGGCTGTGTTTCTGCTAAATCAAGGGAGCAGAGGTCTGGGTTTTTTGGGGGAATCCCAGTTGGTCTCTGGATCTAGCCACAGTTTGGGCCACCGTAATGAGGCATATCTACAGAAAACATGCAGAGTATTGGTGAAGAGCGCAGGCCATGTGTTGGGTCTGGCTCTGTGCAAGGTAAGGCAAAGGCCTGGAGTTCCTGTGGGTCAGGGACACACCAGTACAGAAATGCAAGGAGGGAAAAGGAATATATACACCAGAGAGCAGAGCAAGAAAACTACACTTCAGGAAGAGCAAAGGAAAAGGGTACAGCATGGGCCCAGAAGACCAAGCTTGCCGAGGACACACCTGTCTCGTGTACAGGTGTCTTGTAGATGAAAAAAGGGGGTACCAGGATACAGTCAGGGGTAAGAGGATAGAGATGGATGGGACCAATGAGGGAAGATCTTGTTTCTATTTAACATAAAGGAAGGTCAAGCCAGTGACATAAATAAGGATTTGGTCAGTGATGGTGGCTCACAGGTTTGGAGCTGCTGACTGCATTTGGTGGCTTTTGGGGCTAGAAGGACTGTAGTATCAAGAGATCTGTCTTACATTTTGGCACTCATGAGTGAATACAATTGCTTACTCATAAAGCCATTTTCATGACACTCGATTTACAAGGTGACCATGAGGACCCGAGGTAGCAGGTGCAAATTGCTGGCATAAAGCCGTGAGACTCTGAGAGTGAGAAACTCTCAGCCGTGTGTGTCTTCGACTCCGCCAAGAGCACAGCCCCCTCCCTATTTGTGAGATGATGCTGTGGTGTTGTCAATATTTGACAGACATAGGATAATATTAAAAAGAATATAATAATCTGTGAGGGAAAACATTTTGACGTTTTTCCATGTAACCTTCATCGCCATACAAAGGAGTATCTTTTGACCTGCCTCACTCAACCAACTGGGGAATTCACCTGTGTTCTCCATCCACTTATTCTGTAGAAGCCACTGACAGGGTCCACAAGGCACTGGCAGTCCCAGCTGGAGGGGCCCCTTAGTGTTTCAGATATCTCCCCCTCTCAACGGCCAGAGAACTTCCTTTATTCCCAGCATTTCTGATCTACTGGAGCTTGTTACCATACTAATAATGTAATCAAATTTTGAATGACTCAGAAAAATATGGGTAGAAAGAGAGTTGTTTTTCAGGAAAAGCAAGTTGCACACATTGAACAATTTGATAGAAAAACCGTTGCTAACAAGAATGGCTGTCAAAATAATTACAGGCATGGCAGCTGGTAAAGATGAGAAGAAATTTGTACATAATCCTAGAAGAATGTTGTGCTCAGATTGTTTCACATATGAGTTTAAAATTTTATTTTAGGAACTGGAGAGACGGCTCAGCAGTTTAGAGCACTGACTGCTCCTGCAGAGTCACAACTACCTGTAACTCCGATTCCAGATGAGCCTCTGTGACTGCCAGCCACTCACACGGTGCACATACCTGCACACAGACAAGCCCTCATACAGGCAGATGGAACTGAACCAAGGCTTGAATGACAGCAAGGGTCTATCCTGGGGTCCCATCAAGTACACAGATCCTGATGTAGGGATGATCCCGGATGCAGGGAGGCCCATGTGTTAGAGGCAAGTGTGTGACGGGCAGGACTCGGGAGACCCTGGTTGAGCAGGTTGGAATGTGGGTTTTGGTTAAATGAGAAGGGAGAGTGTTGAGTTTGAAGTGAAGGAGCTCTGTGAATCATCTGGTTCATGTTTCTAGATGTCTGCTCTGACTGCTATGGTTGGTGGATGCGGGGCAATGGCTTGGTTAGGGGGAAGGCATTGGGGAGTCCAGATCAGGAATGGCGGTTAGACCCCTGGAGTGGGAGCAGTGTAGTTAGAGAGATGAAGGGCTCAGAACAGGATGGAATCTCAGGTCAATGTCCCAATGGATCTTCAGCGCTCCCCGCCCACCCCCCCTGCAGGCTCCTTCCTCTCCCTCTGTTAGATTTGCCCTCCAACTATTCTGCCACTAACCTCACCGAGGGCTTGCAAGTTGCTCATTTTGGGGGGAAAGTGTGGGGTGGAGAGAAAAGGACTCGCTGTATAACTTAATGGTAACGAGCAAGTCTGGGCTGAAGGCTAAGCTCAGGGGCTGCTAATGAGCTCATGAGTCAGGCAAGCACTGACCCACCTTGTTGGCACTCTAGTGATAGCAACTAATAACATGTTGTTGATGGATGGGGCGATCTCGGGCTTCTTGGTGATGGATAGGTGAATCACAGGGGAGGGACCTGCCATTTTCCAAGTAGAAGGTGACTTTCTGTCAATCAAATGAATTCAGTAAAAATGAAAGCACCTGTTGTTAACTTTGGAAAAAGGTATCCCAATTCACTGTGTTGAATTGGCATTGTACTCAAATTAACAGCCATATTGGTCTAGAAATGTTAAAATAACCTTTTCCCATTTGCACAGTAGTAGCACATTGTATTATATATGTAATGTCTTATCTACTGGGTTTGAGTACAGAAACTAATAAAGTATTCTCTTAAAAAACAGTGAAAGCCCTGTCGTTGTATTCTAAACAAAGCCTTTAAGAATGTGAGAAATTGTCTGCTACTCACATCACCAGGGAGGCTACCCGGAAAACAGGAACCCAAGAAAGACACAGGGATCGCCCAATGACAGAGAAATGGAATGAGATCTACATGAACAGCCTGGACATGAGTGGGGGTAATGAAAGGCGAGGGTCGAGGGAAAGAGAGCTTGGGGGAGCGGGAGATCCCAGCTGGATCAACAACAGAGAGGGAGAACAAGGAATAGGAGACCATGGTAAATGAAGACCACATGAGAACAGGAAGAAGCAAAGTGCTAGAGAGGCCCACAGAAATCCACAAAGATACCCACACAACAGACTGCCGGCAATGGTCGAGAGACAGCCCGAACTGACCTACTCTGGTGATGGGATGGCCAAACACCCTAATTGTTGTGCTAGAAACCTCATCCAACTACTGAGGGATCTGGATGCAGAGATCCATGACTAGGCCCTGGGTGGATCTCTGGGAGTCCAATTAACGAGAATGAGGAGGGTTTATATGAGCGAGAATTGTTGAGACCAAGGTTGGATAAAGCACAGGGACAAATAGCCAAATGAATGGAAACACATGAACTATGAACCAATGGCTGAGGGGTCCACACTGGATCAGGCCCTCCGAATGGGTGAGACAGTTGATTGGCTTGATCTGTTTGGGAGGCATCCAGGCAGTGGGACCAGATCTTGTGCTCATTGCATGAGTTGGCTGTTTGAAACCTGGGGCCTATGCAGGATTGTTTGGCTCGGCCTGGGAGGAGGGGACTAGACCTACCTGGACTGAGTCTACCAGGTTGACCTCAGTCTGTGGGGAAGGCTTTGCCCTGGAGGAGATGGGAATGGGGGGGGGGCGTTGGGGGGAAGGTGAGGGGGACGGGAGGGGGGAGAACAAGGGAATCCGTGACCGATATGTAGAACTGAATTGTATTGCAAAATAAACTAAAATAAATTAAAAAAAAAAAAAAAAAAAAAGAATGTGAGAAGTTGCCAGATTGCCAGATGTAGCACTTGGGTGAGCTGGCCTCATCCCTTACCAGGGCAGTGCTGGAGACCTGGCCCTGGCGGCATGGGTATGACAGAGCTAGCCCTGATGGTGGGAGCCATGAGCATGGGAGAGCTGGCCCGCATTCCTTGCCAGCTGTCACAGGCAGGAGAGCTGGCCCCACCCCTCACTGGGCAAAGCAGGAGAGCTGGTCCTGGTGGCACAGGTGCAGGAGAGTAGGCAGGATAACCAACCCAGCTGCCACCCAGGCCCAGATTCAGGGCTTTGAGTTCGCCCACCCCAACATCTACCCCATCTAAGAACTGCTGGAGCATGTGACAGAGCTGATCCTGCAGAACCAAAGCTACAGGATCTCCATGACACAGGGCAACAAGAGGATATCTGAGAAGAGTCCCCGTGAGAGTCCAGTATTGATAGTGTAGCAGAACCCAGGCCTCAAACTGGACCGATGACTCACTGCAGTGAACATTTTCAAGTAAAGCTGTTTTAGCAAAAGGGTATACTGCATGACACAGTGGGACACATCACAACTACTATAGCAAGATATTGTTTTGATTTTGGTTTTCTTTAGTTTTAGTTTTTATTTTTTGTTTCCTTTTGGGGAGAAGGTTGCAAGGGCAGAGGGTAGATATGGAGGGACATGGAGATGAGTGGGATTGAGGTGCATGATGTGACATTCACAAAGAATCAATAAAAAGTTAAAAAAAAGAATGTGAGAAGTATTTGTAAGAACCTTTTCCATCTATCCATTCAAGAAACATAAAATGAGTTCCTGGCTCTATTCCTTGCTGCTGACCCTTGGACAGATGACTTAACCTTCCTGAGTCTAATTGCTTTGGCTGGGAAACAGACACTGATAGGACGTATGTCTTAGGTTAGTGAAATGTGAAGAATGGGCATGACGCACTCAGCAAAGCATCTCACAGACGGTCAGGTTGGGGATCTCAGAGAAGGTGAGGAAGGCCTGGGTCCGGAAGAGTGGCAGCGCTTGTCATTAGAGCCTTTTGTGGTGCCACCCTTTCTGCTCTGGCTTTATTGCTAGGTGTTCTTTGTTCTGATGAGTGAACTTTAGGAATCAAGATTGGAAATCTAAAACTTGAAATACCCAAGTCCAGGCTCTGCTCAGAACTTCAAATAGCTGACAAATTGCTGACCCGATTTCTGGTACCTTCCAATTTACTTCCCTTGGCTGGATTGGATTTTTTTTATTTACCATGTGATTTCATAGTTTGCTGAGACACTCTCATCCTCTCTCTTGGCCGATAGAGCTATGGTGCTCTTAAAGATTCATGGCAGGTCTTCTGCATCCATGTACTAGAACACACTGCACCCAAAGGCTTCAAACTCCAGTTTACTGCCTTTTCTTTTGGTGGCTTTTGGTATCTGATTTGTGACACTCTTCAATGATGGTGATTCAAGCTCTGTGATCAAAATAGTTCCCCTCCAATGAGAATATGAGTCTTATACCAACTTTAAATAATGGCACCATGGGCTGGATTCATTTCTCTCACATGGCCACAGTGGAAATGGCCCCAGTTGAGGAGTGTGGGGATTGCTATGGGGATGTGCTGCCAAATTCTCCCTGAATTGGAGATGAAACAACACAACACAAAGGCTGTGGTAGTTTTGGAATGTGTGTGATGGTTTCCTGGTGGAAGGAGGGAAGCAGAGCATGAAGAGGGGTTATGCTTATGACTCAGCCACAGTGTGCTTCCCTCTAGGCTGGGTGCTATCACAGCAGTCGGGGAGACTGTGAACTTGAACTCAGCTTCTCAGGTCACAAACTCCTCTTCAACATGGCAACCTTGAACAGTGCAGTTACCATTCTTAGGGAAGGTGGGAAGTGACAATCCAGAAGGGGCTAACAGAGGATCATGGTCCCATGTGTCGCAGGAGGAGGTACTGGGGAAGGGATGCAGCTAGTGGCTAGCATCAATTCAATAGACCAGCTTGCTTAGATGGCTCATTGGCTTTCTTTTTCTTTTATCTTTATGATTTGTGTGTGTTTGTATGTTCATGTGTGTGCAGGTGCATGCACATGTGTGCACGTATATATGATGACTAGAGGATAGGCAAGGCTCTCATTACTCAGCTGCCATCCACCTTGTTTCTAAAAGAGGTTCATATTGGCTTGGTACTCTCCAAGTAGGCTGGGCTGACCGGCCATTGACTGTGGTAATCAACTGGAAAGCCTAATGGTCAGTGATCCTTCTTGGTTTCTCCAAAAATAGTCGAATTAGAGATGAAAAAAATTCCATTTTGTAACCAACACCCATTAACTAAGTACCGTGGTATAGTGGAGATTTTACTAAAGCCTTCCAACACCATAGATTATTCCCACAATCATCTTTAAAGTGGGAATAGTATACTGAGGCCTGTGAGATGGCTCAGTGGGTAAAGGAGTTTATAGTGCAGGCCCAGTAACCCGAGTTAGAATCTCTAAATCATGTAAAGAACTGACTCCTCAACGATGTTCTCTGATGTCCATACACAGACAGTGGCACACACACACACACACACACACACACACACACACACACTCACTCTGTGAATACATGGTGTTCATTTCTACAATCCCAGTACTCAAGAGGCTAAGGCAGGCATATCATTGTGAGCTGGAGGTCAGCCTGGACCACTTAGTGAAGGGGCTAGAAAGAGACCTCATCTCTAAGTCAGAGAGTGGTGGGGGGATCCATCTGAGAGCCAGGGATGGAACTGGGCTTTCCCATGAAGCCTTGGGATCCATCTGAGAGCCAGGGGTGGAACTGGGCTTTCCCATGAAGCCTTGGGATCCATCTGAGAGCCAGGGATGGAACTGGGCTTTCCCATGAAGCCTTGGGTCCTAGCAGACCCGGCACTCCTAACCCGCACTTTTCTCTGCTGCTGGCCTGACCGGCCTGCCCTCTGCAAGCAGCATCCTTGGCTTCTATAGCACTATGGCTTTTGGCTTCAAAGCAGGCAGATGATGCCTGGGACCAGAGCTGCCTTGTGTGAGGCCAGAATGAGAAGGGAACTGACCCAGACAGCACCTAGTGTCCTCTCTTTTCTGGGTGCCCACTCCCTGGCACTAAGCTGGCAGGACATTGGAAGACATAACTTGAATAAAATGCTCCTCTGTCCCTGTCTGACGCCAGCGTGCCTGGTGCTGCTTAAATATTAGGATGCAATTTGCAATGATTCTCCTCTCCCTGGAGGGCTTTTTGCTTTCTTTCTTTGTTTTTCTTTTTTTCATTTACTCATTAATTCTGGTTGAACCAATAAAACAGCATCACATATTATTCATTTTAGAATCTAAAAATCAAATTTGGAGTCAATGCTAACTGGATCAGCGGTACTCTTTCCTTCTGTGAGAGATGAGCTTTTCATTGGCGTTTCTGTCAACCCGATCTGCCTGCCACAGGCGGGTTTCATTCCTCCGGCTTAGCCTGGCTGTGGATGGATGCCAAGTGAGACTGTCACCAGGGGTGGTGTTGCCCTCCACGCTCCTGAGGCTGTGATGTCAACTGCACCAGCCAACATGGCCAACCCACTGCCCCAGTGTTTTGCTCTCAGCCTCTCCTGGGCAGTCTGGGTGAAAGGGTAAAGTGAAATGGAGTTGAATGGTGAGATAAATGTGCCTGCCAATGCCCAGCCAGTGCTTTGAAGCAGAGAAATTATCAATGGGCTCTGCACAGAGCCATATGCAAACTGGATCCACCAGGGTTTAGATCTGTTTTAGGAAACAGGAAAATGCAAGGCCGAGGAGTTCCTGCTGCCTGGAGTTTGCTCCTTTGAGCAAATCAATCAGCCTTTTAAAAACCCAGACTTTAATTGGCTATTTCCTGGGAGAAGGTTCTCAATACATCCCCCATCTGGCAGGGCTAATTGTCCTTTGCGTTCTGTGGTTGGATTGCTGATGCAAGCCCAGGAAGAGGTCTAGGAGGGACTTGTGCCTGCAAATGTCACTCCACAGGACGGCAATGACAGTGGGGCTCCCTGACACCTGGCTCTTGCAATGATTCGTAGGCTGTGTCTTACAACTGAACTGTTTTAAGAACAGAGATGACAGAGAGGACTTCCTGGGGGTGACTGGGAAAGACGGGATGTCCTTGTATGGCCAAGGCATGTGATACACAGCTATCTTGTAATACTGGTGCTAATGTCCCATACAGCAAAAGAGATAGCAGAGCTAGATCAGATGTTACTGGCTTTCTCTAGACACTTGCAAGGCCTCAGATCTGGCTTCCCTTCCTCGGTGGACACACATTGTCCTCTTGCCACTTAAGCCTCCCCTATCTGCCAGAGCTTACCACTGGAGCCTGGGCTTGAGGGGCCAGTGAGTATGGATTTGCCAGTATAACCATACTCTCTTGTTACCCAGTCTTGACTTTGCCAAGCAGGATTCCCCCAACCCAACCATCAAAGTTGAGCTGCCTCTGTTTCATTAGAGAGAACCAGACCCAACACAGCATGGCATGGAAAACCCAAAGGTGACACCAGTCTCAGATGTATCTGCTGGGGTGGACAGGGCTGTCTCTGCCATGTAAGTCAGAGATGGTCCCGTTGAAGACTCATTCCCTTGCAACTCTCTCTGCTCACTCCCGTGGCCATTTGGAAGCACCTATATTTATACCCCCAAACAAACCTGTGAGCTCTTTACTTGCTCACATGCTACTCTATTACCTGTATTTACTATACTCTTACTCTATATGAGTCAGTATACCCACACATTTCATGGATACTTTGTTGAATTCCTAATAGTCTTATGATTAGGTGAGCCATTACCTTAGTCAATTCTGTGTTGCTGTAACAGAATACCCAGGACTGGATAGTCTATCAAAACCAGAGATTTGGTACCTATCAGTTCTAGAGGCCAGGAAGACCTAGCGAGTGGGATCAGGAGAGTTCTTCCTGTTCCTGCATCCCATGATCAGAAGCACATGAACAAGAGGGGCTAGGCAGAGACATAGAGAGAACAAGAAAGATCCGAGATGTTCCTTCTCCAAGGACTCCACCCCTGCAATACGAAACCAACTTTGAATGTAAAAGCATTCATCCATTCATGGTGGTGGGGCCCCCATTACTCAGTATTCTAGTGTCTTTTCTGTTGCTGTGATAAAACACTCTGACCAAAAACAACTTAGGTGAGAAAAGGATTTATTGGGTTTATACTTCAGGTAATAATCCATCACTGAGAAAAGTCAGGGCAGGAACTCAAGCAAAGGCTTGAAGGCAAAATCGTGGGAGGAATGCTGTTTGCTGGCTTGCTCTCTGACTTGCTTGTAGGCTCATGCTTCACACCTAGGGATGATGCCACCTACAGAGGGTTGAGACACCCTGCATCAGTTAATAATCAAGATCACCACCTGTAGACATGCCCACAGGCCAATCTGTTTTGTGCAATCTCTCAGTTAAAACTCTCTCAGGTGACCCTAAACTCTGTCAAGTTGACAGTTAAAGCTAATTAGGACACCCGTCTACCTCCTTATACCATTGTGTGTGCTTCTAGAAGGCATGTGTGAATGGTAGCAGCCCCGTTTTGAGGCAGTGGAGAACAGCAGTTACTCCTGAGGCTGGAGCGAGCACTGATTGCCATCAGTTCTATGACTTGGGGCAGGTTGCTTTATGTAAACTTTCTGTTCCAATTTCTTACCTGTGGAGTATGTTGACAGTAACATCGTCCTCATTGGCCTGTTGAGAGCAGTGCCCGACATCTGGCACACAGTGATACAAGTGTTTGCTATTGTCAACAGCATCAGCGTTTACACAAAGGAGAAGTCAGAACACAGAGAACTAAGCTTGATTCCCTAAGGTCATGGTGTTCATGTGGCAGAGCTGGCATACAAAGCAGACCTAACTCCCAGGCTCTATCATGCTACACCAGGTGGAAAAGATCACTCATCCTTTCTAGTGATCTGCCATGGAGGTCATATATTTGTATGTATGGGCATGGGCAGTAATGAGCACAGTAGATATCTTCCTTCTTGTGAAAGACCCTTGCCATATATTGCTGTGGATATCGTTCTGTATGCTGTGAATGTGTTGCTCTGATTGGTCAATAAATAAAATGCTGATTGGCCAGTAGCCAGGCAGGAAGTATAGGTGGGACAAGCAGAAAAGAGAATGCTGGGAAGAGGAAGGCTGAGTCAGGAGTCACCAGCCAGACACAGAGGAAGCAAGATGTGAAGGCAGAGCTGAGAAAAGGTACCAAGCCATGTGGCTAAACATAAATAAGAATTATGGGTTAGTTTAAATGTAAGAGCTAGTCAGTGGTAGGCTTGAGCTAATGGCTGAGCAGTTTTAATTAATATAAGGCTCTGTGTGTTTACTTGGGTCCAAGCGGCTGCAGGACTGGTGGGTGAGAGAGATTTGTCATGACCATGGGCCAGGTGGGACACAGGAAAACTTCAGCTACAATACATCTCAGTGAGGCTCAGCTGAGAAGAATTAGTTTTCCATTTCCCTCCTAGCTAAGAGTCCCCACCACAGTCAAAGGATGGATATCAGGAATCTGAATCTCTTTTCCTCCCTGTATTTACTCACAGTAGGCTGTTTCCACCCATATGCATAATTGCCCATGATTTTCACTCCCATAATACTGCTCACTGGTCCATACTACTGTGATGGAGTATAACTGATATACCCCATGAGCCTTATATCCCAGAGCCTGGCACATAGCAATCACTCAATAAATGACTATGGCTACTATTAAAATCATCAGTCCATCTTCTTTCCACATTTGTGCCATATTCACTTTGCCTAGGACCCACTCCCACATTGCAGTAGTAGGTTCAGAATCTTTCCTTTAATTTCCGAGACACACCAATATCTTGCTCCACCTCCCTAGGGAGAAGCACCACTGTGGTCAAGGGCAAGGATATGTTTTGACCTTGAGTCCTGCAAGGGAGATTTCCCTATAAAGAACAAAGAAGTGGGTACTCTTGTTTTTTGGGTAGGCTGACCTTGGACCTTTAGAAGGTCCCCAAGTGGTTCCAGGAGAAAGGAAGTTTGGATCAAATGGATCAGACTAGATCCATCTCAAACTTTAAGATAGGGCTAGGAATTAATCCAGGGACTTCAGGCCAAATACACAAATCTCCAGCAGTTATAGAACATAATGATTGGCCAAATATGTCTCCCTTGATTCTCTAAACACCCATCTGTGGCAGGAAGAATATCAGTCCCCAATGACGTTGACCCCCTTGTCTTCAGATCTGTGAGTGTATTTTATTACATGGCAACAGGCATTTTGTTTGCTGACCAGCTCACTTGGGTTGGGAGAGTAATCCTATATAGGTGGTCCCAGTGGGGATACAAGGGGAAAGAGGCAATCAGACATCTGATGACCTCAGTGTAATAAAGATGCAGCCTACCTTTGATAATGGTAGAAATGGAGGAAGAGGACCATTAATGAAGGAATGTGGGAAGTTTGTGTAACATGGAGACTAGGAAATAGATTTGACCTCTAGAACCTCTAGGAGAAATATAGCCCTGGAGATACATTGACCTTTACTCAGTGAAACCTCCTTAGATTTTTAACCTCTATAACTAGAAGACAGTAGATGTGAGTCAGTTCACATCCCTATGCTTGTAATGATTTGTTACAGCAGCAATAGGAAACTAATACAACCTACCAAGTAAGAATAGGTAACTCCAAAGGGCAGTGTCTTAGACTGTGAGACTGAGAGCCATGTCTCCTACCCAGCTTTTCATTACAGAGCTAAGACTTAAACCACCATGCTGTCCTGCTCCCCAATCCAGTCACCCTGTAGACTACAGCCATTTCCATCACCCTATTCTCTTTCAGGAGTTTGGACAGAGCAGGAGAGGAGGAATGGTCAAGGAAGTTAAGACCCTGCTCTGGATTGCTTCTCTTTCTCTTTGTCTAAGAGCTATGAATCTATATCCCAGAATAAAGGAGAAAGGCTGAGCTTGCAGAAGGAGCTGGGTAGATGGGCTGTTCAGGTGGACCTGGAGCACTTGTATACTCCTGCCTCAGGTGTGGCAGAGATCTGGGTTGGCTCCCTCTTACCAGCAATCCATGTGTGAAGATCTTGAAACTCAGCTTCTGAGGTTCAAACGAGGGCAGGAAACAGTTATTTTTATTTGTAACCCAAAGAGTTGGAAGGATGCATGGCCGAGTGAGTATTTTCAATGGATCTCAATACTTACTCATTGGGTGTAATTTATTTGTGTTATCTTTTCCTGAAGCTACATAATATTGATGCAGTATGATTGTACTCTTACATTAATGCTGAAAAGCCAGCCTTTCATTGGAGAAAAGACACAGTGGCTTTTATTTTTAAGAGAGTAGGTGGAGAATTGATTATTTACCGTGAACAGGAATGCAGCTCAGAGCAGCTCAGGGAAGCAAGAGGAGAAGGTGGGAGGAACGCAAAGATCTCAGGGGAGGGGGATGAGCCTGGGGACTGGCAGGAGTGAGGAAAGACAGCTTTTGTGAGCAGAGAAGTTCTGTCTGGTACAGTAGCTGGAGTTTTCTCCAGTCCCGCCCCGTATCCAGTAGTCATGTGTGGCCGGTGAAGTATGTGACATGCCTACCCAAGTCAAAGGCTTCAGATGAAAACAATGACATCAAAGTTCTTATTTGTTACCTTTGTGTCATTATACCCAACCTCTGATTCAACCAACCACAGATCAAAAATATCCGGAAAGGGCAGGAGAGGTGGTTCGGTGATGGAATGCTGGTGTGGCATGACGAGTGTGAGCACACCACAGTGGTAGAATGCTGATGTGGTATGCCGAGTGTGAGTACACCACAGTGGTAGAATGCTGGTGTGGTATGCTGAGTGTGAGTACACTGCAGAGGGATACCTTGCCCCAAACAGTCACCAGTTCCAGATGAGATCCAGCAGCAGAATTTGAGGCCACCCTGGAGCCAACCACCCCATTATTCTGTTGTTCAGAGGACCTTCAGGTACCTGCACCCTTGTCCAGCCATGCACCAATGGCTGTCTCTACACAACCTAAGAGACCTTTGGCATTTGCTGAACCAAGACCCACATAAGTTCCTCTCCATACAGAAGGACACTTGCAGCCCTGTAGAAAAAAGGGGATTTCACACTATGGAACAGAACTCATCTGCATGATTTTAAAATACAAGTCTCCCCACCTGCCCATCCTGGAAAGCAATGCTCTACAGATTTTCTTCTGGTCCATACTGTATATTTTCTCATGTGATAAGGGGATAGAGGAAAGGCACATTCCATATATGGATGACAAGGAAGGAGGAAGACTCTTGGTGGGTAATGGGTTTATGGATTAAACAACGAACCCTATCAATCTTGTCTTTACAGGTGTCTTTCTTTCTACTTTCATCCCCAGGGTAGAATTCCATATAGGAATGGTTCCAGCCCCTTGGAGTGGGTAGAGGGTGGGGTCAAGCACTTTGCATATACTTTCTCACCCAATCTCTAGATTTGCCTGGTGTTTATATATTTTTATCTGTAGCATGTGGATAAAGAAATGGAGGCTCAAAGACTTCAGGAGATTACATCATCCTTATGCTTAAGGGTAGAGTCATAAAGACAAGTCTGACTTTGGAGCCCAAAGTATTAACCACCATTATCTCTTGTTTCTGTGGCTTAGCAAAAGAAGATGTCAGGTCTGGAGGACTTAATTCCCAGAAAAAGGAGGAGGTGGTAAGGGAAAGTAGAAAGAAATGGGTGAGGAAAGGGAGAAAAACAACTCAGTCATTCACTCCCTCATTTATTCATTATGTCTTGATTCCAGACCTTTTTTTAATCACTTAGATACTGAAATAGGGAAGATCTACCCTGCCCTGTGGAATCCCCTAGAGAACCAGACAGTTAGGGGTCCTGTCTGCAATGTGCATGAGGCTCAGGTGGGCTCCGACTGGAAACCCATGGACGTTTCCATAAAGGACATTGACAACTTCACTTGAGTAGGAGACATTGAACTTGGGCTTGAAGGAGCATCTGGCATTTAAGGTGAAGTCTACCACATAAACAAAGGCCCAGAGGCTGGGAGTATGTTGATTTACTGCAGGTGGGAAAGTAAGGACATGGGACATGGCAGAGGGAAGGTCTGTGGCCAACACAGTAGGTCATGTGATAGGGCATGGAACCAGAGGTTCTGCATTTCCTTGAGGATCCTGCTTGTACCTGCATACCTTTTCATATGTGCATCAGTCACTGTTAGTACCCCCGAGGCTTGGCCAGGCTGGAGAAGGTGCCATAAGCTTGAGGGGAGTCTTCCAGGGACCAGCCCTTTCTATTCAGCCTTGCCTTGGGTATATGGACAGGTTTCCAAGCATATTTCATCACCCTCAAACCAAAACCAGCACTAGAAGCCTGAGAAATACAGGGCTCCTGTTGGCTGTCAGCCTTTCTCCATGGAGGGTATGGAGATTTATTGAGTGTTGAATGTCAGTATCGATGTAATAAAGATGGCACACTGTAAGTAATAAGCGCTTTCCAGGTGAGGAACCATTTTCAATACGTTGTCAGCCTGTCTGGTACTATGAATTATTAAAAAACTAGAAAGAAGAAGAAACGCCTCTGGGAGTTATTTAACTCTTAGATCTACTCCCCAACTCTGTCCCTTCTTGACAGAAGCAGAGGTATCCTGAGCCACACAAGGTCATTGGAGTTTAATGTCCCTTCTCTCACTCTCTCTCTCTCTCTCTCTCTCTCTCTCTCTCTCTCTCTCTCTCTCTCTCACACACACACACACACACACACACACACACACACACACACACACACACACACACACACACACACACACAGAGAGAGAGAGAACAGCATTCCCAGTGTTTCCTTTCCTGTAGTGGGATTGTCTTGTTGGGGAGATAGATTTTTGACTCTCAGATAGATATATAATAGACAGGAATGTCTGGAAATTGCATATGTGTCTTTTACTGGAGATTGAATCCACATCCTTGTGCATGGTAGGCAAGCACTCTACCACTGAGCTATTTATCCAGTCTTGGAAATGAATACCAGCAAGAAAGACGACAACAAGATACAAGGCACCGGGATGGTGCCAGGCATCTTACACGTGTTGGTGCAGTGTCAGCGGGCCCACTTGACTCTCAAAGGTCTATGCAAAACCTCAGATGATTTCAGAGCCTTCCCTGACAATAATTTCTAGGGACTCAAGGCCACTTCTGACCTCCAGGTTCCTATCTTTCTGAGCTCCTGCCTTGGGTCACAATGTATTGTTCTATGGGTTCTGTTCCCAAGAGCCTCTGCACTGGTACTGTTTCTTCTCCTTCCTTCTTGGCATGGTCTCAGTTTATTTCCCCAGTTCTGCCAGCATGGTGAGATCCCCACCTTACTTGAGCCCTGACCTTCTAATGCCTCCTGTTTTTGAAAGCTCTGTACTCCGTGCAAGATCTAGCTAGAGTCTGTGTGCTCGTTGGAAGGCAGCCCAAAGTCCCTTGGGGGTATTCCTAACATTTCACCTGGCTATTTTTGAAAAGAAGCAGATTTCTCAGAACAAGCCTTGGGTTTCCAGGTCAGCAGAGGGCCTGTTGCACATCCAGAGCTCTACCCTGGAGACAGACGGCCTCAGAAGGGCATCCCGAGTCTAGTATGCAGCAGCTCTACCATTGGACATTATGTAGAGCTTCAACAACTGTTCAGAGCTTCTGCCTCCCTATCTGTTGATACAGCTAATAGCAGTCATGTCACTGAATTCTGGAATGTATTGGCTGCGGATAGTGTGGCGACTCCTGTGCACAGTAGGTGCTCTTTTCTGGCAGGTGAAGGTCATGTACTAGACCCAACCTGACCAATCATGGCCACTTGGCTCCAACCTGCAACTTGTATCTGCCCTCACAGGGTTCACAGCTTCTCTGCTAGAGCCTTGTCAACCAGCCTTCTGAAAGCACATAGGAAGGAGTCTAAACACCAATTCACCCACAAATGTTAGGCTCATTGTTCATTTTTTAAAAAAGAAAGCCCCCACCACCTGCCTTCCTGCAGCTCCTTAGGCTCTCATGCCATCTGCCTTTCAGGGTCTTGTCTTTGTGGAAGAAGCAAAGTGTACATTTTACAATGATCTTGGGTTGCCATATTGACCTGTCCCCAGCTCCCTCCAGGCCTTAGCTCCCAGAGATTTTTGACAGGCCAGAGCTGGAGTGGGAACACTTCTCAGATCCTCTGACAGCTGACTCCTCTGGAATTATGGGCTGTTTTTACCAGCAGAGGATCATCCAGCCAGCATTCTTCCCTTCAGCAAAGTGTTTTATGTTGACACTAGAAGATGGTTACATAAAGGTGCCCGACTACTCTGTTGCCATGTGATGGGGAGATGAAAAAGTTAACAGAGCTTTGGTTGGATGAATACTGGGTGGACCACAAGAAGGCAATGGATAGCCCAGAGAGATTGGGGAGGGACTCCCTGGAGGGAATGGAGCTGGAAGAAGGGCAGCCTAGGATAAGGGAGTAGGGGTAGGGAGATTGCAGGCCTAGGGGGCCACTCCCTCGTGGGCACAACAGTGAGTGTCAACTGCACCCAGTAGGAGGTGGCCATGATTTCACAATGGAAGCCCATAAGCTTCACTGGATAACAGAAGAGATCTGTGAAGAACTAGAGCAAATCGCCTGAAGGCTGAGTGCCTCCTGCTCACTGCACCTCAACCTTCTGGACGGGCTACCCCTGGCTATAATGACACATACCTAGAATCCCAGTATTTGGGGGCGTGGAGGTAGGAGGATCAAGAGTTCAAGGACAGCTTCAGCTACATAGATAATGCAGGACTAGCCTGGGCTCTAGGAGGTTTTTGTCTCAAATGAACCAACATCACAACACAATACAGGAATCAGTGTTTCTAACATGCTACTAGAGAGAGCCCAGGCTGATCTGTGGACCTCACTTCAGATTTCGAGGCTAGGTCATTAACGGGTGGGAAGACTTCAAGCCATGAGTGTCTCTGCCTTGACTTTCTGTCCCTGTCTCCCATTCAGATGCAAGTTTGATCTTGCTTTAGCTAATCTCCAGTATCACTGGACTTATGATTTTGGTCACTGTTCAGGACAGTCATTCTAGTGTGATTGGGATTAACTACATTGGCATTCATTAATCATGCTGCCAAATTCCCACCAGGACAGAGCAAGTGCCTCTAAAGACAGACAGCTTGTATATTCTCTGCGAATCCAGACTGTTGTCACTGTCCCCATGGTTTCAGTGAGGCCGAGATGCCACCCCTCACCTTCCCAGCCCTTAAGCATGCCCCTTAATTGCAGAACAGCCCAATTGGACCCTCTGCCTCTCGATCTCTTCTTCAAATCCATTGGCTTCAGGAGTCTGTGAGCCAAGATGGAACACTCTGAGAGCCTGGCCCTGGGGATGCAGAAAGCATAGTCTCAGGTATAATCAAGTGCTTAGCACAGGTATGCCAACGCACAGGGTCTGTATGGCTGGCAGAGGATGACTGGACACATCCAGCTACAGGTAGTGAGTGGCTCAAAATCCAGAGTACATTCTGGTTCCCTTTATCAAATCACATTCTCTGTAGCAAAGGCCTTAGTAGGAAGTCAGTTTTTTTTTTTGTTTTTTTTGTTTTTTTTTTTTTTTTTTTTTTTTTTTTTTTTGGTTTTTCGAGACAGGGTTTCTCTGTGTAGCTTTGCGCCTTTCCTGGAACTCACTTGGTAGCCCAGGCTGGCCTTGAACTCACAGAGATCCGCCTGGCTCTGCCTCCTGAGTGCTGGGATTAAAGGCGTGCGCCACCACCGCCCGGCGGAAGTCAGTTTTGTCTAGTGTTGAGCACTTGTCATAGGCCTGGGCCCCAGGGAGCAGTGTCCTTTTCTCAGGAGGCTACCACATAATAGAGACACTAGAGAGGAACACGGAATACTATAATTCACTGTGGCTAGAGAGAGCACAGTGGGCTGAGGACATGGATGGGGTGACTAAGTCTGTGAGTGGAGTAGATAATTCAAAGAGATACATTTAAGTTGTACTGAGAGCAATCCCCCCCCCCCCACACACACACACACTCAACAGTGCTGTTGGGACCTAACAGGCACTGAGCCCAGGGAAGAAGGATGATGAGACAGGGCAGGGGGTGGCAAGATCTCCCAACAGTAACCTGTGTTCCCGCCCACTCCTCAGCACACCCTGCTTCAACGTGTAGCCACCAGCATCTCCTTTCTTTGTTTGCATGTCCCTTCCCATTAGTACTCCCTCTTCTGGGGCAGACCAGAGCACTGGGGAATCAACACCCATTCCCATCGCATCCAGTGACCAACGATGGGCAGGAGATGGTACATAAATACCCCAGCTCCCTCACCCTTTGGGGAAGAGAGCCCAGAGGCATGTGCTCAGCATCTAGTTTCTCTGGTAGGGTTCGGTTGGTTGTTCATGCTGCTGGCTAAGCAACCCATGCTTTCCCAAGTCCTTCCCTTCTGTGTCTTGCTCTCCTCCCTTGCCTGGTTGCCATCACTTGCTTCCCGCACTCAAATGCTGGCCCCATAGTGAGTCTCAGTGAGCATCACGCAGAAGGAACCCTTGACTTGTTCTAAGAGATTCCATTTCAAACTAGCGGTCATTGTCCTAGTTTACTTTTTGCTGTTGTGATAAAGACCCTGACCAAAAACACTTAGGGAGGGAAGGCTTTATTTCAGCTTACATTTTGCATTCCATCACTAAGGGAAGTCAGGGGTAGGAACCTGGGGCAGGAACCTGGAGGCAGGAACTGAATACGAGGCCATGGAGGAGCACTCTTTACAGGTTTTTTTTCCCCATAGCTTGCTCAGCTTGCCTTCTTAGACAATGCAGGATCACCTGCCAGGGGCGGCGCTGCCCACAGTGGCCTGGGCCTTCCCACATCAATCATTTTAAGAAAATGTCCCCACAGACATGCCTATGGGCCACTCTGATAGAAGCATTTTCTCAGTTGAGGTTCCTCCTCTCAGATGAGCCTGGCTGATTTGTATCAAGTTGACAAAATGTAAGCAGGATAGTCATTGACTAAAGGGAGAAGCAGAAGGCCAAGGTGGGAGGTGACAAGGAGTAGTGTTCCCTCCTGGCACTGACCAATCAACTAAATCTCCCTATCTCCCATCTCTCTTCTCCAGCCTCCTGGTAAGATGTTGAGAGAGGCCTCTCTTTCCTCTTTCTTTCCTCCCTCAGGTAGAACACTCAGGCAATTTGTATGTTCACAGTATATTCTGAGGCCATGCTACCCTAAACACAACAGTTCTTATCTGATCTTGGAAGTTAAGCAGGGTCAAACTTTGTTAGTCCTTGGATGGGAAACCTATCTTCAGTGCAGTGCAAGATGAGAAACCTTAACAGAAACCTAACTTCTGTTCACTTTTGTGTCCCATTTGGTGAGGCTTCCAAAAGGTCAATTTGCATAAACAAATGCTGGTCCACTGGCTCTAGGGTTTGATTCAGGGTTCCAGGCTTCTGAGACAGGATCCCACAGTCCTAGACAAATTAATGTCCTGGTTTCTCTAAGCAGAGGCCAGCTTAGAGAACTATGAGTTAGTGAGTTTAATGTCATGCCTCAGATTACCAAATTGAATCATTATTTCTGCACTTATTTTGAATTCATCAGAGTAATCCTCAACATAGTTCAAACTCTGGTGGAACCTATAATGACGTAAAATGCTTTTCTGTTACATCATAGTCCTCCTCCTCACCCCAGCCCCCATCAGCTCATATTTGTGCACTGTTCTGAGAACACACTGGCATCCCTGTTTCCTGGTGCACCACCATTAGGCATGGCATCCTGGCTTCCTGCTGTGGTAGATGAAGGTTGAGCCCCTCTGTACTCAACCTCCCCTGATGGCATCCTTCCTCAGCTCTAGTCCTCACACTCCAGGTTAGACCAGTATAAACTAGTCTCTGTTCACATTGGAGGCAACTCCTGTGATAGCAAGTTTCTTCCTGGCTAGAGCAGTGTCCAGTTAGGAAAACAGAAATCACTCCTTGAAGCAGATGGGAGTGAATTTAAATTAGTTGAACAGTAGTGGAGGAAATGAAAAGCCACCCCAGGGAAGCTGAGGCAACTAGAGGTTAGCAACTGTAGGAAGCAGCTACTGTGTCTAAGGCTGGACAGCCAGTGGGCAGCAGCTCTCCCAGACTCAATAAAGCCATCCGTCAGAAGGCCTTTCTAGGAGTCCAGACTAGGAGGAGATGGCATCTCTATGAAAGATAACCATAAGAGACCATGTGTGAGTGAGGGGTAAAGGGACCTTGGCCGTCCCCTCTTCCTGTTCACCGTCTCCTAGGGTACCTCTCAGTAGTTAAATTCAGATGGAAGGCACCCCGTGAGCACTGAGATTTCAGGAGCCAGCAGCACCCAGCACCCTCTCACGTGGGTCAGAGCAGAGCAGGGGATGGATGTGAGAACCAACAGGCAAGCCTGTAGCCGTCCTCATATTTGCTCTTTCTATATAAGAAAGATTAAGTAAGCATTTAGCCTTCCTGGCTTCCATGTGCTCCATCAGAGCTGCTGTATAAGTTTGATATTACTTCCCAAATGTTTGGATGTATCGTATAATCCATCTGCTTCTGTGTGCTTCCCAGAGCACTTGATCCTCCTGCTCTGCAGGGGTGATTGTTCGCGGACTGCCCTGGTTCTGCCATTCAAGACTTAGTACGCCTTCATCTCGGGAAGCCCTTATCCTGGCTCCTGGGCTCAATCTCTGGCTTTAATCTCCTGTTTGCCCTTTTTGGTTTACTTCCTTCTTTTGTAAGAACATGTCTTCCAGGAGTTTCCCAGGAAAGAGGCCATGGGAAATACATATTTTTGCCTTTGTCTGTCTAAAAATATCTTTATTCTCCATTTGCAATTGATTGGCAGGTGAACTGCCTGTAGAACTCTGTGTTGAAAATGAATTTTCCTTGGAATTTGGAAGGTACCGATTCACCATCTTCAAGCTCCCAGTGCTGTTTTTATGATCTAGTTTTTTCTTCTTTATCAGTGACCTATTTTCCCTCCCTCTTCAAGAGCTTTTAGGATCTTCTTTATATCCTAATTATCTAGGCAAATCTAGATAAATGGCCCCAAATATACATTTGTTTTGACCAGAGCACAAAGCCCCTCCTTTGACCATCAGGAATAAGATATCAAGACCCAATGGATTGGAAGCATTTGCTCCTAGGCAGTGTGCGAGGTTCTGAGGGGTCTGTTCTTAACTGTAGAGTTTTCCAATGAAATTAGTCATGGAGGAGGGAGTGAAGTTTCTCACTCTGCTGCTGTCTCGGGTACTTTGAATCAGCAAGGCTCCTGGGGGAACTTATCCAAGGCATCTTTAAGCCACTGTCTTGTTAAATGTGCTCCATAGGAGGGAGTCTCCTCTGCAATGGAGTGGGAATCCCAAGAAGATAGTGCCTTTCTTTTTCATTAATGACAAGAATATGCCACAGGATGGATGTAACTGAGACATAGCCTCTATTTGACATGGGGAGATGGTTCAGTGGGTAACGTGCTTGCCATACGAGCAAGAGGATCTGAGTTTGAACCCCAGAACACATGTAAAAATCTGTGCAAGGTAGCATGTGCTTATAATCCCAGCACTGGGGAGGCAGAGACAGAGGCTCCCTAGGGTTCAGTGACTAGCCCGACTAGCCTACTTGATGAGTTTCCAGGGCAGTGAGAGAGCCGATCTCACAAAGTAAAGTGGATTACCTCTGAGGAATGACATCTGGGCTTGATATCTGGCATCTATACACACTTGTACATATGTGCAACCCCCAACTGTGTACCCACATACATGTGAACATGTATACATGGGGAAAGAGGAGAAAAAGAAAAGAAAACAAAAAGCCTTCGGTTCTACTCCTGTGAGTTCTCTGGAGATGATCTACAGAGCCAAGTGGATGCAACTTCCTGGATAGGGACAGAGCCTTCACTTTACCTGGATGTTTCCAGCCCTGCCATGGTTTCTGGCCCTGTAGTAGCAACTCACAGAGACTCATAAAGGCACCACTTGTCCTGGTAGGCTGCCACCTCGGGCATGTTAACTATTAAAACATTCCCTCTGGAGGCTTGGCTTTGTTCTGTTGTGGGAGTGGAGCTTAGTGGCTCAGTGCTCCGGGTGTGCATCAGGCACAGACTCACGTGTCCCCCAGCTTCAGGATACACAATTTTTCTAGAAGGTTCTATTGTCACTTGTCTCATTGAGCCCTAATCCCATCCTTAATCTGGACTGACTCAACATTTTATTTGCTCAGTCACATGAAATGCAGACCAGTTTCCCATCAGCTCTGAAGTTTCATGCCCGTGTTGTCTGAAGCTCCCCTGGGCATCTTGCACCCATCGCATGCTAGGGCCTTGGAGAAGATCCCAAGCTCAGTGTTCTCCCTGGCTCAGCATCTTCAGGAGTGTGCCTCCCCCATTTCTGTCACCTCCTCACCAAGCTGCTCTGCAATTATTATCTCAAGCATCTAAGCGCCTCTAAGCCACAGCCCCTGCCAAGAGATAGTGGGAACTGAACCCCAGTCCGTTACTAAGGAGTTCCCCGGGAAAGGGATGTTCCAATTAGCGGACTGATGGTGCAACCTTGTCTCTGAGCTGTCGATAGCAGAACCAGCATGCCAGGCAATGCTTTATGAGCCAATAAAGGAGGCACCTCCAGATTGGAGGAAACACATTTAGTTGCTTATTTATTGCCTTTAATTTTATAGGCTCTGAAAGAGATTTCTCCCTTCTGAATGTGTCCAATTAGCCATGTGTACCCAAGGGGGTCATGCTTCCTGATTCTTATTATTCCATAGAACAGAACTTAGGGTTTCCCCCACCCATGTTCTCATGTCTGTCTATGTCAGTGTGTCTTTGTACGTGAGCTGAACCATTCTGAACTCTAATAAGTCCTCTGTTACAAAACCAAGAGTCATAATTCCAGGGGGCTGTGAGTATAAGGAGTCACTTTTCTGTGCTTTTATTAACACTGGGATGCCCTTCCCCCATCCTGCTGCTGCTCAGAGTCAGGGTGAGTGCTGAGCTAGAGTTATCAGATGGTTTGGAACAGGACTTGGGTGAATTGGTTTCTTAATTCCATAAGCCTAGCTGGCAACATCTTGAACTGATGTGTAGAGAGCTCACTGACTCCCAAGGACAAGAAGGAAAGGCTAATGGGAGAAGGCCATGCTCATGCTCACTGTGTCCAGATTCCTGTCTGTAGGTAGTAGTCTCCTCATTGCCTGACAGGAAGGGAAGGCTTGAGTTTAGAGAGCAATGCAAGTCATGTAAACCATGGCTCCCCAGATCTGCTCTTGAACCTCTGAAGAGTGTTGCTTGGACTGAGTGATTTGGAATTCCACGAAAAGATTGTAGATAGTTGGGTGTCTAGATGGCCCCTGTAGAAGGGCCACTGGGGCTGGGGGAAATTCAGTGATGCTTTCCTTTTTGTGTTTTGTGTAGTGTTTGGTTGAGCCAAGGTTCTTGTATATGTTAAAAAAGAATTCTAGTACTGGGCCACATCCTTACCTCAGTTTTCCAGTTTTCTCCTTTTCTCCATCATTTCCTCTCTCCTCCTCCCTTCCTCCATCTCTTCCCTTTGACACAGGGTCCTATGTATCCCAGGATAGTTATATACTTGAGAGTGACCTCAAACTTCTGATCTTCCCCATCCTCAAGTACTGGGATCACAGGCATTCATCACCGTGCTGGGGATTCAACCCACAGCTTTATGCAAGTTAGCTAAGCACTCTACCAACTGAGCTACATCCCTGCCACGCATTGTCTTCTTTCGAGACAGAATCTCATAGGGCAGATTAACCTCAATTACTGATGTATTGCTAAATTATTCATCTTTCTGCTTCCACCACACCCAGTGATGTTCCCATTGTTCTAATGCTAACCTGTTCAAAGTCACACATCTTTAGAAAATGCACATACAAATGCTGGGCAGGTGCAGCTGTCCACGTGCACCTGGGGTCTGACTAACAATACCATGAAGTGAGTACTAGCGACAGGATCTGCAGCCTCAGGTCAAGTTTCAAAGATTTTGTTTTAAGTATGCTTTTGGATTTAACCACTCATTATGACTAAAAGGAACAAAACTCAATTTGGGGGTCTCAGGAGCCACAAGTCTCCACTCTGAGTGTGTCAGGAGATGCGTTCTCAGTGCCTTGCCCTGCTGTTTTAATGAGATTAATGATTGCTTTTCCACAGAGCACCCACCTGTGATGTTCCTAAAAAATGAAATAAATGGCTCACATGGAGATTGAGTAGGCTCTCGCGGGGGAAAGTGCATGTTAACAGGCTCTAGAAATATGATAATTATCAGGTACTTAAGATGCAGCAACTGCAGTATGATAACAAGATGTATTATGCAGGTAGACGGCACGAGAGAAGTGACACCAAGTAGAATTAGAAGAAAAGAGAGTAAAACAGAGATCTCATATGCTTATTCTTCTTATTAAAATAAAATGGAAATGGGAGAAATTTGAATGTACATGTACAAAGGTATTCAGCCTTTCTTCTCTGAACGTTTGCAGCTTAAGTGCCTGTCTTTCCTGGGAGACATTCCTTGTATTCTAGACAGGAATTCTGGGTGTGGTTAGGAGTCACCAGATATGAGCACATTTGGCTTAGATTATGTCTAGAACCTGGTGCTGGGGGAAGGCAGTCAGAGCTCAGGGCATCTCTGGAGAAGACTTACATCTGATCCACAAGCACTAGGCAGAGAGAGAGAAAACTGGAATGGCGTGGGCTTTTGTAACCTCAAAGACCACCCCAGTGACACACCGCCTCCACCACTGCCACACCTCATTAACTGTCCTTACCAGCTGGGGACCGAATATTCAAATACATGAGTCTGTGGGGGCAGGAGTTCTTACTCAAACTACCACATCTATCATCTGTCTATCATTTGTCTGTTTATTTCTTATTTATCATATTATCTATTGGTCTATCTATTTCTTATTTATCGCTAGTCTGTCTGTCTGTCATCCATCTATGTATTATATCACTATCTGTCCATTCATCCAAACACTCACTTGCATGCCATATCATTTGGATTCATCTGTTGCTTCCAAAGCTTTGCTTCCACCCAGGACCCTCTGGAGTTTTAAAACTCTGTGGATGTAGGAAAGAATAAATCCTCGGGCTTTGTGTTTGTTGATCTTCAATGTTTGTTGAATGAGTGAATTCACCTTCACTTAATTTTAAAGTCTGGTGTTTCTACTCCCAAAGTATATTGTAAATCCAGCTATCTCTTTTCATCTCCAATCTTCTAGCTTCATCCAAGCCATATCTTCTCCCAATGGCTCAGTCTCTCCTAGGTGGCCTCCTTCTATCCACTGCCCACCAAAATGAACTTTTCAGGTTGTCTATCAGCTCCTAATGCTCTTTTGCTTAAAACCCTTCCAACTTCCCCATCACTATTATGCCAAGGTTTCACTCTTCACCAAAGCTCACAGTGCTCCAGCCATCTCTCTTCAGTCTCTTGCCTAACTCACTCTTACCAACCCTTTGTCTATCTTTGGTCATTGAACTCATTCTGGCAGTAGAGAGTCCTATCCCTGCCATCTCCTTTGCTGGTGGTTGGTTCCTCTCATCTTTTAGATGCCAGCTCAAGTGTGACCTAAGCTAGCCACCATGTCTAGACAGTACCTTCCCTCCTAAAGTCCCTCTCCACTGTGTCACAGACTGGAATGCCCAAGGTTTCTGCTTGATTTACCAAATATCTACTTCTGTCAATAGAGGGTGTACCCCATGAGGCAAAGACTCACCTGCTGCCTTCAGTAGATGCTGAGTTACCAACCCAGGGGCTTTGTATGTGACAGATGGTCACTTAGTAGAATATTGAACTTGTTTCTCTCCATCTTGACCGGTAGACACATTTTCATTTTACAAAAAAGATAGCCCTGCCACTGTTGTCCTTGTGACTTCCTTTATAGAGAGAATACTCATGATGCTGCAACTGATGCTTACATACTTTACCCAGCACTTCTGTGCACATGGCCTATCCTCAGGCCTGCAGTGAGCCCTTTTAATCCTCAGGCTTTCTAAATGCTAAATATATAGCAGTCATCAGATCTCCTATATCTGGTGAATAACTCAGACATATTCCTTTATGCTGAAATGCAGATTCTCTATTGAAAGGCAACTTTCTTTTCAAGCATTTGGATAAGACTAGGTTTGTATTTATAAAAATAAGTTATATGCTAGAGTACAGTCTGGGCCCAGAGCACTTTTATTTGATTGCTTAATAAATATATTTTCATCCACCCAAAGCTCTTGCTTCTGAGTATTGTGCACTGAGGTAGTCAAATAGGTAACAGTAGACCTATTGAGTTCTGTTTAATTTTATTCAACATATAATGTTCTATTTTGTTCTGTAGCTTTTCTGGGCCTCTGAATACTGGGTTGAATATGCCTTTCTTGGGATGAGATGGGTTGGTTTGTAGTAGAGGCAGAGGACAAAATAGGGTAGAGCAGCATGCATGGATGGTACCTCTGCTCCTAGCCCCCTACTTATTACATCTGTGTGTATCTGTTATATTAGTGTGCATGCATATGTGCATGCTAGTGCACATACACATGTATGCACATGAATACACAAGGTTGGGTGTCTTCCTTGATCATTCTCCACTTTTATTTCTTGAGACAAGGTCTCTCACTGCTGAACCTGAAACTCAGGCTGTCACCACCCTCCCAGTGCTGAGATTGCAAGTGTGTACCGCCATATCCGGCTTTTTGTATGGGTTCTGGGGACTGAACTCAGGTCCTTTTGCACTCCTGGCAAACACCTTACTGACTGAGCTATCTCCCTCGCACTTGTAGTACAATCCATTGTATGGCAGCCCTGCTTGTGTTTGTTGATGCAGAAGCAGGGGTGGTCATACTTACGGGTTGCTCTGAAGATGAAGTGATGTAATGAACATGCTCCACGTGCTGTGTGGCAGATTAATAAACATAGCATGGTATACATTTCAATCAGTTCAAGTGGACTCAGTTCATAAAGTCTGTGCTTTTCCTCCGTTCTGGGGAATCAGGGGTTCAGCAAGCGTTTGCCCTATCACGTGCTCATGTCTTTCTCCATCACCAACTACACCATCTACGAGTATCTTCAGCAGTTCATTGACTTCACTGCCACACATCTCTCTGACTCTCCCCATCCTAAATTGATTTCAGTTTGATTTACTGGGGAACATAAATGGAAAGCTCTGAGAAATACACCAGGCCAGCAAGAGTGTGAGGAAAGACTACTGTTGATGTTCTCTGCTGCCCATGTGACTGCCTTCCCCTTTCAGCCCCAGGCCTGCCCTGAGCTAGGGAGCCTGACAACCATGCCTTGGCACTGGACCCTGGCCATCCCTCCCTCTGCCCCAGCTGGGCACTGCAGCACAGTGGGAAGCATAGCCAGCCTCCAGATGGTTGTGCCCTAGCCTCTTGTCAGAACGGGTTACCATCAGTTGCTCTTTGTGTGAGACAGAGCACCCATTCCTCCTTCTCTGTGCACTCCAAAGCAGCTTATTTTTCTTACAAGCAACCCAGAAGAAAGTACAAACTGCTTCCTATGAGCAGCTTTCCATTGACCGTTCTCCTAATGGCTCAGCCACATCCTTCACTCAAGGGTCATCTTTTCCCTAGGCCCTCCATGACCCCTGATAACTGTGCTGCTGATGGAGAGAGTTGGGCTACAAAGCTGCTGTTTCCACAGCCATCTAGTTAGGGCTAGAGCAGGGCAGGAGCTAAAAGGACAATGGTACCACTGCCTGGGAGGCACCATTAGTGACATGCCCAGATATGGGGTCCTGCTTGCCTAATTTTCCTACTGACAATCCCTACGTGAGATATTTAACCTCTCCAAGCCTCAGTCCCCTTGCTTCGAATGTGTTCGATTTAAATGTTTTCCCCAAGAATGAATGTGGAGAACTTGAGACCCAATGCAACAGTATTGAGAAGGTGGCTATGGGAAGTGAATGAGTCATGAAGGCTCTGCCCTCATGAGTGGGTGAATCTACTCATTTATTGACAGGCTATGGAGGGGATGGGTCTGTTATCCCAAGAGAAAGTCTATTATAAAAGATATTTAAGTTATCTCCCATGACTCTCTTTCCCATGTGATGCTTAGGGATTCTGTAGGAAGCCCTCATCAGGGGCCAGCATTATGCTCTTGAGCATAATTCCTCCACAAGCAAAATAAACTGTTCTTTACAAATTCCCCAGTCTGGGGTGTTCAGTTGGGGCAACAGTACTAGGACAGTGTGGTTCTCCAAGCATTCTCTTGAAACTGGAGCCAGATATTGGGGTAAATGCTGAAAGATCAGAGAGACAAAGGAACAAGTCACATCTTACCTCTAGGACTCCTCAGCCTGAAAATCCTTTAGTTCCTGTATCCTCGTGCCTTATATACCTTTCTCCACCCAGCCATATTAGTTCCTTTCTAGTGCTGGGACTAAGGGCATGTGATTCCCAAGTACTGGGATTAAAGGTGTGTGCCACCACTGTCTGGCTCTGTTTCTCTCCTAGACTGAGTCAATCTCATGTAGTCCAGGGTGGCTTTAAACTCACAGAGATCCAAATGGATCTCTGCCTCCCGAGAGCTAGGATTAAAGGTGTGTGCCACCACTGCCTGGCCTCTATGTTTTAATCTAGTGGCTTGTTCTGTTCTCTGATTTTCAGGCAAATTTTATTAGGGTACACAATATATCACCACATCTTTTTCACAGCAGGCCCCAGGCTTTTTATAGCCTTTCTAAACACCATCTTGGTTACCATCAGCACATCAAGTCAACAAAGGTGTATGGAGCCATTTCTAGATGATGTGATATGGTAGCCCCAATGATGACCAAGGCACAAGTTACCCTCAGAGCTCCCAGCCTCCCTATGGAGCTTACATGGTTCTCATGGGTCCAACAGAAAACAAGCCAGAGGCTAGTCATTCACATACCCTAGGCAGTGGCAGAGTTTAGAGAAGTGGACCCTGGCCTGGCAGGCAGAGGAAAGCTCTGGAAGAGAGGGCCCTTCCGGGAATCCTGCTCCATCCTATTCTTAGACATCTGTGTTAGATGCCGAGAAAGACCTGCTCAAGGCAACAAAACTGAGGGCAGTACGTGGGACATCCTTCCTGTCTCTGCTCAGGCGACTTTGCAAACGAGCTTTGAATGACCTTGCTCTACAGAGCAAGGTTCCGAGGTGCTCTGGGGAAGGGACCTTACTATAAGATCTGCCCTCAGGGTAGTTGTGCTACAGTGTATACAGGTTGGCCAGTCAGGCCTCTCTTGCACCAAGTCAGGAGGTCCACAGATGTGCTGGCCTGAGTGTGTCACTTAATGCACCCCACCCAAATGCTTTGTGGTAGATAGGGCAAGTGTAGTTATTGTGTTACATTTACAGAGGAAGACCCAGAAGCTTTGAAGTGTGTACAAACATGACCAAGTCTGCAGCTGGTAGAAGACAGAGCAGGGTCTCAGGTGGAAATCTGGCTGCTCAGCCTGGGGTCTTTCAGTGTGCTGGGCTGCCATGTGCCATACAGGAATAGGTGTCTTAGCCTGGGTACTACCGTAATGGTGGTAGCATGTCTACCATGGCTCAGGCAGTGCTAAGCACTGCATGTGAAAAATGGCTTTACCCAACTGTTAGGAGGTAGACATCTGTTTATCCTGTTTCTGCTGCTTGAGTAACCAGTGGGTCAGGAGCTTGCTCAGCCTCAACCTGTGAGTGGCAGGCTGGCAGTTCAACTCTGGCCTGCTAAACTTGGAGCCTTCTACCCCCTGGGTCCTCACACAAAGCGGACTCTGGTGACTGGCTGATGTCTAGTTGGGACCAGGGCTCTGAGGAGCTGGTGTGGCTAGGTATCTGAGGTGTCCACATCTCTGGCCTTGGAGAAGATGTTGTTCATCAGTGGTGCCCTGTCTTCTAGGGCCTCCTCTGTGCTCCCTAGGAAAAGCCTGAGCCACTGGCCTGGAGATGTGCACAGTGAAGCTTGCCTGCTGCCAGGAAGCGTTGGAGTCACTTATAATGAGGACCAGGTTGTCAGGGCTGCACCCCACCTTTCATCTTCTCCTTCTGAAGTCCCTTCAGAGTCTGGGACAGTGCGGCTCAGGGCCTTCATTAGCCCTGACTGTCTGAAATCCTCACAAAAGCAATAAAGCAGCCTCTATCCTTTTGTGTTTATAGCAACTCAGACAGCTTTTCTTGGCTACAGCGGTCCCCAAAATAATCTCCCTAGACTTAGCTTCTCAATGTCGTGTGGCTAAAAGAAGCTGGGTTTTGCTGACCTCGTACAGTCAGGCGGCAACATTTGCCTCTCTAGCAGCACACCCATCACCCTGTCTAACTTGTCCTGGAAGGTGAGGGTTCTAGAGTCTGGGAGACAGTTGAACTTGTCTCTCTGTCCCTCCTGCTCTATGTCACCTTTCTCCAGCCCCACACCCAAAGAATATGCCACATTCGATGGGGACAGGCTGCTTCTTGCTTCGAGGGGTGCCTGGGCATTTCTGGAATCTTGATTTCAAAATCCCTTCCCCTATCCTAAGACTCTTGGTAACTCAAGAGAGCAGAGCTCCATGAAGAGCCCCTTAGACCTACAATCCTTCAACTGGTCAGACTTTCCCTCCCCCAGAAGCCTTCTTACAGCCTTGCAGCAGGGTGGAGCAAGGCTTTCTCATCTGTTCCTCAGAGTGTGTTCTGTAGAACACCCAAGAGAAACATCTGAGAGGAAAGATGGGACTTCTCAAGAACTGGCCATTTCTAAGAGTGTGAAGGGCAGGGAAGAGGAGGGCAGGAGCTGAGCAGCTGGGGTCTGGGGACCAGGGTAGCCCAGCAATGGCACAGGCTTTTTTTTAAGCACACAAGGGTGTCTGAAAACCCTCTGTATTGGGCTTAGAGAGGAGACAGGGGGAGGAGCAGACTTAGAAACTCCAGGAGGGAGATAAAACGCCATGATGCTCAGGTGAAGAAAATAGACCTCACAGACATAAGTTATTAAATTTCCGAAGGCCCTTGGAAGGGAGATAATGACAGTATCTTACGCTGTCTGAGAGAAGGAAACGCGCTTTTCTAGAGTAGCATTTGTGATACCTAAGGAAACGGTGGTGTCAGATCAGGTGATGCTCAGATCAGGTGATGCGGCACTGAAGTCGTGTGGCTGCTGGGACTTGAGGTGTTGACAGTGGACCCTGAGTCTTGCAGATCAGGCAGGAGCTGCTCTCATGCTGTGGTGAGAATCACCCTTTGGGGATGGGAGAAACATCTGGGGTAGTCTACATTTTTAATGAACTTGTGAGGTGGATTCTCAGACTCAGACTGGAGTTAGAAACTGCTGCCTTCAGCCCAGTGGTCCTAAACCATGGCTGCATGTTAGAGTCACCTGGGTAGATAAACAAATCAAAGGCAGAAAAACTGAACTGAATTTAGTCAGGGCTGGGTTGGGGTGGGTCTGGACACCAGCACTTAGTTGCTTTGTTTCCCTGTTGTCTCTAAGATGCAGCTGTGTTGAGATCCTGGGTCCAGTTCTAGCTCAGGAATAGTGTCTGTCTGTGTCCTGCTTGCACAGATGCAGGTGTGTGTGTGTGCAGAGTGCTTTCGTGTGCTCTGGCTAGGACTTGGGTTTGCTCTACCCACAGGGTGGTTCCCTTCACTGTGTCTCTGTCAAGCTATCACATTAGCAGTGGCTTCTGCTGTGTACAGAGGCTGTTGGCGGAAGCTAGGAGATGAGCCTTAGTCACATTGCCTCTGGATATGAGGGGGCTGTGAAGGATCAGGTTTGGTAGCTAAGGACAGAAGCTGGTGTAAGAGGAGGTTTGCTCCTGGGGTGCTGAGTGGCACAAACTGGGTACAAGCTGAGACTATGGCAGGGCTACAACCCCTGACTATTGAGATGGTTGCCTGCATGTCATTGAGGCCCAGCAGTGCCCTCTCTCTGTCCCTGGCCCACACAGCATACGTGCCTGGCAGGAACACAGGGATGCCTATATCCTGCCTCCTGGACCCTCTCGGAAGATGCTGTTCTGTAAACATAATGACTGTGTTCAGAGATAGTAAATGTGTTTCACATGTTTTATAGTCAAAGACACAATGTAGCTATTAAGCAGGGCTCTGACACCCAGATGGTAAGACAGTTTCCACTCTGAATCCTCTAGAAATCTCCTGTAAGGCTTACCAGTCCAGTCTCTCACAGATCTGTGAGTGTCCTTATGTCTGGACCTCCCGCAGATCCATGAATGTCCTTATGGTGGATCTCCCATGGATCTGTGAATATCCTTATGGTGGATCTCCCATGGATTTGTGAATGTCCTCATAGTGGATTTCCGGTGGATCTGGGAGTATCTTATGGTGGACCTCCCTGTAAATCTGGGAGTGTTCTTATAAAGAATGACCCCTAACTTCTCTCAGGGGTCACCTATTGTCCTGGGCTGAGCACAGTGGCATTTACCTATGATCCCAGCAAAACACAGGAGGCAGAGGCAGGAGGATTCCAAGTTTGAGGGCAGCTTGAGCTACATTACTATCCAAAAAAAAAAAAAAATCACTACCCTAGATATATTTATTGCATGTGTGGCAAATCCTCCTTTCTCCCATGGGTTGCCACATCAGCATCTTGGGACAGTTATAGGTCATATGCACTTTGAAATAGCATCATCATCCAAAATGGCCATCACTGGTGTTTACAATAGTGAAATTTATTTGTTAAACTTCAAATAATATGAAGGGAGAGCAGGAATTTTAACATTCATTGTGATCTAGATCAGTGGTTTTCAAAATTTGGTCACTGCCTATCAGTGGTTCATGAAATTAGTTTACTAGGGCACAACCAGCATTCCTCTTTCTTAATAGAATATTCCAGAACAAAATAGAAGGTCTCAGATGTAGTCATATGTAGTGCACCCATTATGTTCTTGCTGCTGTAATAAAATACCTGGCAAAGACCACTTAAAGGAGGAGGGGCTGGTTTGGCTAGAGTTTGATAATCTAATTCACCATGGCAGGGAAGGCATGGTGGCAGGAACTTAAAATAGCCGGTCATGTCACATTCACAACCAGGGCCAGAGAGGGTGAATGTACGCATGCTCATTGCTCAGCTCACTTTCTTCACTCACGGTCCAGGACCCAGAGTCAGAGAATAGTGCCACCATAGTAGGCTGGGTCTTCCCATGTCAATTACTGTAATCAAGACAATCCACCAAAGACAAGTTCACAGGACAGCCTGGTGTAGATAATCTCTCATTAAGACTCCCTTCCAAGAGTGATTCTGGATTGTGTCAAGTTGATACACTTACAGCCTCCTCAGTTAAACCTCACTGGAAATGCCCTCATAAACACACCCAGAGAGGTGTGTCTCCTAGGCAACTCAATTCTAAATCTCATCAAGTTGATAATGAAGATTAACCATGACACATAAACTGTTTTTGTTTACTGTTTTGTAAACTTGTTTTCCATGTAGGGGTGTGTGTGTGTGTGTGTGTGTGTGTGTGTGTGTGTGTGTGTGTGTGTGTGTGTGTGTGTTATGAGTGCAGTACAGGAAATATTCTTTTTTATTGTAGGTTATGGCCAAGAGGCCGATCTGGAGACTAGTGTGGGAGGAGATTCCTGGGCCCCCTAGCTCTGCATGTGGCACTGATGCATTTGGGAGACCTCCCACTGTGCTGAACAGAACCTTGTCAAGAAATGCAGGGAGGGCTCAGGAGAAGGCAGGCCCTGGGTGGTGTGAACCCTGTCCTAAATGCTGTCCCACAATTCCATGCCCTGTCTGGGGCCTTGCAGGAGGCAAGGAGCTTAGGAAGGAGATGGTCTTTCCGAAGTCTGCAGTCCAAGGAGCTAAGTGTGCTACAGGTTGTATGAGATAAGCAGAGTGGGTGGGTACATGAGGTGGCTTGGGGTCCTGCTTGACATGTTCAAACAGCAGCTTGTCACTGCTAGGCCACTCTCAGTTCCCTGACCACACTGTGCTGGTGGTGACTCAGGTTTCTTTAACTTCTGTGGCCACTGAGATGCCATGGCTCCTGGGTCACGAGCACCAGGATCCTGGGCAGCCTGGAGGAGCAGGACTCAAGCCATGAGGAACTTAACGACTTTCCTATAGAACCACAGAGCCACGGGGCTGTGTTAGTCAGCTTATCACTGCTGTTAAAATACCTGAGAAAATCAAGTTACAAAGACAAAAGTTTTGGTCTGTCTCGTAGTGTTGGAGAATCCAACGCTGGCACTGTTTCTTTGGGCTGCGGGCAGCAGCGCAACGGTGGTGAAAGTGCATGGCAGAGCAGAAGCACTCATCTTGTGGCTAGGACGCAGAAGACAGGATGGGTAAAGGGGCTGGAGTCCCACAGGCACCACCGAGGACAAATCCTCAGAGACTTAAAGACTTTTGCACAAGGTTTCACCATCTGAATGTCCTCTGCACCACTCAGTGGAACACCCTGTGGGCCAACCCTTTAACCCCTAGGCTTCTGGGGGACTTTTAAGATCCTAACTATAGTAGTGGCCCTGGGCTGCATGTTTGATGGTCTGCCCACCTACCCAACTCCCCGGCCTCCATGGTCAGTCTGGATACAGTGGACCCCACTCTGGGGTGTTGGGATGCTCATGCCCTGGCTTTCCTCACTTCTCATTATCCCCTGACTTTGGCAGAGATGGGGCCTGGGATCAGGAGCAGACCTTCCAAAGGCCTCATTAGGCTACTCATTCCAGGGTAGTGGCAGGTTCTGGATTCATACAACCTACGAGAAGGATGGAGGGGCTGCCTAGGATTCTAAAGTACTCTGTGGCAGATACTGTGGGGAAGACCAGAAGATGACAAGCAGCCGTCCCAAGAAGCCCCACACCTCTACTCGTCATTCCACCCTCAGTTCCCAGCAAAACACTTGACCAGTAACAGTTACAATACTTAGTGGCCAACACATGCCCATGGAGAATGTGGAAAGTTCTATTGCTAAATTACACACTCCCTGTAGGAACCCCACGGGAAGCAGTTTCTACAGCCACTCCAAGTTTCCCACATTTAGAAACTGAAACATGAAGAGGTTTAGAGGCTTATGGAAAGCTACACAAATAGTAAGGGGGGGGGAAGATACATTCCAGACGCAGGCAGAGTGGCTCAGAGGTCCTGCCTTTCACTTTGGGGCCATGTTGACTCTACAGAGCTACATCTTGCTGGTTCTGAATTAGGAAAGTGGGCTCCATGCCATTACAACCCTAAACGCATAGAATCTTGTTTTTTCCTCTCTAAGGGTACACAGAAAAAGTACCTCAAGCCAGTGTGTCTTCACCAGTGTGCCAACTACTGTCCGAGGCACCACTCAGATGAAAGGGTGAGACACTTGAGTCCATGACTCCACCCCAAAGAGCCATTGTCAAGGCTGTGTGTCAGAGCACCCTCTCTGGTCCAACTCCAGCCTTGAGGCAGGATGTGGAGGGGGAACCTGAGGTCTGCAGGCTCTCTGAGCAGAGAACTTACCCTTAGATCTGAGTCTGGAAGACCTTGGTCCTCACAGGTAGGCAGTTTGCCTTCTGATGATTTAGTGTGTGTGCTGAGGGTGCCTAATGGTGCACTTTGAAAACATACTTGAAGGGCCAGGGTGACGGCTCACTTGATAAACCTTTTGCCCTGCAAGCATGAGGACCATTGTTTGAGCCCCAGAACCTATGTTTAAGAGTTGAACATGGTAATTTGCTTGTAATCCCATCACCAGAGAGCCAGAGACAGGAGGATCACTGGCTGGATAGCCTAGCCCACTTGGTGAGTTCCAACAGTAAGAGACTGTGTCTAAAAAACACAGAGGATGGCGCCTAAGGTTTGATCTCCACATGCATGCACGTAAGCACACGTAACACCCCCACTTATCCTACACACACACACACACACACACACACACACCAGAGAGATAGAGTTTTAGAGAGACAGAGAGAGAGAGAGAGAGAGACAGAGACAGAGAGAGAGAGAGACAGAGAGACAGAGAGAGAGAGAGAGCACTTGTAGAGCACAGAGTCTAAATAATGGAAGAAAGTGTAGTCTGGATAATCCTAGACTCAGTGCAGGAGCCTTGTCTGACCTTGTGCACAAGTATCAGCATGGATGCCCTTCAAAGCCCAGGGCTGACAGAAGCAGATAAGCACAGGGCCCATTCACTGTGTCCCAGACATGCACAGATCCTTTGTCCAGCCCTTTGCTGAGCCTGTCTGGCTGTAAGCTCTGTCTGCCTCCTTCCTCAGCCTCTGGTGCCCAGGCAGCATGACTAGGTTGGGAAATTAAGAATTTCCAGAGGAAAAGAACTCACCGGCCCCCACCCCCTTCGAAATCACAGGCATGACAGGTTCTGCACACGTTCCACGGTGCACACGTTGCATGACTAACACAGCATCGAGACATCACACAGGTTTTGCATCTTTCATGTGATAAATATTTTTTTTGACTGTCATGCTTGGGAAATGGATTTTGTTTGAAAATGGCCTGTTTCCTTTGATGGCTGCTTTGACGAGCCTTCAAAGCCTGTCGCAGACAAATCTCCTTTTCCACACTGCAATACAGCCATGGCTGCTGGGCTGGGAGATTTATGACTGAGAAATGTCATGAATAGATTTCCAGTGCCAACAGCTGTTGGGAGTCATGGCCAGCTCATCCTTGACCTGCCCTGGCTGGGTACCCAGGCACATGTGAGTGAACCCCAGATTCACCAGGCTGTGCTTCAGCCCAAACTGCACTAGGAGGCTCAGATGTGGGCTGTTTAGCCAGAATACAGCCTCAAAATGTTCCAGCTCAAGTTGAATTTTTGTAAAACTTGTAGTGTTCTTGTCTGCTCATTGCAGTAACTGGTTTTTGGTGATCTTGCTGCCTGTGTTGAGTGGCCACTCGGAGCAGGGGAATCTGCTCTTGGGTCAAGCCTTTGGGAACTACTGCAGATTGTAACTGTGTGTCTGTGTATGTGCGTATGCTAGTATGCACATTCATGTGTAAGAATATGTGTACATATGCATTGTGTGGCATTGCCCACGAGTACACATGTAGGAACATGTATATACACAAGTGCATGTGAACATGGGTATGAGTGTATACATGTGGAAATGTGTGTTTGCATGAATGTATGCACATGTTCAGGTTCATGCCTGTGTGTGCATGGGGGTATGAGGTGTGCATGTGCATATGCAAGTGTGAGCGTAAGTGTTTGTGTGTATTTGTGTACATGTGTACAGCCAGCAGTTGCAGCATAGTTCAAAGTGGCACTGGGGCCTGGGTAGTGATCCCAAGCCCCTTCCCAAATGCATTGTAAAGCCCATCTTACTGCCAGCCAGGCTTCAAGTGGTAGGAGCTTCCCATACATCTGGCCACAGGCATCTGCCCTGGTGGGGGAGCTCTGGAGGCAGAAAGGAATTTGCCAGATTGCCCTGGGTGTAGGCTCTCTTCTGGCTGTCTCAGACACATTGGAAATACTTATTCATTTATCAGAGGCCACAGCTATTCTGCAGGGTCTTCTTGGATGATGGAACGCACACAGCAAGGAATGGGGCATCCAGAAGTTTGGTGAACTTCACCAGTTCTGGTTTCTACTGCTTCCTAGCTCTGTGGCTCAATTAAGTCCCTTAACCTCTCTAGGCATGAGGAACTGAGCTAGAGGTCCAAGTGTCTGTGTGAGCTAGAGCCAGTGGCATGTTAGGACATGAAGGATCTTCAGGATCACCTTGTGTTTATAAACAGAGGCCTAAAGAAGGGGATGATCTGTCAGCCCTGCCTAGTGTGGGACTGAGAGTCAGGACTGGAAAGCAGACCTATGGTTCCTACTAACATTCCCTACCCCCCTCCATGTCACCACATGGTGTTCATAGTGAGACCCTGGACCCACAGCCTCACCATCGCCTGTGGTATATAGAATACAGGTTCTCATACCCACGTAGTCCTACTGAATAGGAGACTCTGGGGCTGGGTACCAGGGGCTGCAGGCTTCCCTTCTGCAGCATGTCCCAGCATTTCAGACAGAATTGTACCGAGAAAGGGTCTGATGTGGGGCCTCTCTCCCACAGATGGATCTATGAATCCCCATCAGGAGAAGTGTGGCCCTGAAAGGCCATCGGGGTGTGTCCAACAGATTCATCCCAGGAAATGGATGTATGGACACTCAGTGCTTTATGTGGGAACGGGAGGTGTATATTTAGGAGTCTGGGTGTTCAGCTCCTGGCTGTCAGCTCTGAAGGAAGGAGAATGATGGTGTGTGCTGTGGAGTTCATTATATCTCCCCAGCAGAATCCTAGGAGTAAAGGGTGGTTTTAAAGGAGTAAGTAATGGCACTCATAAATCCACGTTCCTAAGATACATTCATTCGCCACTCCCTAAAATGAGGTTTTTGCATGTACTTTTTATTTCATCAGCTTGGAGGGTAAAACTTGAGCCTTTTCACAGCAGCTTTATTGTGCACAATTTCTGGTTCACTCTGTTCTCCTGTCTGTGAGTATGCACACACCAAGGGTTGGCTGCCCCTGCCTGTACTAGACATCTTGGCTGTGAGCTCAGCCACATCTGTACCCAGAATCCCTCAGTGCAGGAGTCGGGGGACTCAGTCAGGAGTCAGTACAGGCTCCATCTGCTGGAAAAAGCCACTGTCCCATCCTTGGAGTGAGCTTACCATCCAAAAGCTGTCTGACACATAAGCTCAGCCTTCTAACAAGAACCCCAGCTGAGGCCTGGAACCCCTCTCTGACATCCAGCCCACCTGGCTGGGGCTGAACATTCACACCCTCATGGTTCCCTCCCAGGATGCAAGCCTTGAGTCCTCTACCTTGCCCTGACTGTGGGCAGCAGCCCTGTCCAACTCATGGCCAACTGCACTTGGCCATCACTGTGGATGTTGGGGTTGAGGGATCAGTAGACTCAACAACTATCAGCTAGAGTTCCTTTGCCTCACTGCAGCCCTGGGACAGAGTCTTTGATTCCATTCTACAGTGGAAGGAGGTAGACGGCCAAGCAACTGATCTCTGTGTCAGCAGAATAGTGGCCACCCAGAAATCTGCCTGTCTGTATTGCTGAAATCTGTGGACATTCCAGCCTCCATGAAAAGGGGAAGTCGGGCTGCAGATGAAAGTGAAATGCTTAATCCAGCTGACCTTAAACTTGGAAGCATCCTGAGCAAACCACATTCCTGAATGACTGTAAGGTTCTGATGGAGTGGGGAAGCAGAAAGCAGAGGAGGCCAGTGTGCTGGGAGGAGGAAGGCCTGCTTCTATAAAGATGGAATAAGGGCTATAGGCTAGGAACCTGGAACCTGGAGAGAGGTTGGAAAAGGTATTTAATAAATAGATTCTCTCAGAGCCCCTAGGAGGAATAAGCCTGTCCACACCTTGGTCTTAGATCAGTGAGACCCCATCACACTCTCATTCCCAGAATTCTAGGATAATAATAAACATGGGGTCTTCCAGCCACAGTTCTCAGGGTCTTGCTTCATCTGGGCCCAGGGCAAGGCTGGGATTTGAACCTGAGGCTGGGTGTTAGCAGGAGGAAGAGGAGACCACATCCTAGCCCAGGGGTGTGGGGCAGGGGTGCTGCACAGTGGACCTGTGCTGAAGGAAGGGTCTGGACACTGACTGCACATGTCAGTTCTCCTCATGGACAACTATAGGAAGAACTATAAACCCAGTCTAGGTTTCCCTGAAAGGCCCAGCATCAAGGTTTTTAGTGGAAAAAGGTGAATTGTTACCAGCAGAAAGCAGGCACACAGGACTTCCCTGAGAGCGGCTGAGATAACGGTTCACTTCTAGACATTCAATTAGCCCTTTGCTTTTTAATGCCAAATAAAGTATGCACAGAGGCATCTTAGGAGTTGAAGAGTTTCCTAGAAATCATTGAATTGGACATTAAGCAGGGTGAACATTGTGGTATGTAAATTATATCTCAGCAGAGTTGTTTTTAAAGATAGGGAGGGGAGGAAAAAGGAAACCTGCTTTAAGAATTCTACCCAAGACACTCAGGGTCATCTTTGCCTTTATTTGATACTCAACTTTCACCTGTAAAAAAGGAGGATTAGTATTTATGTGTCTATGTGAGTATACGCTACATGTGTGCAGGAACCCACAGAAGAGGGCATCAGATCCCCCGGAGCTGGAGTTAGAGATATTTGTGAGCCACCCAACACAGATGCTGGGAAACAAACTTGGGTCCTCTGGAAGGTCAACATGTGTTCTTAAGCACTGAGCCACCTCTCCAGCCCCAGATTTCATCTTTCTGAAATCCAAGGTCACAGCATCCCCCACCACACCTTGGCAGGTGGCTCCCATTCACAAGGGAAAGAAACAGAGGCGTGAAGGGGCTTTGAGTCTTGCTCAGAGGCTGTGAACAGCAGGCCCAGGCGTGAGGAGAGAAGAATCCCAAGAGACGTCTGGAAGGAGGACCAAGAGACACACGTGTCCTCCTTGTCACACACAAGGCCCCAGTGCCTAGAGAAGCATGTCCTCAGGATTTGGGCCACCTGTTGCTCCTGGCTCTGGGCCTTGTCACCAAGTCCCCGTCAACCATAGCTCTGAACAGGGCCTGAGGGTGAACAGAAACAGCAGTGACTGAGGACTTGGCCCCTGGGCAAAGCTGGGCCACTCCTCACTTCCTCTCAAAGCCATCTTGCGTGTGCTCTGCTAGTGAGAGGGTCACCAATAACTGAGGAAAATCGCAGGAACAGGAAGGTTCCATCCAGCTGCTGCAGGAGTCCAGCCAAGCACCAAGAAGCCAAGCTGCGCTCCCAGAAAGCATGCAGTCCAGTCTGGATGGCAACTGGTGAGCCGCCCTCAGTGGTGTGAGTCACATCTCAGCTCTGCGGTCTAACCCCGAACCGCTCTGACCTCCAGCAACGGCTATGTGCTGGGACCCCTGGGCCAGAATACAGACGGCAGAGATGGGTATTGGGTTCTGCAACCCCTCCAGAAAGCTGTTTCTGAGTCTCCACTTGCAGCTATATAGCAAGAGATGGCAATTGTCTTCCCACTGTGAGGCTCTCGAGGGATGTGGACTTCGAGACAGGCACAGTCAGAAGGGGTCAGGGGTGTGCAGCTCTTCAAGGTGTGCATCACTCAGAGAGCTGATCTTGTCCCTCTGTCCTGGGTTCTCAGCACTGCCAAGGCCTAGCTGCAAAGCCAGCTTCCAAAGGCTCAGCGGGGCGTCCACCTGTGTGCCTGGTGCTTGACAGATTATCCTAGGCTCAAAGCTTTGCAAATGCTTCCCTTCCCCGCGTCTCTCTGGCCTCAGAGAAGCAGCGTGGAGACAGTTAGACGGTTAGGACAGATCTGCAAGGCTCCAGTCTTGTTTGTGGGTCTCAGGCCCTGTGGGTGTAGCTCTGAAATAGTATGATAGCATTTCCTAAACGTGAAATAGTATGATAGCATTTCCTAAACGTGAAATAGTATGATAGCATTTCCTAAACGTGCTGTATGATCATTGGTAGAACTTTCTGGAAAATAAGTCATATACAGTAAGGACTGAGCATTAACATGGATGAACTGATAAGGTGATAAAGTACCTCAGAAATCCATTATTCTGTTTACAGGGGCCTGTGTATGAAGAGTTTGAGGGAGTGGAGTGATAGTCTAAATATGCTTACTATTGTGTGTGATGGCACACACCTAGAATCGCAGCACTTGGGAGGCTGAGGCAGAAGGATCTGGAGTATGAGGCCACCCAGGGCTGTCCGGTGAGATCCCGCCTCAAGACACAAGCTGACAACATACATTTGCTAAGAACCTGGCAATCCACAGCTACTAACCACACTACAGAGGAGCTGACTTGGCACAGAGTAGAATCCAGGGGCTCCCAACTGGACCAGGCATGCACCCAGATTTCTGTCTGGCCAAGAAATCTGAAGGCTTCTGAGAAAAAGCCCAAAGCAGCGGGGAGAAGAGGGACACCCAGAGGGACCCTGGGTGTCAACTCTACCCTGTGAAAGTATGTCCGTAGCTTACCAGTTGGTCCGCACAAGCGCAGGCCCACTGAGTAGCTGCCCTCTAGAAGTTTCTCTGGCCCTTCCAAGACTTGTCTCCCCTAAGTGGGTCTTGGCCCACAGTGTAGATGGGGCTGTGGTCAGGAGGGGAGTGAGTGAGTTCTGTTCCGAGTTCCTTAGTGTCCAATGGATGCAGCACCTCACTATGCACTTTCCTGTTGTGTACCGCACAGCGTCCAGCACCATACTTCCTCCTGCTTTGGCTTCTTGGCTCTGGCTGTGCCCTCCTCTGGACCCTTTCCTGACGTGATCTTGTGGGTCCCACTTACTCTTGATGGTCTAACCCAAGCACTTCTCATCTTGAAAATTGTTCCTAGCCCCCTACTCGCCCTTTAGGGACCTGATGGCACGTTGTGTACTGTCTGTCAGAGCACTGATCACATTTTGCGTGTGGTCCTTTCATGTGGGCCAGCTGTCCCACATGCACGGAGCACACATCTGACTTACCTTTATGTTTCCTTATTCAACAACCAGCCTAGCACAGAGCAAAGCTGTTTGAATACAGTTTGTGGGCTGAGGAGATGACTCAGTGGGTAAGAATGCTTATTGTGCAAGCATGAAGACCTGAGTTCAAATCCCCAGAACCCACACAAAAAGTTACGCATAGCTACATGCTTATAACCGCAACACTGTGAGAGGCAGAGATCGGATTGGTGGGACTTGTCGATCGCCAGCTTAGATCTAAGTTCAGTGAGAAACTTGTCTCAAGGGAGTCAGGCAGAGAGTGACTGTACAGGACACCCAAAGTCCTCCAACAACCTCCATGTACATCCATATGCACACACATAGGTGCATATTCCAAACACATATACAAATGCTCTAAATTAAAAATAATACCATTTTTTAATGGATGAAGAGGTTCAGCACCTTTGTGTGCAGGACTCAGAGAGCAGAGGATGGAGCTGGTGGATACTGACTCAGAAGGACATTCTAGAGATGTAAGTAGAATGACAGGTCCCTGGGTCCCTCAGGGAATGTCCCCTGGAAATGTCAACCATAAGCCCCAAGTCACTTTCAGTTCCCATTAATGCATAGGAACAGAATCATTAGTAGCACCTCAGTGGGTGACTAGTGTCCGCCTGGAATCCTCCCCCAGGAGTTGTCCAGTGTTCTGTAGCAAGCACCTGCAAGACGGAGGGGACTCAGAAGGGACAGACACCACACGAGAGACCTGCGGCTGGGAAGGGAAGTTGGTGCTTAGCTTAGCTACCCCAGGTGTTGATGACTCTGTAGTTTGATGGGACACTCCCCAAAGATGACTTGGGTCATCTTTCTGGAGAAGGAGACACTGGATCTGCCCACCATGTTGTCCTCTGTGCCTACCTTCTGGGAGAAGGGATTTTTAGAAGTCATCACTGGGCTCCTTCTGATTCTGAACCCCTTCAAGGTGAGGAGAGAAGGGAGGGGGGATAAAAAGAGAGGAGACAAGAGAAGGAAAAGAGGAAAGAGGAGAAAAGAAAGAGGAGGTGGAAGGAGGAAGGGGCAGAAGAAGAGAGAGAGGAGACAGCCTCCTTCCTTCTCCATCTCCATGTTTCCAGGGTGACAGCTCTATGTGCCATCCTGTTTGGATGTCTGTGAAAAATGCTGGGTTATTCTCAGGCACGAGGGACTTACCACAGCACCCTTGGAGATAGGGGTGATTTCTAGCAATGACCACATTCCATGGAGCACCAGAGAAATGTCTGTCACTTGCATGAGGGTACACAGTCATGGGGTTCAGTGAACTAGATAGGAAACTGACCACACACAAGCCCCTGCATGGCCTTCCCTGCTACACACTCCTACCTGCTAGCAGGCTCCACTTTTCTTTCACCCATTAAGATCTCCCAGAAATCTCTCAGAAAGATTCTGGAAATCTCTAACAGGCAGGCAGTGGCCTTCTGATTCCTCCCAGGATTTTTTGCTACTGCCCTGTTCACTCATTTGACAGATTAAAAACCTGTGGACATAAAGAAACACACACACACACACACACACACACACACACACACACACACACACACACGCACTGGAATTTTATGCAGCCGTGAAGAACTATGAAATCATGACATTTTCAGGAAAGTAGATAGAACTGGAGGTCATTATGTTAAGTGAAATAAAGCCAGATTCAGGAAGATATATGTGGCATATTCCTCTCAAATATGGGGTCTGGATTCAAATTTATATATGGGGTGCATGTGCAGGACATAAAAGGGGCTATGGGGAAGGATGAAGTGGTCTTGAGGGGGAAGAGGGTACTGGAATACATGTGTAACAAAAAAAAGACAAGTGGATTGTTTGGGGGAGGAGGGGGTCCAGGCAGAAGTGGAGAGGGGAGAACTGGGGAGGGCAATGGAGGTGGAGGAGGAGGAGGATACGAACAAAGTAGACTGACGTACTGTGTATGAAAATGTCATCATGTGATACATTATAATTCTGTGCTAACTTAATATTTAATATAAAAATGGAACCAATATTGCTTTCCTAGGTCCCTTAGCTCATCATGTGTGTATGCATGTGTGTGCATGCACATGAGGTACATGTATGTGCAGGTGTACCTGCATATGTGTGGAGACTGGGGGACAACTTTGGATGTCACTCATCAGGTGCCATCCACACTGTGTTTTTGAAACAGTCCCTCGGTGGTCTAGTGTGGTTGATATATTATGCATCCCAATAAACTTATCTGGGGGTCAGAGAACAGAAGAGCCACTATGTTAAACATAGAGGTTAGGCAGTGGTAGCACCCCTTTAATCCTAGCATTCTGGAGGCAGAGATCCGTCTGGATCTCTGTGAGTTCAAGGCCACACTGGTAACAGCCAGGCATGGTGACACACACCATTAATCCCAGCACTTGATCTCGTATCTTGCTTGGGAAAGACATATGCCTTTAATTCCAGGAAGTGATTGCAGGAAGCAGAAAGGTATATAAGGCATGAGGACTAGGAACTAGAGGCTTTTAGGCTTTTAGTAGCAGTTCAGCTGAGATCCATTTGGATGAGGACTCGGAGGCTTCCAGTTTGAGGAAACAGGATCAGCTGAGAAGTTGGCGAGGTGAGATTAGCTGTGGCCTGTTCTGCTTTTCTGATCTTCCAGTGTTCACCCCAATATCTAGTTCCGGGTTCGTTTTTATTAATAAGACCTTCTAACAATTCATGTTACAGTCTAGATTGCCTGGACAGCGAGCATCAAGGGTCTGCTTGTCTCTGCCTCCCCAGCACTGGGGTTACAAGCACATGCCACCACATCTGGTTTGACATGGGGATCAAATTAAAGGCCTCGTGCTTATCGAACAAGCACAACTGAGTCCCTCCCCCATCCCCCAGTCCCCTAGTTCATCTTTTAGAGCATGCTGGTTTCATGGTGGCTATCATTTGTACCCGTACTGAGTAACAAGGTAGGGACACAGTGCTGTAACCTCTGTCTCCAATCTGTTTGTAATACATTATTATGCAACGCAGGCCTAATTGTGAATCATAATTTTTTCATTAACTGATCTCATTTTACTTGGTAATATCCATTTAGGCATTTGAGAGCAATAAAACTCCATTTCTTTTAAATATTATATGATTCAGTTGGCTCACTGATTTAGATTTTACTACCCATCCCCCGCCCTTTGAGCAAATGAGTCATCCATCTTTGTAGAGATAACGAGGACGTTCAAGATCACGCAAGCGGCCCTCATGGGGAGAATGTGCAGGTGCACCCCAATCTGGGATGGAGCATTCTGGAATTGGGCTGGCTCCCACATCTTAAAACCCCTTAGAAATGCATTGCGTGGGTCACACTGGGCTCCTCAATAGATCCTAACTTGAGTTTTCTTTATGTTCCTTAAAAACAAAACAAATAAACAAACAAAACTGGTAATAAGATTCCAGTTTTGTCCTGTGGGTCCCAGCCTGCTGCTGTGCACAGCCATCCAGTGCAGTGGTGGGTCCACTGTATGTGGGAGTGGGGGGCGGCGCAGGGAGGTAGGCCTCCTGGGATGGAATCATCCCAGCTCTTCCACTTCCTTTTGGGTGACCCCAGGCACATGTCTGGTGCTCTCTGTGTCTCTCTCTGAAGAGGGTCCGTTAAGATGAAGGGTTGTGTGGGCATGCTTAGGAAAAGGCCCTGGCTCATGCTTGGCTAATGTTAATGAGTTATACCTCCAATCTAGTGGGTGGCCAGGGCCCCCAAAGGAGAAGTTCTCATGCATGCACCCTCCAGGAGTCTGACAGACAACTAAGGGTCCCTTTATGCCTGTATCCACCTCTCTTCTCACCCTCATCTCATCTCTGCATCACCTTGCTTGGGTCTGCCTTCTGAACTGCCAAATACTTCTAGCTATGCTGGTTTCCTGCCTCTGAAGCCCTCTGCTGTGTCCAGAGATCCTGGGAGCTCGAAGCCTCTCTCTGTGACCAGGCAAAGTCGTTCTTCCCAGATCAGCTCTTAGTAGAATAACTGAAGAGTAGGTGGCCATCTGGAGCACTGAGTGCCCTGATCTGGAAGACCTGAGGACCCTGGCCCTGTCTCCAGCCTGTGTCTTTAGGCATGCTGTGTACCTTTATACAGACAGCTGAGAAGACACAAGAGGTGCCTTATACCTGCTCTCCTGGACCTGGCTCACTTCTGCATCCTCAGGTCTCTGTCTGGTCCCAGGCCCTGGGCTCCACCTTATATGTTCATGACGTAGAGGGTAGCATGTCTAGTGGGCTAGATGTCTCTGTTTACTGGCACTGCTTTAAGCGGGTTTTCTTGACTGTCTAAACTAGTGTCACAGGACACTAGTTTAAGTTTTGGCCTACAAGCTGTGCTAGGTCTGTTACTGGGTATCAAAGAGGGATTGAAAGACCCGTTCCTGCTGCATTCCTCCTGGTTCCCAATGATTGTATGTTCACTGGGAGACATATGCTCACCTAAGTCCTCACTGCTCTCAGATCTGTGATCTCTACTTGAAAGGAAAGGAGGCGTGGCCTTAGGGAGTCTGGTGCTTGCTGTGTCCTCACAGCTCATGTACTACGGTGGAACAGAATCTGAATCTCTGACCATGTGGCTCTAAAGCCAGTGGTCCAGCCAGGAAAGCCCCCTCCATGTGCCTAGGGAGATGCCAGGAAACCCTGAGCTGCCTTTGAACCTGGAGGAGGATGCCTCCATGAATCCACCAGGGGTCCAGGGAGCAGTTCCAAGAGTATATGGCAGGTGGCTGTTTCCTGGGTCTGGATGTCCCTGTCTGGGTGGGCAGAGACAGCTGGGGCCTGGATGTAGACTGGATGTGGACAGGACCAGGACTATAGGGGATGTGGTGCAGGAGGGCAGGCTGGGGAAGAAGCAGAAGCCCACAGGAGACTGGGTCAACATTCTTGGCAGAGGAATAGACTGGAAAAGAGCGTTTCTGTGCTGGCATGTCAGGCTCAACCATCCACTTCTTGGCAGCCTCTGCTGGGTGTATTTCTATATCCCCAGATGTGACGGTGGATGGGTGGATGGCATGATAGATTCATGGGTGAATGGATCTTTGAGAACCACGAAAATCCCAGTTTCTCCTCACATTATGTGAGGAAGGGAAAGGGGTTGGCGTTGGCATATACAGGGTTACACTCTGACCCACTGTCTCCTTATCCCTTCTTTCTCCAGAGGCCCCTGCCAAGCCTGAAGAGGCAGAGGCTGAGCCCTTCACGGACTCCTCCCTGTTTGCACACTGGGGTCAGGAGCTCAGCCCCGAAGGCCGGCGTGTGGCCCTGAAGCAGTTCCAGTACTACGGCTACAACGCCTACCTCAGTGACCGGCTACCCCTCGACCGGCCCCTGCCAGACCTCAGACCCAGTGGGTGAGCAGTCAGTGGCCAGGCTCTTGTTAGCCTCACTATGAGGCCGTGGGTCCTCACAGGGCTGGAACAGAGCCAGGACTGGGGCAGGGGGGCGGGAGGGGGGGGGCGGGAGGTTCAGACTCAAGTGTCTCTTTCCCATCTCAGCCAGGGCCTACCCTCTCAGCCTCAGTTTCCTCTCTGCTGAGTAGGGGGACAGCTTCCTTCCATTAGAGGTTTTAGGGATTAATAACACAAATAACCCCTTAAAGACACCAGAATTATCTAGCAGCCCCACTAATATGTCATTTTAAACCAATTAGCTGGAACTTTTTTTCCCTAAATTAGTTTTTTTAAAAATATATCTGTCTTCCAGGGTGAAGAAGTCATTACACCCGATGGAGAAGTCTGTCTTGACTTTTCTTTTTGTTACACAAGGATATTTCTTTAAGGTTCAGCTAGGATCTTTATTATTCATAATTATTAAAATTTGGGCACGTACCATAGTGAGAAAATCTCATTAACTTTTGTGAGCTCCCCCATTCTTTCATCCCCCCTTTCCTCCTCATTTTTAAAATGTTCCTTAAAGCTGCAAACCATAGTGATTTTCTCTTTGAGGTTTTCAGGAAAGACCTTGTTATAAGGTGTGTCTTATAAGAAATGTCTTCTTAGAGCTGTGGTTCTCAACCTGTGGATCATGACCCCTTTGGGGCCAAATGACCTTTTCACAGGGGTCACCTAAGACCATCAGAAAACACAGATATTTACATTACAATTCATAACAGTAGTAAAATTACAGTTATGGAGTAGCAATGAAAACAATTTTATGGTTGTGGGGGTCACCACAACATGAGGAGCTGTATTAAAGCGTTGGGAAGGTTGAGAACCACTGTGTTAGAGAAAGGAGTTTCAACTCATCTCCATCAACATTCACTGAGCACTTACTGAATACTGTGCAATTAAGTATGGTTGTCCCTGGCCTGAGGAGAAGGTGGCTGGACTGTAGTCGTTTAAGAACTGGGGGCCTACAAAGGGAAGAAGTGTATGACTCTGTGTGTGTGTGTGTGTGTGTGTGTGTGTGTGTGTGTGTGTGTGTGTGACTCTGTGTGTGTGTGACTCTGTGTGTGTGTGTGTGTGTGTGTGCATTTAAAGATGGTTCATAAAGTCTTGTACGTATCTGTGTCTGTGTGTGCATGAGCACACATGTGTACACATGTGCATACAGGTAAACATACATATGGGTGCATATGGAAGCCAGTGGTCAACCTCTAGTACCATTCCTTGGGTTCTTTCCTCATTATGTTTTGAAGCAGGGGCACAGCCTTGCCTATAGCCTAGTAGGCTGGGTGACTGTCTAGCAAGCCCCAGGGACCCTCCTGCCTCTGCCACATTGACTCTGAGGGTACAGGTGTGCACTGCTGTTCTGGCTTCAGTATGTGGGAGCTGGAGATCAAACTCAGCTGCTCATGTTGATGGCAAGTACCTTACTGACTCCATCTCCTCTGCCCTCATGATCTTGTCATGTAATCTACAGCAATGGAGGGAGAGAGCAGTGGGAGGCCAGCCTCCACAGAGCCCGGATTCCAGATAGCAATCTAGGCAAAACCATAGCTGTTCCATGGTGACATACCCCATGGAGAATTGAAAGAAAGTGGGGTGAGGCAGGGGGCCTCCACTCTGAGTCAAGTAAGTCAAGGGACAAGAAGGAAGCCTGAGTCCCAGAGATGGATAAGTAGCCCAACTGAACTTTGACCCACATGTCTGGGTGCCACGTCCTGGATTTGGTGAAGGTCCCCAGCTGTGTTTAGTTTGACTCTGTACAATGCTTCTCAGAGCTGACCCAGAGCCCCTCACCTTCTCCCGAGAAAAACATTCTTCTTACTTCTGGAGGGATTTGCCTGAGGGAGGGACGCTGGGGTACCCTGGATGAACAGCATCCTGCAGTTTCTGAGGACATCATCAGAAAAGAAGGCCCATCCCTCTCCACTGCACTGTACAGGTTGTGGAGGCTACATGCCTTCCATGGAGGGTGAAGTCATTTCTCTTGGCCGTCTTCCCCAGAGAAACCAACAGAGGCAGTAAACACTGGGATTTCTCTTCTCAGAGAGGGCTCTTTGCCAGTGGATTTGGTAATGGGGGGCTTCTTTTTGCACATGAACTTGGCCAGCTCTGACTAGCTCAGTTCTGCTCATGCCAGACTCATGGCCAAGACAGAAGGCTATTGGTGGACCACTGAGTGCAAGTAGGGCTTAAGAAGAACAGGGCAGCCACAGATTGGCACGCCCTGTGCACCATGATCTTGAAGCATCCTTCTAGTAGCTCCATTCTCTTTCAGTCTACACTGGCAAACATTGGTAATGCATGGCGCTCATTTGCGGGCAAATGTTTGGCACTGGTGGCATGAGTTCTGGTCCACAGCCCCTTGCTGGAGTAAGTGTGCTTACCGAGTCTCCATTGTAGAGAGGAGGAATTGAAGCACAGAGTGACTGCGTGAACTGCCCGATGTCCTCAGAGTCAGAGCTGGGGTGGCAAGCCAGGCAGTCCGGCAATAGAATTCAGCCAGGTAACCGATGTGCTGTACTGCTGTGAGGTGGCAACTTGTGTCACTGTCATGGGGCTGAAGGGAGTGCTTTCCATAGCCCTAAGCATTGGCTGGCCAGTTTCAGCGAGGGCATCTATAGTTTGGAAACATTGTTTGAGTGAACAGCAACCCATCGCCAAGGCTCAGAGTGTTGCATTGGTGCAGTACCTGCCTCCAGAGAGGCTTTCCATGTGGTATGTGTCCCTGGTCCTGCCTCTCCCTTGCATGGCCTCTAGCTGGTCTCTGGGTACTGAAAGATGTAATTCAACCCTTGTCATCTGCCTGTGCTCAGAACAAAGTACAATCAAAATGAAGAGTTTATTCAGTTGGTCCCTGGGTTTCATGACTTTCCTTATTCAATGAGCATTTATTAAGCATGGAGTTTTTACCAGACACCAACAAAGCACAAGACAGACCAAGCTCCTGGAGCACACTGAGGTGGGAGTCCAGACAAGAGCCAGTGCAGGGCAAGGTGGATTTCTGGAGAACTTGTTGAGGGAGGATTCCCTGGTGCCCTTGGGAAAGAACCATTCGGGTGGCTTCCAGTGAGACAGGGGCCTAGCTTGTATATCCCATGGATGCCTTGCCTTCTGTGGTCTCTGTGGCAGGGAGGTGGCCTGGAAGGTGTTACCTAGAGGGAGTCTCCCTGTTCTACCCTTTGGTCTCCTGGAGGGAAGGAAAGAGTCAGGAAGGGCAGAAGCTTCTTCTACCTCATTGTCAAGAGAGACTTTCTCTCCCAGTGGCCTCGGGAGGAATCAAACGACATCAGACTCTTGAGGAACATAGTGGGCCAGTGGGCCACCAAAGGAGACAGCATATTACCAAAGGATACCCCATGTGAGGCTTGAGGCCTGGGCAGTGGCTTCCTTGATCCCTTTCTGAGTCGGAAAGAGACAGTACCTCAGGAATGAAGGAAAGACACCTCATGCCTGCTTAGCTGAATATCACTCTGTCCTTCTTGGGCACTGGAATAGGTGTCAGATGTGAAGTTTTCAGTATGGTACCTATCCTGTCTCTAATATCTAAGCTCTATGTTTTTGCCAGTGAACCCCAAGATAACCAGGGGTGAAAACAGACAAAGGCAAGCCAGAGGTACGCACATGTATCAGAAGTCATCAGACTGCACATTGGATGTCTGTGTGTTTGATTGGACATGTTGGAAAAATGAAGTTGAGATGAAATCAGGGAATCCTTTGTCCCTGGGGGAGAAAGGAAGGAGATGAGATTGGGGAAGCCACTGAAAACATGGGTATAGGAGTGGCTGGGAAGGAGGCCATGCAGAGTTGAGGCAATGGCCACTTGGGGACAGTGAGGGCAGGTGGGCTTGCCACCCAGTGTCAGCAGATCAGGTGGTGGCACATTCCTGCCCGCAGTTTTCTTGTGTCACAGCAACAGGCTCACTGTGTTCTTTCCTCACACAGTGATTATTATTTCCAAACAGTGGCCATAGAGAAGTCCAAGGGTGAGTGTGTGCTCTAAGGGGTGTGTGGGTATGAGTAAAAGGCTTCCAGCACCAAGCCTGTCAGTTACCATGGCAACCAACACTATGGCCTGCCTCCAAGGTAACTCAGGGCAGAGCCCTGGGCAGTGGCTACTTCCTGCCTCTTGCTGGCAGATTTTCAGACACTCCTGAGTCCGTCCTCTCTGGTGTCCCCTGAGGTCCATGTCCCTTTCTCCCAGGGACTATGATAGATACACTGGCTCTTGGGTTGGCAGGTGTGTTAGGCACTGGGGCTGGGGTATCAAGAGTTGGTCTTTACAGAGTAGATCTATTTTCTACAACCCCGAATGAGAGCAACTGGGACAGACCCACATTCGAGCCCAAATCCAGAGCCAGAGAGAGAGCCTGTGCCACTATCAGGGGAGAGGTGGGACAGGATGGTAGCAGAGGAGTCAGGCACTAGGACCCTGGGGAGCATGTAACTGTCCTAGAGGAGGAGCAATTGGGAACTGGGGTGTGGGAGCTGGACAGCTGGATGGTGTTGCTGGTGTTCCTGCCCTAAGGTTGACAAATGGTGGATAGTTCCTGTGCTGTGTGCCAGGGCCATGCATATGCTCTCTCTGCAGCTTCATGCTGAACTTGATCCTCATACACACTCAAGCAGTTGGTACTATCCCATGATATATGGGAGAACGCTGAACCCTTACAAGGTTAAGAAACCTTTGGGTTAGGGAGAGACTAAGTCAGTAAAGTGCATGAGGACCTGAGTCCTATCCCCAGAGCCCACATAAGGAAGCCTGGTGTAATGGTGTGTGTTTGCAATCCTAGCATGGGGAGGTGGAGACAGGTAGATTCCTTGAATTGCATGTAGAAGAAGTGAGAGACCCTGTGTTGTTTTTAACAGTCAACTTGGCACAAGCTAGAATCACCTGGGAAGAGAGTTTCAGTTGAGGAGTTATGTAGGACAAGTTGGTCTGTGGGGAATTGTCTTGATTGGCAGTTGATGAAGGAAGGCCCATTAAGGCCAGCTCCTTTCCTTCAGCACAGAGTCGTAAACTGTATGAGACTGATGAACGCAAGCAAGCACGTGTTCATTCTCTCCTCACTCTTGACTGCTGGAGTCCCTGCCTTAACGTCCCTGAAATGATGGCCTGTAACTTAGAGTCATAAACGAAGTAAACCTTTTCTTCCCTATATTGCTTGTCATCAGGGTACTTAGTCACAGCAGCAGAAATGGAACTAGGAGAGTGTGTCTCACACAAACAAGGTGGATAGGGACTCCCCAACTCCAGTGACCTCTGGTCTCCACATGTGCGCGCGGGCAGAGGTAGTGTCTTTATGGGTCCTCAGGACTCCAGGATACCACCTTGTCTCTTCCCCTAGCCTGCACAGGGGAGCTTCTCTGACTTGGGATCTTGGCTCTGGAGAAGCAGAGGTCTGTGAAAGACAGACACAGGGCAAAAGGTGAAATAAACACTCTTTGTAAGGACTGTGCTGTCCACATTGGAAATGCTCACAGCACAAACATAATTGGGAGATTGCTCCTTAAACAAAGCACTCTGGGAACATACTTCTGTCTCTCCCTTATGTTAAGCTCATTGTGAGCCAAGAGTGTGATTGATTGTTCTTGAAGAAGCAGTAATCTCGAACTTTTATGTAATATCTTACAAGATGGAGGTGACAGTGTTGTTTTTCTTTGATGTTGGACCTTATATTCAGAAATGGGTTGTAAGGGACATAGAGGAAGTGGACCATTTGGGGGCCATCCTGGGAGAGACACTGGGCTACATGACAGATAATGTTTCTGTGTGGGTTATAGATTAGTAGTTAGATTTGCTTCTTTGGGTTCTAAAGCCAGGTCTCTTGTTTGAAAATTGGGTGACTTCCAGTAAGTTACGTAGGCTCTCTGTTTTTGTTTATATATAGGATTCTGCTCATTAGAGAGAGCAAGACAAAAGACTGTAATATATTTGGGGTCTGGGGCATACTTCCCAGCATGGAGTTGCTCTTGTTATCTGGGTCTGTGGTTTAAGAGTTGACTTATAGGTCAGAGGCAGAGAAGAAGTAATATGGTCATAACTTGGTCACCTAGAGGACCATGATGTGGACAGGGGACATGGGGTAGAGCAGTGCTCTGGCAGCAGATGAGAGCAGAGAGGCACACTGGGATACATCACATTGCGATCCCCAGGGAAAGCGTCTTCCCATCCCCAGAGACCCAGAGATCAAAGGTTGAGCCAAAGCTGGACGTGGCTGGACAGCAAAGAGACCTTGTGTCTCCTTGGCAACTGGCCTTTTGTGGCAGATCTAGGGACTCTGCCCTCCTTTGTCCTGGTAGATTTTGGGGACCCACCTTCTTCTAGCCATATAGATCCAGATCTAGGTGTGCCCCTTCTACTCTAGCAAATCTAGGGGACACCCCTTCTACTACAAAGGTCTAGAGGGCCCACGTTCCCCTGCCCCTGCAGATCTAGAGGACCTACCTGCCCCTGGCCTGGCAGATCTAGGGGACTCACCTGTCCCTGCTAGATGACATCCATTCTCCTGGCCATAGCAGATCTAGGGGGCCCACTTTGCCTTGCCCAGGTAGGCCTAGGGGACCTGTATTTCCTACCCCCAACAAATCTAGGGTTCCCACTTTTCCCTGCCCCAGCATATCTGCTCTGCCTCACATTCCTCACCCCTAGACACCACAACTCTGGCCTGCTCACCCACAGACCTACCAATCAGAGCCACCTAACCAACCAGAGCTTGCTGAGGTTTGCTGTCCGGGCAACTGTTCATTTAACTTCTGTATTCTCCAGATCACTGGGGTGTTCAGGGAACAAACGAGCTCCCTGCTTCTGGGTATTGTTTACACTGTAACTGATGGCATTCCTGTTTATCTCTGCTTATCTGCATGGCAGATCCTTTCTCTACGTTGATAAAAATCACCAGAAAGGATGTTCATTAAACTTCTGTCTCTGGGAGAAGCTGAGTGTCGATGTGTGCTCAGCAGCTCACTCCTTAGCAATTCCCAGGCCACATTCTGTTTCTAGACCAGGCCTGGACCAATCCTCTCACTGTGCAGTTGGCTGGAACTCCAAGTCTTGGTTGCCATTGTCTTTTCCACATCTGGACCAGTCTCTGAAATCCTTTCTATGATAATTACCCCACCCTGGTTCCATTATCCCCTTGTCGGATATGAAACTGTGTTTGTTGCTGTCAAGCAGGGAGGGTTATGTAAGTTGACTCCATTCTTGACCTGTCTTGATGGAGTTTCCAACAGTACAGTGCTCATGACCGGATATGTTCTTCTGCTCATGAGTTTGAGTTTTCCTGCAGGAGTCTGTCACCAGGCACTGTGCTTTCTGAAAATCGCCCTGCTGAACATTAAGCCAGGAGCTGTGAGTTCCTGGTATGCAGCAAGTCCAGATTTCATGTAGCTTCCATCAGACAATGTGTCATGATCACATATAGATACTCATTGCAGAAGCATACCGTGGCACGAAAGCAAGAGCGCAAACAACAACAAAATGGAAACAAAAACCAGGGCATCATGGGACTCCAATGATTTCAGCCAGGAAATGGAGTGAGCCTTTCTGTGTATGTGTCTGCCATCTGGGGTTCTTTGAAGATGATGCCGACCCAGGCCTTCATGTTCAGAAGCCAACAACAGGCTATGGAGGTGGGAGATGCGACTTGAGGTAACCTCTTTGTTTCATTTCTGCTACATCTCTCCCAGTGATTCATGTCAACAGTTACTCATTGTTAGTGCTCTGCTTCCTGCCCTGGACTTATGTTTCTGCCTGCTTAGAGCATCTCACATTCAAGGTACCCACAAGAAAGCCCATGATAGGCTCCCTGATCCTGCAATAACATCAAATCTAACTGCTTAGCATTCCCATTGTATAGCTATTAACATTTCCTCCAAATTGAAACTTCCCCTCTTGGGGGAGGAGAGAGGTTTTAGAACTCACTAGAGGCCTGGGAAACTCAGAAAACTGCAAGAGTCACGAAGCTCGTCCCCAAGATTAGATGAGCAGTGGACAGTTGCAGGGAGGACTGTCTTTGGTAGAGCTGCCTGCGAGCTGCCCTCACCTATGCTGGATGGTCCTTTGCTCATGCAGCTGCCTTTGAGTCACCTGTGTTCTTGCAAGTAGCCCCAGTCAACTCCGATTCACCAAGCTAGACTGGAGCAGAATTGTTTCCGCGGTCTGTCGTTGGTGCCCTATCTAGACTAAACATCTGTTCACATCCTCCTGGGAAAAGTCATACAATAGGCCCTGAGCAAAGCTGCCTCATAGGTCAAAATTAGGCCTATTGATTACTATGTGAGGCTTAGGAATCAGTCACCGACGCCCTCAATTATGGGCCAAATGACAAGGCTGCACGCAGGGCGGAAGACACTGAACCTTTACACAGGTGTCCCTGGGCTGCTTGTCTCAAAGGCACTAATGTAACTTGGAGAACATCTCAAGCTTCCATGCCCAGCAGTCTTTAACACGCTGGCCTGAACCTTCTTCCAGCCAGACATAAAATCCCTCTCCAGGCCTCATGCAGAACTAGCAGCCTAGGACCCAGACCTCTCAACAGGCTTGCTTGATGCCATTAACACAGCACCTGTATCGCTGAGCACAACTCTAGCGGCATAGAAAGGAAGGTGGGCTTCATCATGCAGCAGGGGTTGGCATTCAGATGAGCCCAGGCTTAATTAGGCCTCAGAGGATAAATTCCCACCTCAACTGCATTTCTGTCATCTGTGCAGTGGGAATGAAGACACTGAGTGGTACTGGTAGTTGTTGGGAGCAATAAAACAATAGAAAAGAACATAAGCCTGCGTGTGGCATAAAGGAAATGCTCATTACTACTCTTGATTCCAGAGGTTCTCTGTGGAGTCTGGGGAGAAGTGGTAGAAGGTACAGGAGTCCCTTAGCTCTGAAGGTTGTGAAGATGTATATGACAGCCAGAGGGAGGGACCGTCTTGACTTGTCTCATGCCGGTGAGAATCCTCACATGACCTCATCCTTGGGTCTCCTTGAGTCCAATATCCCAGAAGCCAACAGGTGTGAGTGCCCATATAATCTGGAAATGTTGGAAGCTAGAAGTGAGATCATGGGAACACTGTGCACATTGTGTGGGTACACGGAGGACAGTATCTGGTGTAAGGACACTGGTATCTAGAACCAAGAGTAGCCCTGGAGGGACACGAGGTGTTGCTGGTCTTGAAGGCTACAAGGTCTCCCTAGGCTTATGCTCTAGGTGGCTAAAAATTCACCTCAACACTGTATTCTGACTATAGCTGAGAGGGGAGGATCTCTCTGGGAGAAGGTGGGGAAGAATGACCAGGACAGCCTCCCTCAGGGAGCAGTTACCTCAGTGTCAGCTTCTCACTTTCTTCGCTCAGGTTGGACTCTTTGCTGTCCTCTCAGAACTCTGGCACAGAAAAGCCCTGTCCCCAAAGTGCATTGGCAGTCTCCTTTGACCTCATTCTGGAAGTAATGTGCTCCACCCTCCCCATGGAAAGTCAAACTGCCCCATGAATCATCTCATGGACAATAATCTTGTCCATTTGTTGAGGTCAATGAAAGGGCGTAGACTGCTAATCCAGCATGGGGTTGCCCAGCTATAGGGCATGAGGACTTATATCCTCATTTGATGGTCAAGAACTGGGCATGGTCTCATACAGAGGCCTACTGCTTCCATTTCTTTCATAGGTAATGACACCCAAACTCTTGATAGAAATTTGTCTTGGAGATGACTCAAAACAATCTGGGGGTAAATCTTCAGAGAGGGTCCCCAAGTTGTCTTGTCTCTTGCCCCTGCATCTCCTTTTGTGTATAGAGATCAATGGAGTGGGGTCTATCAGGACCATCAATTCAGCTTATTAGACAGTCCTGACACGCCTCCTCAGCTACACCTTGTTTTTATCTCTAGTGGGGAACAGCTTGACTTTGAGCAAGAGTGAAAATAAAAAGGTAACTTTTATAGCTTGATTTTACAGGGGAAAGTGCCTCTACTCAAGATGAGTCAGGGCTGGCTTTTACACAGTTAAGTGTCCTTAAGTAAGGACAGGTTGGTGACATTTACAGAGTGTCTTTGCATTGCAACCCTCAACTACAGAAGTGAACACAGAGCAGGAAGAGCAGAGACAGCTCTCAGGTGGATGGGAGGGTGGCTCTGAGCTTTAATTTGTGTGTAGCATGTCCTCAGAGGCTTGAAGGTTTCATGGCCAGCCTGTGTTGCTATTGGAAGGTAGTAAAACCCTCAGGAGGTAGGACCTAGCAGAAGGAAGCTAGGTTATTGGGAGTGCACCTTTGAAAGAGACATTGGGATAGAACCTTGTTGATCTTTGCTTCCTGTCCACCATGAGCTAAACAGCTTTCCTCCACCAATGGCATGCTGTCTTGACAGCAGCACGACAAATGACCACAGGCTGAGCTCTCAGGAGCCATGAGGCAAAGATGTACCTTCCTCCCTTCACCTTGCCTTCTCTTGGGTGTTTGGGACAGCCGTGGCAAGCTGACTAACCCTCCAGGAAAGCATCCTAACTGGGATGATGTGGCCCAAAAGGTATGGTGACCTCATCCTAGAGGAGCCAGGTGCTAGATGTGCTCACTACTTTTACGTGTGACCAAACTACCTAACAAAAAGACCCTAGAGAAGATGAGTGTGTTTGAGCTTGTTTTTCAGAGGGATCAGGACATGGTTGTGGCGACGGGAGCATGGGGAGGAAGCAACATTCATGTCATGACGGACAGGAAGCAGACCATGAGGAAGACACTGGGGACCAAAAATAACCTTGAAAGCCATGCCCTCCCCAGAGTGCTCTGCCAACCAGGGGTCAAGCATTCCAAGCGTGAACATGTGGGGGACATTTCATAGTCAAACCGTAAGACCAGATCCCCTCAGCAGTGTGCTTTCGAGAGCAAAGTCTACAAGGTGATTGCTGGACTGGCAGGAGAAGAAAGCTGGAGTCTAGGGCAGGCACACAGAGCTTGAATCCGTCATCATCTTCCTCTGTGGCATTCCTGGAAGTGTGTTTCTGTTGTAAGACCCCAGCAGCAGCAGCCATCTGTCCCACGTTCAGCATCCTGAAGTGCCAGTGAGGGCTGTGGCCAGCAAATAGGTGTACATCTTGACTGACATGGGCTTTCTTTTCTTTTTGTTTCCTTCCCTCAACAATGCAAGTGCTGCTTCAATATTGAGTAGAAAGATTGGAACCACGGCTCTGTGTGTGTGTGTGTGTGTGTGTGTGTGTGTGTGTGTGTGTGTGTGTGTGTGTGTGTGGCAGGCAGGGATCGGGGAGGATTTGGAAGGAAACTTCTTCGACAAATCAGCACAATGTCTACTTTTTTCCAGGCACTGTGCTGGGCAGTGGTAGGAGGCTGTGAGCAAAGCCATATTTTGGCCCTCAAGAAACTCATGGTCCAGGGACAGGGTAGTCATCTGAGTTTGTGTGAAACAGTCTTTGTTCTGAAACTGAGAAAAGTCTACACAAACCACCTGGCCTAGTTGCTTGGGGGGCAAGGGATGTCCCTTGTAACAGTTGGTGGTGACAAGGTACCACTTGGGAGGGAGGCAGAGAGTATGCAGGCCATTTGGTTAGCCAAGTGTGGTCTGTTCACTGCATGTATATAAAAGAGCCTCAAGTTTGCTCAGCAAAAGACTTCTGTGTGATCTTATCTTCCTATGGTGAAGACATGAGAGCATTAAGAGGCATGTCCTTGTTGCATGATCATGGCAGGCAGAGCTGAGTAGGGTGCCCAGATGCTTCCATCCATGCTGCACTAAAAATGGCCACCTTGACTGGTGGCACTTCCCACCCCTTGCTTCACCCAGAACCTCTTTCAGGTAGGTGTGGAAAAACTGAAGTGGGGAGGAAGAAGATGCCTGTGTTGTGAGAAACTCACCATGATCAGGTTCCCAGTAAAAAGGGAAAAGAAGGTTCAAAGAGGGTAGTACGATTGACCTCGAGGAACCACTTAATGGAGACCATGAGGAACTGGGGCCATAAATGCAGTGAAAGGATATACCAGTCGAACAAGAGCCTGCTGGTGGAGGCGGGGCCTGGCATCCACCAGATAAGGTAATGGCTGCACAGAAAATAAACGTGCCTATTTGTGCTCTGTTTGATGCCCAAACCCTGACTGACCACCTACTATGCCCGAGTCCTTGTTGAAGCTGGCAGAGGAGCAAGGTTGAAAAACAGTCCGTGCTGTCATGGAGCTGTATTCACTGGAGCTCAGGGAGAGATTGTAAACAAGTGTGAATATGACATGATACTGTAGGGGTTCCGTTATGTCTTTGAGAGGGTTTGAAAGTCTTATGAAAATGATGATCATTGAGGTTTTAGTTGTAAAACAACCACAACATTTTGATTATACTTGCAGAATGACCCCCGGGAGACTGGCTTACAGGGCCTATCATGGCTGTCACTGGGGAAGTTTAAATGGGTCTTCTTGGAAGGGGGAGTCTAGGTAACCATGTTCAGAAATAAGGGAAGAGACTGGGGGAAGGTGGTTAACTATGTCTCTGAAAATGACCTGAAAAGGCAGAAGTGAAAGTCTGAGAACTGAGTTTACAGGAAACGCTGGGCAGGTACAGGGGTCTAGGGCCACAACCTCATTGCTCATGAGATTTACCAGTGAAGACAATGAGCTTGGACCATACAGTGACCCCATCAGGAGCTATCCACTGTGCTTAAAAAAAATTAAGACCAATGTGTTGTTGGACTGTGCATGGCTTCACTTTGGATTTTGTTTTTACACACACGTATCTCTCTCCCTCCCTCTCTCTCTCTCTCTCTCTCTCTCTCTCTCTCTCTCTCTCTCTCTCTCACCCTCTCTCACCTTTCTCTCTCTCTGTCTCTCATGTGTGTGTGTATGTATACATGAATGTGTGTGTGCCACATATGTTCAAGTGCCTGAAGAGGCTAGAAGATGGGGATTCTCTCTGCTGTAAACTTTGAGAGTTGAGCTCAGGTCCTCTGGAAGAGCAGCAAATGCTCTTAGCCACTGAGCCATGTTTCCAGGCCCATGTGGCACTACTTTTAACATGAACTTAGCAAGTAATGCATATGTCAGGATTCTCCTGTTTCCATGCTCAGGGAAGGCCCAGCTGTCTAGTCTTGGCTGCCTATCATAAATACATTCTAGCCAACAGAATTACTTGACTGTCTTCCACAAGCCTTCTCGTTGTTATCAAAATTGCATTCACAGTAAGAAAAGACAAAATGATCTCTGGGAAGGGTCTGGTGAGCTGAAGAAGTTCCTCTTTTCGCTGTGGTTAGGCAGGCTGCTTGTCTCTTCTCCAGACACAGCACTGTCCCCGTAGCCCTGTAAGACCTTGGTATGACCCACTCTTACACACTATTGAAGAGTCTGGTCAAATCTCTCCTCTTCATAGAGGGCTTCTTGACCATTCCCTGGAACAGCTGTCCCGACATCATGCTGTGCATGCGGCCTGTGCTACCTTTCATCTGAACAGTTACATCAGCTTGCTTCCACGTTCACCCATTTCTGTTGTCAGAGCATAAGCCCCATGAGGACAAGGATTTTGTCTGTGTCCCATTGTGCCCCAGTGCCTATCATCATCCCTACCAGGTGTACAGAGCTCAATACATAATTATTCCATTAAGTACAAGAATGAAAGTGTGCTATGCCAGTCTGTTAACACGATGGTTGCATTAAAATTGCAAGTGTGAAGTAGATTTGGGAAAAGGCTCAACTCCTTTCCCTCCCCCACCTCCCTTTGGTGAGAGAGAAAGAGAGCTGGAAATAGAATGGGAGAAGTTTCTGTAAATTTCTTGTAACCATAGAGACGGTGATTTTCGTTTATTAATCTCCTGCTCTTAAGCAGGCTGGGGCCCCATGGTGATTTCTCCAAATTGCTCAGTCTGGTTATCCTGCAGCCTTCCTCATTAAGAAGAGCAGGCCCGTTCCTATCCCGCAGCACTTTAATTACTGCGAGCAGAAGCAATGCGCTCTACGCTCATTACCTCGTGCTCAACTTGGCCGCACCCCCACTTTAGAACAATGTAGTGGGGTCACCAACCCTAAACCCCTGGAGCCTTTGGTGCCAGGTGGTGGGTGTGGGTGGCTTCTTCCCCAAGCCTGGGGCTCTTTCCTTACATTCAGCTGTCTTGAAGGTGAGGCTCAGGACCTTCTGGAAGAGCTTTTCATTTAAGTCAGGGCAGGCCACCAGCAGGGGTTCCTGCCCATGAAGGCTATGCTTTTGGCGGAAAGAATTACCCCTGGGAAGTGTGCTCTTCTTGTTGTCTGGCCTCTTGTGAGATCTGATTTCATGGTTCTTTGCTCCTCTTCTTCCCATGCAGAAAGACAGGCAGCCTCTGTGAGTGTGCTTCTGGTCAAGTCAGTTTCCCCCATTGGCTTCAGGAAGCTGGGAAATGGTAGTTGTGGGCAGCAGCTCCTTTTGTGGCAGCTCTTCCTCAGGGAAGAGTTTTTTAGTGCACATATTAGAAGACCAGAGTTGGAATTCTACAATGGCAGTGAGCTTCTGCTGTAGCTATTAGTAGGGACTTCTCAGCTATGAGTGGCATTAGGTTTGGTCCTTCTGTCTCTCAATTAGTGTTGGGACTCTGACTTTAACTTCCCTTTGGGTCCCTGATGAATGGGATGTGGAGAACACTCGAGTGAAGAAGAATGGGTTTAACAGAGACATGTCTCTGGGTGGAGTCTCAGCTCCCCGAAAGCTGGTCACCTAAGGTGTGACCTCCCTGCCTGTGGAAACACTAAGACTTCCCTTTGGCTTAATTCTCCATCCTGTTGGTTTAGAAATGCTGAGCCATCCTTCCAGGAAATGTTCTGAGAGAACCAGCCATTGGCCGTCTGCTACACTAGTGAATGCTTCTTATCCTATGGCCCATGAACCCATATGGGGTCACTTAATTTAATGTGGGGCTTGTGGATGGTTGAAAAGAGTGAAAGATGCCGGGTGGCGGTGGTGCATGCCTTTAATCCCAGCACTCGGGAGGCAGAGCCAGGCAGATCTCTGTGAGTTCAAGACCAGCTTGGTCTACAGAGCAAGATCTAGGACAGGCACCAAAACTACACAGAGAAACCCTGTCTCAACAAACAAAAAAATTAAAATTAAAAAAAGAAAGAAAAGAGTTAAAGAGTTCTGAATGCACAGAGGCCAAAGCTTAGTTCAAAAGTCAAACTCAGGATGAATCCAAGAAGTTTCAGGTAGTGCTCACCTATGTTATGTGCACAACTTCACCACAGCCTCGGTTCTGAACACTCAGCACGCGCACTTTGCACTGTGTATACCCCAAGGCCACATGGCACCGATGGGTGCTCCCTGAAACAGAGGATCAGGTTCAAGATCACTGTATGATCTAAGATGCACTATTTTTTACCATCCATGCTAAGTGTTCAGCTCCCATAGAAACACAATAGTTTAATTACAGAGAGCAGAACTGCTCATATATCCCACCACCATTTACATGTAAGTTTAGTGTGCCGTTGGACTATGCTGTGCTGAAAAGACAAGCATATGGAGATCCCTCAGATATCAATTTTATCTTTAATAAATGATAAGTGTACATGTATACCAAAGAATTGGTTTTAAGATACATTTATGTATGATTTATCATTAAAAGTTTGAATTAAGCACCTATTTTAGGTACCTCTATACTCAGTGTCACTTAAGAATTTCCTGAGTAAGAAGGGGTTATGGTATAAGAAGTCTTAAGCCCTGCACTAGGTACTTAGGTCCTGCTGTGCAGCTGGCATGGCCATCAACCCATTCTCGTGCTCTTGTGGGCCAAGCTTTCAGTAGCTGTAGACTTCTGCTGCTCAAGTAAGGCCCATCTTCAGCATACCAGAGATGAGGCCTTGGGGAGACCTTAGACTCCTAAGCCCATCAGAAAAACCGAAGGAATTTGGAGGTAGGCGCATATCTGGTGTGGCGACAGTGGCGTCACCAGCAGGTCCAAGAGCTCAGTCATTCTTCTTTCCAGGTGCCGCAACCTCTCATTCCCTGACAGCCTACCAGAGGTGAGCATCGTGTTCATCTTCGTCAATGAGGCGCTCTCGGTGCTGCTGCGTTCCATCCACTCGGCCATGGAGCGCACACCACCACACCTGCTCAAGGAGATCATCCTGGTGGATGACAACAGCAGCAATGGTGAGTGCCCACTCCCTGGAGCCCAGCACCTGGCCCTGGGAAGGCTGATAAGAGTCTTCAGCTTTATGTTTTCACGTCTCGAGGCTCCCAATGGCTGTTCCATCTAGGGGGTGTCATCTCAGAGACAGATTTCATGATGGCCACTGCTTGGAAAGTCCATGTGCATCCCAAAGAGGCTGAGTCTTCAGTGGCTCACCACTGTCTCTCCTAGCATTCTAATGCACTATGAGGAGATGAAAGGATGTGGATCTACCCCACCTCACACACAGTGACTCTTTCCTATGAAGTGTTACTTTATTGGTGGTGCTCCTGCTTCCACTTGGATGACTGTTTGCAGTTGTTGTTTTGCCAACAAGAGTGAGGATGGTGCTGATGGTAGGGATGTTGATAGACAGGAACCAAATGAAAGCAGTTGAGCTATTGGCTATCTTTGTGAATCACTGATTCCCCTCTGATGTCCATGCCCTGTCCCCAGAAAGGCTCAATCGTGCCTGCAAGGGCCCTGTTGAACTCTTCAGTGTGCCTCTTTCTCCAGCTACATCTGTCCCTTGGTCCATGGTGCACATCCTCTGGTTCCCACTCTCAGAAGTTCCCATAACTCTCTGGACTTAAAGATCAGGTGTGGACAGCTTAGAGACCAGTGCTCTCAGCAGGACCACATCTGTGGATGTGCTTATGAAACTGCATGACTAGAAGCAACAATCAGCCATTGTGGGAGTGGATCACAAGTCCCCGAGCTTGCACTGTCTTTCAAGCCTTCTCAGGTGTAGCTAGTAAATTTCCCCATGAATCAGTTGCTGTAATGTGGGCAATTTGTGATTTGTTATCAATTAAAGCTGAAACATATCAGATAATTGAAATGCCTTTCATCTCAATAAGTGAATTTCCCTTTTCATTTTCTCATCATGAGGTAAGAACCACAGGAGCAGAACTGTGAAGGGATTCAAGAGCTTTCCAAAGGGAATGCTCGTGATTCACTTGCTTCATTGTTCCATGGGCACAAAGGAAGGAGGCCTCAATGATGTGAGCAAGTAGGAAAGGCCCAGCCTCCATCTCTACTGGTACCCACCTTTGCTTAAGATTCAGTGAAAGGATTCTCCAGAGAGGTGTATGCCCTACCTCTCATCTCACATGACGAGGTGAGGGGTGGCAGAACCTCTACACTGGAGGGGAGGGCAATTCCAAATAAAAGACACCCCCAAATCTCACTCCAATACATTTTAATACAGACTAAAGGAAGAGATACTGTTTGACTTTAATCTGTGTGGAAAGCAAAGGGATGATGGGGCTGGTATTCTAAGAAATTTGGATAAGGAAAGTGAGTCAGGTGTGGAGGATTTCTTATGTGAATTCTTAAAATGTAGACTTTATTTTGTTAATGCTGGTAACCATCATATGGTTTTGGTAAGAGGAATGAGGGGTTGAAGACTTGTCTGCTTTGTGATCCTGGGTGGGGAAGGGGCCTCTGGAAGAAGGGACATGGGTAAAGAGGCTCTTGCAGAAGGGTAGACCAGAAGTTTAAGACCAGGAGGACCGAGAACAAGACATAAACCTGAGAGACATTACAGAGGAAGAATTTGAGAGACCTGCCATGGACAGATGGGCCAAAAGAGGGCAGGGCACCGATGACTCGAAGTTTCAAACCAAGGTGATGGAAAGGATGGTGGGTATTGTCCTGGGACATGGAGGTAGCAGAGCAGTGTGCTGGTGCAGTGGTTACCCGTGAATGACATACATAGAAAAGCATACTTGGAAACTTTCAAACCCTCAGGGAGTTTGGCAGCAATGGTACAATGAGGTAACTCGGCTGTAAGGGTGGCTACACTCAGATGCACAGGTGATACGGCTGCATCTAGCTCCCTGTGCATACCCAAGAGAGCACCTGCATATCGGGGAGACCTAGACAAGCTGTGTGGGCTGGAGCAGCCTCCAGTATTCTGATTGTGGTATTGACTGTAGTGTGTACAAAGTTACCAAGAGGCTGTGGGATGTAGCTCACTAGTAGAGCACTGGTTTAGCACGCACAAAGCTCCAAGCTTCACCCTCAGCACCACAAATATATTTTTAAAAAGATTTTAGCATTAGGAAGGCTGGAGTGAGGGTGCTTGAGAACTTCTTCTACACTTTGTGCTTTTAATTAATTCAAAATATGATGTTAAGCCAGATGTGGTGTTGCCTGCCTGTAATTCCAGCACTCCAGAGACAGAAGTAGATGGATCTCTGTGAGTTCGAGGCTAGCCAGAACTGCATAATGACATCATCTCAAAATAATTATAACAATAATAGTAATAATAATATTAATATTACTACTAATGATAATTGTAATAACTTTTAGACCACCCAAAAGCTCTCCCTTGAGATTCTACCTCATTAAATTTGAAGCAGAGTCTGGAAATTGCTGTTTTTAAAGCATCCTTAGCAATCCACGGCTCTGACTGACAGCCTGGATGAATGGCCCAGATATATCTACACTCTCTTCACAGTAAGTGTCACTATGTACTGTGAAGGGAAGGACTCTCAGGCTGAAGTGAGAAGTTGTGCATTCTAAGATGCTCCCTGCAGAGGAGGAGTGGCCGAGAAAATCCCTCTCTGCTAAATCTCAGTAACTTCCTGTGTGAAATAGAGGTGACGGTTGTCCCAGGTGCCTCACCTGCCTAAAGTGGTAAAACAAGCTATATAACTGAACTGAACCTGTCAATGTTGTCCCTGCCCAGCCCTACGCCTTTCCCAGAAGTCTAACACGCAGTGAACTGCACAGAGGATGCAGGAGACCTGAATCAGAGTCTCATAAACTGGGTAAAGAAGCCCCAGCTGGGAAGACAGGGTGTCTAAAGAGAAGAACTGAGAATAAGAGCCCAGAAGCTTAAGGAGGGTATTGAAGGTGAGATAGTCAGGACCAGGAAGGAGAGGGTGGGGAGTGACAGGTGGTGGCAGAATAGGAACCATGGGAATAGGTTAGTCATCCGCCCTGCAATGAAAGAGCTCCAGGTTGCCGTAACCCACAGGCAGGTGGATGATAAGGATTCTGAGAAGAGGCTCCTGGGTCTGGAATATCTGGCTCTGGAAGCCTTGGTAAATAGCAAGGCTGGGGCTGGGGGTGAGAAGCCAGATGCAGAGGGGGAAGTGGGGAGGGGGAATTCACTATGAGGGATTTGACTCCAGGGGAAGATCGCCAGCTCAGGCAAGGAGCTGGAGCAATGTTTCCTCAAAATAAAAATTTACAGCATTATCATCATCATCTACAGCAAGAAGTTTCCATCTGACCCAGGATGACACACCTACTCATGCCCCTGTACACACCATCCCTGATTGAAGCAGAACTTCTAAGAAACAATACCTACTCTTACAATGCACAAAGCATTCTGCCATTTCCCATTGTATTCTGTGCTATGGTATTCAATTCTATTGTATTTTGTTCTTTTCTCTCTCCTTTAGAGGCAGGCTGTTCTCAAGACCTGGAGTGCTTATCAAAAGCACTTTGGTGAACTTGGGGATCTGGGGTCCAGGCCATTTCTGTAGTGATTAAATGGGTCTGAAGAGGGGGTATCTGAGTCCCTGAGGTCAGAGGCACTGAGCAGGGGCTCTGTAGAAGCAGAAGACGGGTCTGGAGTACAGATGCCAAAGAGAACAAAGGGTTCATCTGCTCCCCAGTCCAGAGGTACAGAGGATGAGTGGACAGGTAGCCGGAGGCAGCAGAGGCAGTGGAAGGCACGCACAGTGGTAGGCTCTCTCAATCCTAGCACCCTGTGGCAAGCAGGGTTCTAAGACTAGAGTGAAATGGGACAGAAAAGTGACCAGTAGCAGAGAGATGGCCTTGGCCAGGTGAAGGTAGAAAATGGATAGCAGAGAGACACTCTGGGGAAGGGTGCACCCCTGTCCTGAGGTCACTTCCTAGTGGCTCAGGCTGACCCAGTGGCTGTGTTTCTACCTTGAGCAGCCCCTGTCATGGGATCTGCTCCTCTCAGACATCATGTCACTCAGTCAGCGATCATTACAAGTTCATCAGAGGGACTCGGCTCAGCTCCATAAACATTCCAGGAGTCTGACCTATCAGTTCAAGTCTTAAGTACAAAGCATGGAGGAAGGAGGAAGGTCCCCTTTTGGTCACTTCTTATCTTTGGTTTTCTTAGGTGCCCTGTGGGGACCTTCAGCCACTCCTTGCCCTGTCGGTCTGACAGAGCCCCCAAGGACAGCAAGGGGCAAAGGGAACAAAGGCTCTGTGGAAGTAGCAGATTGCCAAGGGGATGAGTAGGCAGGCTAAAGAGGCAATAATAACGTGACACAGTTGATGGAGGTGACAGGTGTTTCAGTCATGGGGTAAAGGCAATTCACCATGATGGGAAAGCTCAGGGCTGGACGCTCGGCCAGCTTTGCAGTTCCAGCTCTCTCTAGAGTCTTCCACCAGTGTGTTCTTAACCTGTATGAACCCTATTCTCCTTATCTGTAAAATTGAGATGTTTAATTCCTACCTCTGAGGTTGTTCGGAGTCTTGGATGAGATAAGGAATGATGGAAGAATGTGGGCTTTTAAGATTCTAAATTAAGCAGTACAGAGCCATGGGAATGGCTTGCTGGCAGAGCCCTCCTTCCCAGCCTCACCAGGGTCTCTGTGTAAATTGGTGCTTTCTCTACCCACCTTCTCTGCTGCAGCCTGGGCTTCCTCAAACAAAGAAAGGGGAGGCCAACCATGCTTCCACCCAAGCGTCTCCACTGTTAGCGCCCTCCGAGGCCAGGGCCTGAGGATCTGCCAGTGGTCCTGTAGAGGAGCCTCAGTTCATCTTCCCAAGCCCCTCAGCTACTTCCTCCACCAACTCTGCTTTTCCAGAGACTGACTTCTCCTTGGGATGCTGCCACTCCCTTGTAAGCAGTCTTAATGTCAGTGTTGATTTGTGATTGACAATACGGAGATTTATGCCAGTCACCGTCCTGCCTCAGGACATTGGTACAAGCTTGCCTTCTGCCTGACACACCTGACATAGCCTCACCCCACCTCGTACTTTGCCTATTGCCTCTTTAGGGCGTCCCTCCAGCGGGCTGTCAGTGACTGGCGCTGTGTAAACGGCAGTCCTTGTCCTTGTCCCTGTCCCGCAGCACCCTCACTGGCTTCTCTCCCTCTGTCACACCTATTGCCCTCTGGTGGACTGAACTTAGCGCTTCCTCTCACTAATTCATGTGTACCCTATAACACACACACACACACACACACACACACACACACACACACACACACACACACCCCTGCCCCATGTGAAAACTCCAGGAAGATGAAGCATCTTTGCCCCAACTGTATCCCCTGTATGTGGACTAGTGCCCAGCACTTGCAAGGACTCAGCATCCGTTGCTTTGGTGAAAAGACAAGTGAATCTGGGACCTGGAGGTCTGGTCAAGATGTGGAGTCTGCATGGTGGCACTCCAATGCACTGGAGACCCTGTGTCTCCATGTCTAACTGTTGCTGCTCTTCATGCTGTGGGAGGTGAGAGTGCCGTGCCAGGCTCAGCTTCCCTCCAGAGATGGGGTAGAGCTACTTGCTGCTACCCAGGCCTATAGCATGAATGCAGGTGGTGGATGGAATGCAGAGCAGGAAGGGGCCTTTTCTTGCTATGACCCCAGCTTGTCCTGAACTCAGTGCTGGTCCTCAGAGCCAGAGAACCACGAAGTCTCCCTGCTTTGGTCAGTGTAACCCATCTCCTGCAAGTAATCCTCACCATCAGCCACACCCTGCAGGCTCAGCTCTGCACCTCTACAGCCACATTTCCAGGCCCCTGATGCCTCTTAATTGTCCCAAGAAAATGATGGGAACTGGCTCTGAGCTCCTAGGCTTCGCAATGAATTGCAGTGGGCCAGTGTTTTCAGCTGTGGCTGGGATGTCACCTCAGGCTTCCAAAGGAAGGGGACCAGAGTTTTCATCCCATGAAATTATCTCTGCCTTTGATTTTCTTCATTGGTTCCTTTAGCGGGTTTTCAAATCACATGACTGAGTTCTCTGTGAGCTTGTGCATGCCTCACAGTACCCCAGTCCTAGGTTCAGGGCCAGGTTCTGGGTAAAAGTGATTTTTTCAGATCCCCTCACAGCTAGCATCCTGTCCCACAGCTTTCCTACCCCCACTTCCAACAAACGAAAAAACCCGGGCTTCTTTCCATGTTCTTCTCTGTTTGTCTCATTTATGAATTCAGATCCTCTTTTGATAAATCATATGCCCTTCTTTCCTGCCACTTAAATTTCAAAGTTAATCTTTATTTTGTTATTAAGCACATCAAAGGAATGGTAATGTCAACTCCTCTTTTAAGAATCCCGTTCCCTGGAGGCTTCCGTCTGCTCTTGATTTGGCAGACATTGGCTCAGCCTCCACCCATCCCTCACACTTGCTCTCTACTTCTGCTTGCAGACTCAAGAATGGTGGCTTCAGCATGTCCTGGCCTCGAAGGCTCTGGTGCTCCTGTCCCTCTCTCCCAGGCTGTGATCTCCCTTGCTCACACTGCCAGGAGATGCCATAGAACTAGTTAGGATGCAAGTGACAAGTAGGACAGAGCTGTCCCTCAGTGTCATAGTGACAGACAGACCACCAAGAGCCTGCAGACTCAAACTCAGTCCATCAACTAAGTGAATTTCCATGTTGCTCTGACAGGATGCCTTACAGGTCAGCTTAGGGATGGGAGAGTTTCCTCCGGCTCACCGTTTGGTGGCAGCCCATCCTGTGGGGAGGCACGTCGGCAGCAGCAGCACGAGGCAGCTGGTCACACTGCCTCTGTGCTCAGGAAGCAGAGAGATGAGTGTTTACTTCTCAGCTTACATTTTTCCATTTTTTTCAGCTAAGGACCCAGCCCGGGGATAGTACCATCCACATTCTGGGTGGGTCTTCCCTCCTAAGTTAAACCTTTCTTAATCACCCTCTCAGACACACGCAGAGGTGTTTCCAGGGTTATTTTAAATCCAGCCAAGTTGTCAGTGAAGATGAACCATCACACTGGCTCTCGGGAGGAAGCGGACACTAGAGAAGGCAGAAGCAGCCTGGCAATGCCCCTGTCTACATGGCAGGACCAGGCTGGAGCCCTTGCTTCTCACTCCAGCTGAAGCTCCTCCTTCCTCCACAGGTTGTCTCCTTGCTCACTCCCTACTCCAGTTCTCCTGTCTTCACTGTGTGTGAGCATGATGCCCACATCCAGGCAACCCTGGGCTGGCTTTCAGTGCTTTACTTAGTTTACTTAGCTAATAATCAGAAGTAGGACCATTTGCTTCCAGAAAGCTGTCCTTCATTTTGCATCCCACACAGTAGGCTGGATGAGGGAGTATCTCAGTGGTCCCATGTCCCTCCCACCGTGCTGTGTTTTAGCTGGACATGAATGGCAGAATGACATTTAGCCCCAGATGAGCCACGACAGGCAGGTTAAGAGCGACCCAGCACTGGTCATCTCAGGACCTCTGTGTGTAGCTTGTGGGAACCACTTGGCCAGTTTTGCAGGTAAAAGAATAGGTACAAAGCCCCAAAGATAGACAGAGGCAATAAAGCTGAGTTTCAGAAGTTAACAGAAAAACAAGGGTGAGGAGGACCCATGACCACACAACCAAGAAGGATGGATAAGGGAACCCAGTCTGTTGGCCTTGGTGTCGCTTTCTGTCATGCTACTGGGGAATTTGATGACACATTATCTGGTTATCCCTGGACAGCCAGGCTTCCCAGCGCTTCCAGAGGAGGATATGCCAGAACCCAAGTGATAGCCACACACCTGAAAATGGTGGGCCTGTGCTCTGCAGCTCCAGCACAAACCAGGACTTCAGCCCCCTCCTAGGTCCAGGATGCCTAGAATCCAGGATCTGCTCTGCTAGAAGGCATCAGGCAGGCTTGGCCAGCAATGGTCCTCAGAGTGGTCTCTGGGTGTCAGGTCTAGTTCCTACCCAACTGCTCCCTGAGGCCAGGACTGCTTGTCCAGCCTGGTCCTCAGCTAGAGTGACCTCCAGTACCCCTGGGGAAGCTGAGTCCTTCCCCCAACTCACTGATCACTTCTCTATGCCAGACCCATTCTAAGTGTATCCTATAAATTCATCATGCCCCTTGAGAGTGGTAAGAGCCACCATCAGTGTGCCTATATAACAAGAAAACAGGCACAGAGAAGCAAAGTGACTTTTCCAAAGTCACACAGAGGTGACAGTGGAACCCATGACTTCAGAGACTAGGGCCTTGACCAGTAGACAGGCTGCCTCCCATGCTGCATAGTACTCTGACTCCAAAAGACTCATCTGACCTCTGTTCTCATTCTTTAACTCCATCCCCTCTGGAGAGAGCAAAGCTGGGCAGTGGGACCAACCAATGAAGTAGGAGAAATAAGGAACACGAGCAGGGTGGGCTGTCCCCTCCACTGGAACCTTCCTGGGGCTCAGTAAGGAGAGACACGTGACATAGACGCTTTGAGACTCAGGAGTTGATTGAAGAGCTATCAACCATGGATAATCTTATAACCTTTGAATCAGGAAAACATTGGTGTGTGTGTGTGTGTGTGTGTGTGTGTGTGTGTGTGTGTGTGTGCAGTATGTTTAATAATAGTATGTGTGCAGTATGTGTGTATGTATGTTTGTGTATATATGCACATGTACTCATGTGCATGACTGGGTATGCTTATGCATATATGTGTATGCCTGTGTGCATGCTTTTGTGTGGATGAGGCTTTGTGTACACACAACCATGCAGTAGTGAGCATGTATACACATGTAATCGGTGGTGTACAAGGTCCTACAAACAGTAGTTGAGCCCCATTCTCTGCCTTTTACCACCTATCCCTACCCAGAGACACCTTCAACTCCAGATGAATGACAAGCGATTGTAGAGCTGTGAGTCACTGTCACTTTCCATGGCTGGTCAGACAGTCACCATGGAATGACGAAATAGAACTATTGTTCCTGGGCTCCTTGCTGTCAGCTGCTAGCTTTCCCTCCATCTTCTTGAAAAATCCCCATCATCCTTTGGCCCAGAGCCTGTCTAATCATTGTTTAATGTTTTGAAGATGCTGGCCTACACAAGAGACACTCATTCCAGGCTGTAAAACTACCAACAGCTTTGCATGCAGCTGGAATAATTGTAAAGATTTTTAAAAGCAGAGGCAAAAACAGTTCAATAGTCTTGTGTTTTATGAAGCTTGGAGAATCCCATGTAGCTAATGGAATTACAGCCAAGATTCAGACAGCTTAAAGGTGTTTACACAGCCAGCCATGTAAGCTGTCAGCTCCAGCCTTCCCTGGTCTGCTTCAGGCTATGGCACCTCGTTGCTGCCTACCCCTGTCCTTTGACCAGCGGGCCCAGGCTTACCCATGCACAGCACTGGCAGTAGGCTCACGGTAACCTAGAAGTTCAGGTAATGAGACACCGTGTTCTGCAGGAGTCCAGTTGCTGCCTGGGGTTGCTTCTGCATGCTGCATTGTTCGTCAGTAGTCTGGAGAATGACTCCGTGTGATAGTTAATATTGATTGTCAACCTGACGGGATCCTGTAGTCACCTCTGGGCATGCTTGTAAGGGAATTTCTGCATTGGGTTCAATGTGGTTGGAAAATGCAAACTAAAATGTGGGCACTATCCCATGAAGTGGGGAGCCTGACTGAATGAAAAGAAGAAAGTAAGCTGAGTACCAGCATCTGTGGTCTGCTTCCTGACTACAGATGTGACGTGAGCAGGTGCCACATCCTCTCTGCCCTGGTGGGCTGTACCCTCCAACTGTGAGCCAAATAAGCCCTTCCTCCTTGGAGCTGTTTTTCTCAAGTATGTTGCTGCAGCTGTGATAAAAGTAACTACAACACACCCAGGCACAGCCACACAGCCCGTCCTCTGCTGCCATCCTGCCTGCATTTCCAAGCTGTGTCCTTAGTGACTGGTGTGACTCTTGAGCGCCTAGGCACTCCAGGCAGCACACAGCTGCCACTCCCTGCTAACTTAAGCCCTATCTCAGACCTAGGGCCCGCTGTGGTCAAGGGCTCTGGGATGGGCAGGAATCAGACACACACCTCTCAAACACTCAGCTGTGACAGTTTGTCTCAGATCTGTCTTGTGTGTTTCTGCAAGTGGTGACACTCAGGCCAGGATCACCTGGGAGAAGACCTGGACCCACGTGCCCCGTGCTCATCTTCCTCTGAGCCTACCCCAGAAGTGCTCTGTATCATGGGTTGAGGTGCCCCAACCTCTGCAGAGAGAAGCCGTAGCCTCTTGGCGACCTGGCCCAGACATAGCTGCTGCTGTGTGAGGTCTCTGCACCTGCTGCTCTCACCCTTCTCTGACTGGGCTGTGTGCTGAACCTTCTGCCTGTCTCACCACCAGTCTAGACTCCTGCTGGAGTATGAATGAACCTCTCTCTGATGCCTACTCCTCCCTTTCACTGGACCCTGCTCCTTATCCGGCCAATGCTTCCTCCAGAGGACTAGACTCTGGCTCCTGTATCACCAGACTAGGCCCCTATTTCCAGGCTCTGATCCACCTGCCCTCATATATTGTGAAGAGCACATCCTTAGTTAGAGATGCTGGTCTATGCGTGATCCTGAGGACCCTGCCTGTTTATGGAGCAGCCCCAACCTCAGTTTCCCTACCTCAGTCCTGCATATTTCTACTTTCTCCTCTGCTCTTGTCAACCACTGGGCTGAATTCCCGACACACTACAATGGTTCAAGCCTGGTGGAGTCTCCATGGGTAGCTCACTGCCTCCTTTAGCCCCACTCTCTTACGAAGTTAGTTGTCTTGGGGAGTCAGGGCTCCCTGGCATACTTCCTTGACAGTGCCTGGAGGATGAAGCCCCTGCTTCTCAGCTAACAAGCACCCTGTGAGCAGCTGCATCAAGATGGCCTGGACCACTTCGTTTATAGACTAGCCAAGGTGACCAGTTTGGGATAAACAAGGCTGGCAGGAATCAGAAAAGGGCTCTCCTCCTCTGGTCAGCTGCCCAGCCATCTGTCAGAGGGGCAATTCTTGGAACTGTAATGTGGAGCTAAGTGTAGGAGTGATAGAGAAAGCTACTTCCTGTCCGCAGGTAAAGGGGCCTGATGCTGGCAGCTGGGAGTTGAGCTGTTCCTGAAGAGATGCCTTAGGGAATCCTTCCAGGGTGGGAGTAGCAGCCACAGGAAAGATGTTCTGTTCCTCTTGGCCTGGAGCCTATCTTGCTCAGCAGGTGGAAAAGACAAATTCTGGTGCTGAAAACCATACAGGAAATTTGGGACACCCCTGGTGAGCCAGAGTCCTCCCCTGCTTTCCCAATGATTCGAAAAAGGGCTCCAAACTAAACCAGTGAGACACTTCCTACTTGTTGAGGTTTGAATGTGGCCCCAAAGTTCTTATAAGAAACCCGATCCCAATGCAACTGTGTTGAGAGTTGACACCTCTAAGAGGTAGTTAGGTCACAGGGCTCTGCAATTGTGGGTAGATTAATGATGTGATTAATGCTCTGCGTTATCTTTGAATGTTATCACAAGAGTGGGTCCTGATAAAAGAATGAATTTGGTTGCTTTGTTCTCTACTTTCCATGACTGTGAGGAAATGCCCACGGTAATTAGCTTATAGAGAAGAAAGTTTAGCTGGGTGTGGCGGTATACACTTGTAATTTCAGTACTTCAGAGGTTAAGGCAGGAGGGTTTCTGTGGGGTAGAGGCCAGCCTGGGCTACATAGTGAGACCCTGCCTCAAGAAGGAGAAAAGGGGGTCCGGGGCAAAGATAGGGAGGGAGGAGGAGGGTAGTGTGTAGAAGTAATCGTTTGCCTCAAGACTAGAATACAAAATTGAGAAAGAAGGCAGCTGGGACCCACTAAGACCTTCTAATACCCGGAAGTCCTTCTACTAGGTCCTGCCTGTTAAAGTTCCTATCACTTTCCTATAGCTCAGACAGGGAACCTTCCCAAGACATTTAAAATCTAAGCCACAGCAATCAGTGCCCCATACCCCTCCCTGCTAGGCAACAAGAAAACCCTCTGTGATCAGCTGTGGCTCCTTCATCTTGAATTTCAGAACCTATAGAACATCAAACCAAAAAAATTCAGTTCTCTGTAAGTTACCCTGACTTGAGTATTTTATTACTGCGTCCAGAACCAGGTGAAAACATTATTGACACGAAACCTTTGGAATATGGAAGGTTCTGGAAAGGCTGCTCTAAGCCATGCAATGACCCTTGATGGCCTTTAGTAACATCAGGGTCTGTGTGTGCTCAGAAAAAACAAAAGTTGGCTCCTGTCACCAATGCGACTGCCGCCCTTTTCTGCATGGTAAGCGTTCTGAGCTCTGGGAAGATGAGCAACCCCTCTTGTTTGATGAGCTGGAAGTTGCTGAAGGCAGTACACAGGCTGAGGAGACCAGTACAAGTGATGGGGCTGAGATCCCACTGGTAAGTATGTACCCGCCTAGCTGGGCCTCAGTATACATCTACTCTTATTGAGGTTATGACTCTGTTTGTTTGTTTACTTAAGGCCCTATTCTCCTCTCAACGGCCCTAACTTAGATAACAAACACCATATTTTTTCTGAGACTGCCTGTCCTGCCTGCTCAGGCCCACAGGGACTTACACACCTTCTACTCCATTCATTCACATGCATTTATTCAACAAAGGGAGGAACAGAGCCAAGTTCCAAGAGGAGGTGGTTGTGAGCCAGAGCTGAGCTTCTCCCAAATATCTATGTCTCTTACCTGAGAGCACATCCACACAGGGTGGGTACAATGGGTCTCATGGTCTTCTCACAGATGCACACAGTGGCTCGGGGAAGCTGTGGCTTATACTCCCAGACGAGGCACAGCCAACACTGGGTTCAGCTCTGGAGTCCGAGGGCTTAATCCCACTGGTATACTGAAGAGTCCTAAGTTACCCACCAAGGCTTGCTAGGCCATGCAGGTGGGGAAGGGGAGTCAGTCGTGAGTCTGGAGGGTATGGAGACTGTGGCAAATCGGACAAGAAGCCCATGAAGAGCTAGGGGAGGAAGCCATTGGCTCCCTCCATCACAGTCACCAGGACCTGCTCATCTGTCCACATGTTTATGTTCTGTGGGCTGAATAAACCACGCGCGTGGGTCCAATGCTGCCCTCTCCTACCTGTCCACAGCTTCTTCTATCTGGACTCCCACTGGAAGAAACAGAAGCATCTTTTGAAATGCTGTTTATCTCAAGAGTCGCTCTCGCCCTCTCTCCATCTCTGTACTTGCTTATTTTCCGCATCTCAGAAAGCAGCTACCCCAGCCAGCAGAGTTTGCCACTCCTTCACAGCATCCCTTTGTTGTATGTACTGTTTGAGGGCATTGCTAGGCAGTGAACCAGGGAGGCCCCTCTTTTCGAAAAGAATAGGGTCTTACGGCCACGGGATGGGCTGTGTCGCTAGGGGACAGGCTCAGATGCCAATCTCGGGACCTGGGAGCCAACCAAAGGCAACAAGGCAGAGAAAACATTCCAAGGCTCATGCTTCTCCCCACAGGGGAAAGAAGCCAAACTGGATCTTTACAAACCCACATCTTTAAAACCTTCCTCCTGGGGTGCATTTGATGGGTGACAGAAATGAATTAGAAATTAGATCAGGACTGAGCATTTACATGGGCCCCGAGCCAAATGAAAATTAAAACGAGTATCTCGGCAGGGTTAATGGCAAAGGCGAGGCTCCCGGCCTTCCTTGGCAGAGTGTGCCGACCTGGGTCTCAGAGGGGAATTGATCAATGGAGCCAGATGATGAGATCAGGAGGTGGAGAGAGGGCTCTCCACCCAAGCAGCAGGAGGAATTAACTTGTCACCAAAGGGTACTCGCTGATGCAACAGGAGAGTCCCACAACACAGGACAGATTTTAACATCAGGCTGTTCAATGGCATCATCAGCTGCCCACTTCAGCCTGAAGGTACCAAAGAAAGGAACATGTCCCCTACCATGAGAGAGGCTTCTGGCCAAGTTGCTGGCCCCTTCCTGGGGACTAGATATGCCTGTGAGCTTGCCTGAGTTGTCAAATTTCATTTGCCTCCAAAATGAGAACTAATATAGAGAATCCAAGCAAGCAAAGTTGTTTGCTGAGTGTTCCTGGCTGGCCTGCTCAGGCATGAGGCTGAGAAATTGGCTCGAGTGATTTTATTTTCTTTGAAAAGAGCACTCAAGGTTGTTCCTTGATCTTTCTAGAGTGATTCCCCACAGTCTGGGTGTCTGATTACTGCCCTTTGGACCACCACACTCTGTATTCCTGTGAGGAATGGGAACAGGGGTGGGCAAAGTGATGCTTGATGAATTCCCAAATTTGCAAATTTATACTCCTTCTTTGTTGTTATCAGATAATGCATGAATGCATAGGTACATGGGTCCATGAGATATTGAGTGTGTGGATGCGTGGCTGCATCAGTGTGTGAGTGCATGGGTACATATGCATGGGCAAGGATACACGAATGGACTTAATGTTTTCCATTCTATGTTGTAGGTATTTTATGCCCACTTTAGAGATGAAAGAACTAAGGGTCCAAGTTGCTAAATGAGCGACTAGTGTTCGGTTTGCAAGGTTGTAGCAGAGTGGAGCCTTAGCCTTAGTTCCCAACACCAGACTTGATACCTTCTTCCTTCCTTTCCTATATTTCCCACTCAGATTATAAAGAAACAAATGCCTGTCTCGTATCTAGAGATAGCCTCATGGGGTTGAAAGCATTGCCTGTACGAATAAATGGCCAGGAGCCCCCTTTTTTCCATTCAGCACATATTTACCCATCACTCTGGAGGCAGAATTCTAAGGTGGTCCTCTGAGATTCCCAGCCCTGATAAAGACTCCTCCCAGGTCTCTGGCTATACCCAGGGCCCCAAGAGAGCTGCTTGGTTAAACACTACTCTGCATATTGCTGATAATAACCAGGGTCAATGTCCTTTAGTTGGGTGGATCTCAAGGTCCTCCAGTGGTGTCAGCAGGGGGCAGTCACAGCAATGTGCTCTGGTGGCCTAAAGCAAACAGAACTCTGTGCTGTGACCTGCCTGAAGGAGTTGGGTGGCAGGTAGCTGTGGGCAGCCTGAAGGTGCTGGGGGGGAACATCCAGCCAATAGTTATCAGGAAGCAGGAAGAGCCCTCTAATACAAAGACATGAATTTGGCCAACAGCCAATCCACCTGGTAGACAACCCTGAGCCCCAGATGAGAACCAGCACTGCCACCAGCCAGATTTCAGCCCAGCGAGGCTCTGAGCAGAGACCCTGCAAGGTGCCATCTGAATGATGTGTTACGGAAGCCAGGAGACCATGACTGTGTGTTGCTTTAAGCTGCTAAGTCTGTGGTATTTTCTAAGCAGGAAAGAAAAAGTCATGCATGACCCAGTGTGTGCTAGGCCAGGGTGCTGTACGTAGGGAAGCTGAGGCTAACAGCTTATGGCCTGGAGCAGGAGAAAGGCAAGATATAAATGGTGGCAGACTATACTAAATGCCCTAAGTGGTAAAAATAGAAGAGTAGGACATAATCAAGTGGGGTGCGGGGGCATGCTTTAGGCTATGGGGGTAGAAAAATCCTCTGGTTGGTGTTTCAGACCAAGGGACTAGCGCCACTGGAGAGCCTGAGGTGGGAGGGAGCCTGTCATGATGCCAGAGCCACAAGGAAAGGCAAGAGGAAGGGTGGCTTGGATGGTTCCTGCAGGCCCTTGTGTCTTGAGCAGCTCTAGTGACCTCTATTTGGAAGGCCTCCACCCCTCTGCGGTGAGGGGCCGCAGCAAAGGAATTTTGGAGGCTGTCACATCCTTTGGGTAAGGCATTACAATGGGACTCCGGTGGCTGGAGTGGGAGGAGAGTGGATGAATCTGCGAATAGAGTGAACGAAAGGGGTGAGAGCAATGGAAAGATTTGAAGATGCATCCCCACTAGTGATATGGGGAACACGGGTGCCGTTTGCCAAGATGGTGGGACCCTATGGGAGAGCGTCAACTTGGAGAGTGAGAATAAGTATCAAGTTTGGGCTCTGCTGAGGGTGGGCTGGCTAGCAGACCTCTCAGCGGAGGCCTTAGTAGACACAGGGATAGGCAGAGTGGTGGTCTGCAGAGGTGGGACCCAGGTTCAAGGAGGAGGTATGGACTGTTTCTGGCTGGGTGGCTGTGCAGTTAGCTCCTGAGCAACCTCTGAAGAATGGCAGAGCACCCCACCTTTGCACAGCCTAGACTTCTGACATAGCCATCTTCCTGGTCCCTCTGTTCCTGTGCTGGATCCCAGGGACAGCCACAGTTACCAAGTGGAGGCCTCTAGAAGGAATGGAAACTTCTGGAAAGAGTGGAGAGTCCAGGAAGGAACAAAGGAGAAGCTTCCAGAAGGAGCAGGGACATTGTGAAGACTGGCTCTGATGTGAGCTGCCCCCTTGGCAGGTTCCTCACTTCTGGCCTGATGGTAAGGTATATTAAGCGTCAAATGACATGAACTTGAAATTGTAGTCTAGCACAGTGAAAGAATCTGGTGAGCAGAGGAGAGTATGAGCACCACCAAATCGCCTGTAGGACAATCAAATCCCTGATTAAATCACCTCCCAAGATCAAGCAGCCCCCAGAGACAGCTGGAAGGGCCTATGAATCCTAATGGGGCCATTACCTCTCTAGGAGGAGCCTGGGCCAGCCTATGGCTTCTCTGCCGGGCCACTGGATCCAGGTAGGAGGTGTATACCAAAGAGCTTCCCACAGGAGTCCTGAGCAGGGGACTTCGGACATATGGCAGGCAGCCACTTAGGGAGCCTAGGACACACGTGATGGCTGGCCTCAGCTTCTCTAGTTTTCCCTTGGAGGAACCACTCCCCAAGAAGCATGCCCAAAACATGGGCTCTGTGAGGGGGGACTTTGAGATAAGCCTTCAGGTTGGAAAACAAGACTAGGAAAGATTATAGCAAATAGGAGCCTGTCAGGTACCTCATATGCAGATGGAGATCCATTCTACGGGAAACTCTGATGTAAAATACATGCACAGATTATCCCTGCAGAAAGACAAGGGAACTGGGCTATGTATACACTAGTTCCCTTTAGTTGAGGCTGAGGGCTTTCCAGAGTATCAATTTTAAGATGGATCTATTGGTAACGTGCCCACTGAGCAAACAGAAGGACCTGAGTTTGGATCTCCAGTCCCCATGTAAGGCAGGCTCATAGCAGTGCATGTTTATAACCCCAGTGCTGAGGAGGTAGGGAAAGAAGGATCTGTGTCGCTTGCTGGGGCAGGCCTAACCAGTGAGCTCTGGGTTCAATGAGAGACCCTGACTCAAAGAATACGGTGGAGAGCAGTAAGAAAGCACACGATGCCAACTCTGGCCTCCGTGCACACTTATGAGTGAACACATACCTACACCACACATGCACAGTTAATTTATCCCCTTCAGACCTTTAGTTGCCAGAGAAGAGCAGCATTTTGTGGTTTTAAAATAGCCTGTGAACAAAGGTCCTGGCAATGAGATGCGATGGTGGGGATACAGAAGGCATGGGGCTTCACAGATACGGCTGAGCATCATAGCACCTGGTGCAAGGGCCATGGTGTCTATTTCAGATTTGTGTGTGTTTATGTGTGTGGGGGGGGGAGGAAAAGGGGGCACAGAGAGTCACAGAGACAGAGACAGAGAGATCAGGGATTGAGCATAAAGACACTCACTCATGCTAAGAAATTTCTCTGTCCCTGAGTATACATCTCTAATTCTCCCTCCCTTCCTCCTTCCTTCCTTTCCTTCCCTCCCTCCCTCCCTCCCTCCCTCCCTCCCTCCCTCCCTCCCTCCCTTCCTTCCTTCCTTCCTAAGATAATTTGCTCAGACTGGCTTTGAACTCATTGTATAATTCAGATAAGCCTTGAGCTTTCAACCCTTCTGCCTTAGCCTCCTTAGAGCCTGACATTTCAGGCTTGTGCCACCAGGCCTGGATTTTTGGATGTTTTTAAAACCTACATTTCTAAAAGGACTGTGATACTGACTCTGTTTGAATGCAATTAGACCAGTTACAAAGCTGCAGCTAGCTAAAGCCATTGTTGAGGTTAGGCAAGACCAGGATACCTGGGTGGAGTGTCTCCTGCCTTCAGAGCTTAGAGACCTGAAACTCCATAAGTCTGTACCTCTGCCCAGTGAGTCCATCTAAAGGACAGAGAACCTGCAGGAAGATGAAGCTTGGAGTTATTCGGACTTGGGCTGGTATTAGGGAGCACAGCTCCAAGGCCCAGGGCCTTGGAAGCACAATGCCAATTGGCAGGACACAAGAACAAGGATAAGATTAGGACTGTAGAAAAAGCTGGCCAATTCAAGTAGGGATTAGGTCCTTGGCCTTCAGTCAGTTGCAAGGATGCAAGCCAGGTAGCTAAGGCCAACCCAACTTTGTAAAAACGCTGAAGCTTGGCAGGAACAACTGTCAAGGGTACCTTCTTGACGCCCTCCCCATACCAGGCTGGATTCCTCCTTGTCTAGGAGTACTCCTGGTGCTTCCCAACATCCTCTGCACTGGCAAGCCCACCTGTCACCCAGATGCTGGAGTGTTGGTGGCCAGAAACTCAATGCTGTGCCCATTGTATTTGGGTTACAAAGCTGTCACACTTTGCCCCTACCTGGATGTGGTCAGAAGTCAGAACATGATGGACAGGTTGTCTCAGAGCCCTCGCTTTACCTCAATGGGAGACCTGTGATGTTAGTCACACCCCAGAGCTCCCTGTGAGATCAGAGGAGGCTGGCTTTGAACCAAGCTCCAATCCCCACCCAGCCTCTTACCTGAGTTGCCCTGCTTCCCTCTCTCCCTCACAAGAATTACCCAGGTCCTCAGTCAACCCAAAGCTCCCAACCCAAGACTGTGCTTTGGGAGTACCTACCCAAGAGCAGCCTACACAGTGTATGAAGATGTGTGACCCGCTATCCCAGTTCATATGGGACTTTAGGCCTCTTGGTCCTGAAACAGGGACTGTTTTGAACAATCTAGGACTATGTTGTCCTTTGTGTCAGGTTCTCAATTAAAATGGATTGAGTTCCTTGTGTGAGCCCAAAACTGTGCCAAAATCTATGGGGACAGCAAAGAAGCAAGGAACATGTCTTCCCTGTGAGGGTTGCTTTTCAGAACTCCCTCTGCTATGGGCATCTCAGTTCTAGTGGAAACAGCTTGTTTCCTATGGGCAGCTGTCAAAACATGGAGGGAACTAGACCAGAAAAAGAAAGTTGGGGTGGAAGAGAAATGAAGGGTTTTGCAGGCAACTTGGGGTAGATGAAGGCGGCCAAGACAGGCTCTTGAATCCCATAAAGCGTCTTGAGATAGGGGAGATCTGTGTCACCAAAAGTCATTGTGGAGGCAAGCCAGGGCTGGACCAATCTCCATGCATGCTGGCAGGAAGCTGTTGCACATGCTGTGTAACTCGCTCCCTGTGCATGCATGTATGCATGTATGCATGCTTGAACGTGGGCACGCCTGAAAAACTGTCATCCCATGGTGGGGCAGCAGCCTAGGTGAGACAAATGTCACAGGCTCATTCATTGTCCTGAAGCATCAGCCACTGCTGCATTTCTGGAAGGACAGTAAGACAAGAAACAGGGCACCAGCTCAGAGCCAGATAATTAGACAACAATGAGGGTTTAATGGAGACACCTCTTGGCATGCCTGGAATCTGCAGCAAAGAGTGGAGACCTCAGTGCCTGCCATTGAAAACTGCAGGGGCCAGACATCCAGAGAAAGTCTTAGCAGCCGAGGGTGGTAAGTGGGAATTAATTATACAATGCCTGTGATTGCTCACTTAAGGTGTGTAAAAATGCCACTGATGAGCTATTTATTTCATTGGCTGTCTTCATTATTTAAATCTAATGAATGCAAAACTGCAAACTGGGGCTTTCCCGGGTTCACCTCTACCTCTGAACTCACTTTCTCTACCTTCCCTGTTTCTCTGAGATCAGAAAGCAAGACACTTGTGGGAAGCAGGTGGCTCTCTTAAATTGAAAGAGGTTGTTGTTGTTTTTTTCCAGAGTTTAATAAAGAGACAATTTCTAGATGTGCGAGTAGGGTATAGATAGTTGCCAGGGACAGGACAAGACCCAAGTGTTAGACTTGCAGGGATTCCTTCCACCTAGTACTCAAAAGGGCAGAAGACACTAGGGAACAGGAGTTGGGAGGAAGGAATCCCTGCAGGGAGCCCACCTTCTCGGGCTCCAGAAAGATACCACAGTTGGAAGGTGCTGGGGGAATGAGCATCCCTCCTTCTTCCGCCTAGTATGGAAGCCCCATGATGCCTTACTCCTGGGGTCCAGAGAGGATGATGAAGAGTGGGGAGGGGGCACAAAATGCCCAATCTACTATCTGTTGCTTAACTACAGCACAGTAGGACTTAAGCTTAGCAATGCTTGGAGACTGAGGATGAGAGGTGATGGCCTCTATTCATTTATACAGGGAACATTTAAGTGGGAGAATAGGAATCACAATCAGGAACTCCAAAAAGATAGTATTCTCAGAAGGAACAAGTCTAATTATGGGTTATACATAATTTTTCTGTCAGAAGCAACACCTTCCAATGTCTTCTTCAAATAGGTCTTGCTTCTCTAGGGTGTGCTCACAGACACAAATATTCCTCTCAGCCACATGGTAGTAGATACCATAAACACGGGTCTCTGCATTGCTGGAGCTGTTAGGGTCAGAGACTAGGCCTGGACTCAACTTCCTGTCCTCATAGGTGAATTTAACAGGTAATCAGGAAAAGCAGAGAAAGGAAATGTATTAAATGTGGCCATAAGGGGAAGAGCAACAAATAAAGAGGTACCATTACCCTGCAAGTCCATCTTCAGAGTTCTAACATGAGATTGAAGTTAGGATAGAGAATGAGGGGTAAAAATAGCTAAACAGCCTTGGCCTATGAGTGTCCTATTCATAATCTCAAGGCTCTATTCTGCAAGATATTCTGACAAGTTGTAGAACTGGAAGAAATCTCCATCCTGGAGATGAGCCCTCTTTCTGGCTGGTAACAGGGACCCAGTCTTTTCCTTCTCCTGGCATGAGATTCCTGGGGGAATGCCAATTTTGTGGGGTCCATTGTCTCAATAATCTAATAGCAGAAAGGAGGAACACAGATTTCTTTAGAATATGTTCATTCCTTCCTGGATGGTTACATCTGTATCCTCTTTCTTGTATATTTTCTCTGGCCAGCCCCGTGTCAATCCCTCAGGAAGAGAGGCTGTGTCTCTGGCACAGTGAGTCCCACAGGGCACTCGGGGTGGTCTTGATCTAGGGGTGAGTGGCTGAGCATGGGCTCCACCCCTTACATCTGACAGAGGTGGGGAGTCCCCTCGACTCATTCTTCCTTCTCCGGCTTTCAGTGGCTCATGTATTCCCGAGGGATCTGGTGCCTTTCCCTTAGTGCTGTGATCTTCTCTTGGGATGCTCTCCTCCTTCTGCCAGGCCCGGAGCTTGGATTTGATAAATTCCGGGGCCATGGAGAGTTGTGTTCTCTCCATCCTGCCCTGTTTCCTGACTGTCTCCAATGACAGTAGCTGTGTTGCCCCATGAATCATCTGGCAGCATTGACTGGCTGCACCGTGCAGCTGACTCTGAGAAATTCGCCAGTGCCATTTCTAAACAATAATAAATGGAGCCGAAGCTCCGTGGCCTTGGCTGTTTCTTTCTGATTCTGCAAAGCAGAGACAAGTGTGCCAAAGGGAGAGGTGTTCCGTCCTAGCAGAGGCAAACATCCTGGGGGCAGGGGAGGTGGCTTCCTTAATTCCCTTTTCATTGCAGTAGTAGCTGCAATAGGGATCATTTGATAAAAGGAGTGGAGGGTGCTTATGGTTCTTCAGCCTCAGCCCTTGGCTTAGCCTATCAGGAAGCCACATGATTCCCAACAGGGGTGACCCTCACTGGATGCCTGTCTGTATACCACCCTTGCCTCCAAGAGAGCCTCCCCCACTTCTCCCCTTGCATCACCTCCTATAGAACCTTGCCTTGCCAATCATGTCAAGAATCCCAATTTGTTCCCAGGGCAAAGGCTCAGGAACTGGTTTGTTTACATTCTTGTAGGATCAGCAGTTTGGCGTTGAACTGGCTCCCACCTGACTCTGATGACATTCTTTGTCTAGCTATACACTGTGAGACTATCCTAGGTAAACACTCTGGTCCCACCAGCCCCAGGACTCTCAGCTCTGCACAGCAGAGGCACCGCACCCAGAGACACTATTCCTCCTGGAGTCAACCTCCTGCAGAGCACAAAGGAACCATACCTGTGTAGATGAAGCCTTGGGCTTCCCAGAAAGGAAGTCACTGGACACCTGCTGGCTGAGGAGATGACCCTGGCCTGTGTTTGACTTTGAGAAGCCCCATGCCCTTTCATCTCCGAAATCCCCCATGTGTTGAGATTATCACATTTATTTTTGATGGTTATGAGTTTAGAAAATGGCTTTGGCCATATTATTTTGATATCCTGCCCCAACTTTTATGACATTTTAACCCTATGGCCCTCTAGTGATCCATTTTGCTTTTATTATACCGCAATAGCATGGCATTTGGAACCCCCTCCCCCGCCCCCTTTAGTGCAGCTGAAATTGCATCCAGGTAGCCAAGCATTACTGTAAGTGACTTTGAAGGTGGGAATGGGACTGGAATGATCAGTTTTTTATAGTATTTTCCAGGTCTTAGTGCATTTCATATAGTTAGCCCTAAGGAGACAGGATGGCTGGATGTTTCCCTGCAGTGTGGTGGTAAGGAACAGTAAATGGCTGAGCTGTTATTGTGATAGACTTGAGCTTCTCTGGAATTGCAGTCATCAAGATGATCTTCCTACTTAGTGGGAGGGTTTATCATACTGATCTCAGCAGCCACTGCCCCAGCCTACATGTTTGGCCCATAATAAGTACTGAGAAAATTGTGTGTGTGTGTGTGTGTGTGTGTGTGTATGTGTGTGTGTGTGTGTTGTTTCCATGTATACATGTATATGTGTATACATATGTGTGTGGAGGGCAGAGGTCAACATTAGTGTCTTTCTCAGTCACTCACTCTATCTTTGACACTGTGCCTCTCACTGAACCTGACTGAAGCTTGCCAGGTCTGATGGGCTAGCTGGCCAGCAAACTTTAGAAATCCTCCTTCCCAGCTGAGGGATTGCAGGTGTGCACTGCCGTTCTTCACTTGCTGTGTGGTTGCTGGGTCTCTATACTTGGGTCCTGTGCTTTCAACGTAAAGCACTTTGCTTCCTGAGCTGTCTCCCTGGACACTGGTGGCCATGGCTTTTTTTTTTTTTTTTTTTAAGGCAGTATGTCCCTGTGACAAAATACTTAACAGAAGCAACAAAACCACGTCGAGCCATGGTTTCTGGAATACAGCCTACCACTATGGTTAAGGCATGGCTTGCAGCTAGGTCCTGGGAAGTGGAAGTCCATGGCGAACAGCTTTCTCACATCTCAGTGGATAAGGAGGCAGAGTGCTTGGATCAGAACCAGAAGTTGCCATCATCCTCAAGGCCTGTTACCAGGGACTCACCTCTGCTATCCACAGTCCTAAAGGCTCCACACTCTCCCCCAAACATTACCATCAGCTGGGGACCAAGTGTTTAAATGCCCAAGCCTGTGGGGAGTTTTTTACATTCAAACCATAACAGAGAGTGACCTCTTCATTGCTTTGGTGTATCTTATTAAAGTGACAGTGTGAGTCACGTTGTTATTCACAAGAAGAAAGTCACAATAGAGGCAGACTATGGGCAATGTTTATATACTGGGGTCTAGATAGAATGCTCTAATCTCTTTGGTCGCTCGACTCTGGTCCAGTGAGACTGTGGATGCTGCTCTTTTCATCAGGTGCCATGGTGAAGATGCTAAATATGAGGTTAGGAGTTGGGTATCTGAAAGGCTGCAGACTTGAGGAAGACAGGCATACAGGAAGCCAGACAAGGATGAAAGAAAGGTGTGTCCACCAGGTTAAACCAGATCAGTCCCCTGCCTAATGTAACCCTTATCCATCACAACGTGATTGATCTTGACTTTGCCTGTTCTCAGGAGATGTTAACTTTCTCTCTTTTTCTCTGATAGCTTGTAGGCATGGAAAGGACACTTCTCTAGCTTACAGATGAGATAAAAAGCAACCCTCAGAGGGCTCCCACTCGCCGTTTGCATTCAAGGGTTCTCTCTAATTTTCCTAAGGAGAAAATGCTCCCTTTTCCTGTGTTCTGCAAACCTTTGAGATTTAACCCCACCAATGTCACACATGCACGCGCGCGCGCACACACACACACACACACACGCACACACACACACACACACACACACACACACACACGAATGTGGACAGAGCCTTCTTGCTTTTCTAGAGCTCTCTTTTGTTCTAAATCCTAAGAGCCTCTGTGGAGCATGCACACCAGGCCCGCTCTCATCCACAGAGACCAGACCACCCTCCTTGGAACCCCTACCTGTGCTTTCCAAACTCTTCTGCCCAAATTCACTTTGAAAGGAGGGGTTTAACTGCTCTCTGCCGAGGAGATAAACATAGACCTAGTTTTTCCTAATGAACAATTGGAATCCAGTTTGAAACAAATCAGATGATTTTTAACAGTAACAAAGCTTTGTTTTCTCCATAGTTAAAAATCACCTCCCACTACCCTGCACAAAGCAGGCGGAGCCTAGACACTGTGATCTGCCACCTGGGCACACCTGGGAATGGAGTAAGGCTCCTCTTTGTTCAGGTGTCTCTAGGAAGCAAGCTGTCTGGGTCATGTGGTGTACATTTGCATGAAGAGGGAGCCACAGTGAACAGTTCTGTGGTTTTGTCTATGTCCCAATGTTGTTGTTTTCTCTTTGGGGGGCCTGCCACCCAGCTCCCAAATAAATCACACATGGAGGCTTATTCTTAATTGTGAATACCCAGCCTTAGCTTGGCTTGTTTCTAGCCAGCTTTTCTTAACTTAAATTATCCCTGTCTACCTTTGGCCTCTGGGCTTTTCCTGTTCTCTTACTTCTGTAAATCTTATTCTTACTCCGTAGCTTGCTGTGTAGCCGAGTGACTGGCCCCTGGAGACCTCCTCCTTCTCTTGTGTCTTCTCTTTTCTGCCTCCTCCCAGACTTCTCCTTCTATTTATCCTCTCTGCCTGCCAGCTCCGCCTATTTCTCTCTCCTGCCTCACTATTGGCCATTCAGCTCTTTATTAGACTATCAGGTGTTTTAGACAGACACAGTAACACAACATCACAGAGTTAAACAATGCAACATAAACAAAAGTAACACACCTTAAAATAATATTCTCCTACATCCCAGCAGTAAGGGGGGGGCGTGCATTGTCTGATAGATTGAACTGTCAGCAGACCTAGGCTGACCATGGGCTTGGGAGAAGACAGTGCTGCTGAGGGCTAGATTGGGTTGGTGTGGTCAAGTTGAGGCCAGGCACTCAAAGTGGAATCATAGCTAGTGGAGTCACAGAGTGAGCAAGGTTAAGTAAGGGTCTGGTCCAGGGGAGGCAGGGGTCTTGGTTAGGAAGGCTGAGATGAAGTCTGAGTTAGAGGAGTTAGGGAAGGTTCTGTTTGAATGAGACTACAGTGTGGGCAGGAGATGAAGCTGACTGGAGAGATAATCCAGAGCTTGGGTTTGGGTGACCCTGCAGTAGAGATCAAGTAAGCCACTTTCATCCATGTGGCCCTCCTTAAACCAGTGACTGCTTCACTCAATTCCCTGGGCACTACTGACCCTTAACTCCTTGGGACCAGGGCTCATGCCAACCTTTGTTCGTTTTTGCACCCATCTGTCCTGCTTTCCCAAATCCCGTAGGTGCTTGATTTCTCTAGTGAGGGAGCAAGCTGAAATAAAAGCAGCTGACATGGATGTAGTTAGGCTAACACACCCACCATTCTGCCCCTCTGAAGGTGATGGCATAGGTAGAGATGTGGCACTGATGCTGGGGCTCCACCCCCTCCCCAGGGGACTCAGTGATTAATGCCATCCCTGGTGTCCTGTGCAGAGATAATTGGCTCCCTGCTATGCATGCAATGCATTCCTCTTGACACTCCTTCTCAGAAGAAAAAAGTCTGTTTTGTGGGGAGCCCGTGAGATATGGATGATCTCTCCCCTGCAGCCAGGCAAGTGGCTAGGCATCAGCTCCTCATCTGTTTGGTCATCTGTCCTCTGAGGAGCCAGGGTGCCTGACAGTGGCTGTGTGGTGTCTCCTGCTTCCTGCACACTGTGCGTTAGGAACAGTCCTAGACAGAAGTCCTCTGTCCTTGGGATTGGGAGCAGCACAGCTGTTGGAAGCAGGGCTGAGTCCTCTGCAACATTCTCTTTGTCAGGAATGAGGGACAGGAGCATCTCATGGTGATAAAGAAAGTTAGAGAAACTGGCTATGGCGGGCCCTTCCTGGGAGAGGCTCTGAGATGAATGTCTCAGATTCAATGCCACATGTTGATTGTAGGTACCGGCAAGCTTTATGGAAACTTGCCACATTCAGCCCCTGCTGCTTTTTCTGTCTTGGTCCTGACATTTCCTCTCCATCATCACTTCTGCCAAGAACAGCATGGCTCTCTCTCTCTCTCTCTCACTCTCTCTCTCTCTCTCTCTCTCTCTCTCTCTCTCTCTCTCTCTCTCTCTCTGTGTGTGTGTGTGTGTGTGTGTGTGTGTGTGTCTGTCTGTCTGTCTCTGTATGTGTGTGCATATGTGTGCAAATATGTATATAGCTGCATGTATCACGGGGATTTGGTTGAATGTGTATGCCCGTGGAAGTCAGAGGATAACACCAAGTATTATTCCTTGATAATTCTGTCCCTCTTATTTTGAGACAAGATCTTTCCCTAGAACCTAGGGCTTGCCAAGCAGGCTAGAGTGGCTGGCCAGTGACCTCCACCTCCCCAGCACTGGGCTTCCGAATGCAGTGCCTCTCACAACTGGCCTTTTATACAGGTTTGGGAGGTAGGACTCAGGTTGGCATGCCTGCACAGTTAACCACTTTACCCACCGAGCCATCTCACCTGCACGGCTCTTTCTAGATCATTTCTTTCTCATTTCTTTCTTTCCTCAGGGAAGTGCCTCGGGTAGGGAATAGAGAAGTACTTATCCATCCAAGCCATGCTCCCACCAGAGATTAACAAGCAGGATTCCATCTAGAAGCCCATGGGGATACCTGAGGCTCCTTGTCGGCCTACAGGAGACTGCCATGTTTTCCTGTTTTATCTGCTACTCCTGCCTGTGGCTGCCAGCATGTGTGTTGGGGTGTCATGCTTCTGCTTTGGAAAAAGACTGGGGACTTTTAGTTCCACCAAGAGTTTTGAGGCTGCTGTTATCCATAAACTAGCCCATGGGGTAATACAGTCTGGAGACAGAAGGCCATTTACAGCCCATGTCTGAAGGGTCTGCTGCCACTGTTCTCTGGCCCCTAAGCATCTTCATGCACTGAGCAGAAGCCCATGGGCCTCTGGTGCTGAGAGGCTCTGCTCAACACAGCGGCAGGCTGGAAGAAGCCACCCACCCCAATGCCTCGTTCAATCAGATCTGAGTGGTGAGTGAGTCAACACAAGCTGTCATCACAGATTAAAACATGTCTACGCCCCCAATGACAATAGCTATTTTTTTCCCCAGAGAACATTGGATGTGTTGCTTACATTTTGTAGATGAGGGGGAATGGAGCTTAGTTCTGCCAGGCTGGATCATTTAAGGCAATCTACCCTCTATAAACATGCTGAAAGGTATCGTTCCCATGGTGATAAAAATCTAAACTGTGGTTGTATGATGCCTCAGTTGCATCACTGTTTGCTTAATGTGAAGCATCCTAGGCCAGTCCTGTTCAATTCCTTTGAATTTACTCAGTCCACAAGGTCACTTTATACTGTCCCATTCCGCTAATGGGGGGAGGATGCTGAGACCCATGTCTGCCCAACAAGCTCCTCTTCATCCCTTACAGTCCAGCTGAAATGCCTCCTCTTCTGTAAAGCCCTCACTTACCCTCAGCATGAGTTAGCTGTTGGGAGCGCCCTCTGCTGTGTGTCCTTGACCATGTTGTTGCCCTTGGCATTTGGAATAGAGCTGATTTATCTGTCCTCACATCTGTCCTCCATTCAGCTGGGAAATTCCTGGGAGCAGGGACTGTGTCTCCTCAGTGCTTCGACCCTCTGTGTCTTCAGGGCTTGGACAACATCGGGAGCATAGTAGTTTCTCAATAAAATTTTTCTGACTATTCTTTTTCTACCATATGAAAAGCAACAAGACCTTTCTCCTCTACTACTGTAAAGATCCATTTTTATTTATGTGTGTGCCTGTGTGTGTGTGTGTGTGTGTATGTATGTATGTATGTATGTATATGTTCATGCATGTGTCATGTGTGTGCAGGTGCCCTTGGAGGCCAAAAGAAGGCATCAGATTCCCCTGGAGCTAGTGTTAACAGGTGTTTGTGAGCTGCCAAAGGATCAAACCTGTGTCCTCTCAAAGAGCAGCAAGCACTCTTAACCACTGAGCCATCTCTCCACACCCCTCTTTTACTACCTTCAACCATTAAAGTGTGGGGCTGGCCCCTGGTCATGTACTGGAACCAATCCTCATTGCCAATTGAGGAACATTTAATGAGATTTAGATCAGGCACTCATTGGTGCAGCCATGATGCGGTCCAGAGGAGAGGGGCTGGGAAGAATCAGCAAGAGGCAGACACCTGGTCCACAACTGCCCAGCCAATGAGAGCCCAGATATCCACCATCATGCCAATCAGCCGAACACTTGCTCCATTCCAGTGAGAGTTCACATACTCACCATCCTGCCAGTCAAAGCTAAATACCTGCTTCACAACACTCCAGTGAGTCCAGATACCCACCATCCTGTCAATCAAAGGTAGAACTTGCTTCTCTGCTTCTAGATACCTATTCCCCCTCATTCCAAGTTCTTTTCTTCCTTCCTTCCTTCCATATTGCATCTGAAGGATGCAATATTGCATCTGGGACAGCATGAAAGACACTAACGGCAAGTGATTGCAGCTTATTGATGGATGGTGGCGGCCTTTTTAACTGAGTGTGACCAAGCCCCTGACCTATAGCCATGTAGATGGGCCCTGCTTTCTTCTGGGGAGTCTTGTGTTGGGTTTGCAACTGTAGCTGGCTGCCAAGGCCCTGGGTGGGACTCCAGCCATATCTCTCCTAGGTAGCTCCTCCAGACCTGTTGCGTTTCCCTGCTGCTGACCACAAGCAGAAACCCCAGATCTTCTGCTGCAGCTGGACTCCCATGAGGCTTCATGTGCTTAGCTTTTCTCCATTATCCTCTCTGTTTCTGGAAGGAAAGCTTTAATGAGGAATTGCCTAGATCAGGTGGGCCCAAGGGCATGTTGTCTTGATTATTATTTGGTGCAGGAAGGCCCAGTCCATTGTGGGTGGCACCATCCCTATTCAGGTGGCCTTGGGCTGTATAAGGATGCTAGCCAAACATGAAACTGAGAAAACCAGAGAACTTAATCTGTGGACCATGCCTTCAGGTTCCTGTCTTGAGTTCTTCCCCTGTCTTTAAAGATGGACTGTGATGTGGAAGTGCAATCCAAATAAACCCTTTCTTCCCCTGGTTGCTTTTTGTTAGGGTGTTTTATCACAGTAACAGAAGTCACACTAGAAAGAACAACATTTTGTATCTGTTGTCATTTCTCCCATATTCTTATCAATAGTAAATATGAATGGATATGACCCCTCTAACTTTATATAGGGGTATTTTATCACAACAACAAAAAGGGAATTTGAATATCCTCTAAAGCCCATATAGACTGACACTACCTACAGCACTAATGGAGCTCCTCAGGATGTCCCTTCTATCTTTACACCATCAAAAAAATAACAAAAGAAAACAAACAATCCAACCCAGGAAAACACAGTTAGAATGAGATTTTGGCCTGTTTGTAGAAACCATGCCATGTTGGTGGTAAGTCATAAATCAATCTCTGGGGACATAAACACTCAATATGTGGCTATTTAACTCAGTTACATAATCTTCAGCCCCGATGACTGAAGTTGGTAGTATTCTGGAAAAGCATTTTTCTCAGTCTGCAAGGTGCTTTGAAAGTGGTGCCATGCTTTTGTTCTTGCTGCCACTGTTCTTCAGGTTTTCTCCTTTGTTTTTTAAAAGGAAATTGCTTACCAAAATGTGAAGATCTTTGTCTTTTCTTAAATTTACTCAGAATCAGTCATCTGGGATTGGGTGTACAAGTGTCTTTTTTCCCAACCCCTTTAATTATTAACTTGACTTAGTCTAGAGTCACTTGAGAAGGGGATCTCAACAGAGAGTTTTCCCAGAACAGATGGCCCTATGGGTATGTCTATGAGGGATTGCCTTGATTATTAATTAAGACAGGAGGGTCCAGACCACTGTGGAAAGTGCTATTTCTTGCCTTGAGTTTTTGCCTTGACATTCCTCAATAATGGTCTGGGTGGTGTAAGCCAAATAAACCCTTTCCTCCCCAAGTTACTTTTGGTCAAAATGTTTTACCACAGCAACATAAGGGAAATTAGAACATTTTCTAAAGCCTATCTGTTAAAACCTATGCCCAATGTCATAGTATTAGGAGGGTTTGGGGAGGTGATTAGGTCGTGAGGGTGGAGCCCACACACGCGGGATAGTGTCCTCATAGAAGGGAACCTGGGAGCTCCCTTACCTCTTCTGCTATGTGAGGATATAGCAAGAAGGTGACCATCTATTAACCTGGAAATAGATCGTTTCCAGGGACCAAACTTGTAAGTATCTTGGTTTTGGATTGTCCAACTTCTGTAACTGTGAGACTGGATCCTGACTGTTTGTCTTCTGGTCTGTGGTCTGTTACAGCAACCAGAAGAGGCTAAAACCCTTTGTTAGACAGAACAGTTGTTCTCAGCTTCCCAGTTACTTTACTCAGATCATTGTGAGTTTGAGAACTTCCCAGAGAACATGAAGGTTGTGTCTAATGATTGTTGTGTTATCAATAGCCATGTAACAAATTTATCTAAACAAATTAAGACCACGACCAGCTACTATGACACAGCTTTTGAGAATCTAGTCATGTCTGAACTGGGTGGTTGGGATCATGAGATTGTGGTAGAGATATTGGCTAGGGCTGTAACCATATGAAGTCTTTACAGAGGCTGGGCTTGCTTGCATTTTTTTCCCTCCATGCTGTGGCAGCCAACTTCTTCTAGCGAGTTGATCCAACAAAAATGACATGACCTGGCTATAAACACAGAGCAGCTGTGGTCGTCTACACACGATCCAAACAAGATCAAGCCAATCAACATGTCCTGAAGTTCTTCCTAACCTCTTACACTCTTTCTGGGCCCCCTTTTGGGGGGGAGGGTATTCCTTAAGCCTTGTGGGGAGGGGAGATATAGATGTCAAAATTTTTATGACTTGTTTTCAGAAGTGACACACTATCATTTCCACTTCTAGAACATTCTGTTCACTGGGAATGGGCCACTATGTGCAGACTATAACTCAAGGGAAAATAAATCAAGCAAGCTCCAAGTGTTGTTGGTTGTTGTTTGAGAAAGTGTTTTATGTAGCTCAGGCTGGCCTCCAAATTTTGGTTCTCCTGCCTCCACATCCCAAGTGCTGGGATCATAGGCATATACCACCATGTCCTACAAGCTTCATTTCTTGAAGAGAAGATAGCAAGGATTTTTGTACATATCTTAAATTCACAATAATTGATTGGATAATGACATTTAGAAATGTCAGTGCTTAATATTCAATAAGTGTTTAATAGGTGCTGCCTGTATACTAACACGTGTTGAACACTGAGGATGGTTTACTAAAAGCCTTGCATGCACTTACTCTAGCACAATGACTATGGAGTTGTGATTATGATTTCTCTCATTTTATAATATTCCTGCACTTATGTTCAATCTTGTTGTGTTAATATGAATAATCTCTTCCTTGATGCTCTTTCCCAGACATGTTCATCTGGTTTTCCAGCTTTTTCTTCTACATACTATGTACTAGTTCACTATTACAGTCTCAAGCAGATTTCTGATGTCGGTGTTGGGCCACAGAAGCTAGAGATCCTTGAGGCTGGTTAGGCATTCTGGGATGGTTAATCTTGTTGTCAACTTCACTGGGTTCAGAATCACCATGGAAACATATGTGTGTGTGTGTGTGTCTGTGTGTGTGTGTGTGTGTGTGTGTGTGTGTGTGTGTGTGTGTGTGTGTGTGTGTATTTCCAGAAAGGCTTAACAGAACAGGAAGACCCATCCTGTATATGAACAGTACCAATTCCATGGCTTGGGGTCCTTTTCTTAATAAAGAGAAAGTGAGGTGGGCATCAGCATTTCTCTCTTCCTGTCTTTCTACTGTGGATACCAGCTGCCTCATGTTCCTGATGCATTTATGGACAATACCTGCTCACTGTGAGCTAAAAGAAACCTTTGCTTCCTGAGGTCACTCTTGTCAAGTATTTGGTCATAGCAATAAGAAAAGTAACTAAGCCAAGCAGTGATGGCACACGCCTTTAACCCCGGCACTCGGAAGACAGAGGCAAGTGGATCTCTGAGTGCGAGGCCAGCCTGGTCTACAGAGTGAGTTCCAATACAGCCAGGATTACATAGAGAAACTCTGTCCCCAAAAAACAAAAAACAAAATAAACAAACAAAACAACAACAAAAAAAGAAAAAGAAAACTAGGGAACTAAAGACACACACTCCCTGGGGTCATTTTTTAAAACAGGCATCTCAGCTGCTCAGGACTGAAAACTGGCTCCCGGGGTTTACATCCTAATGCTGTCTTTTATACCTAGTGACTTCATGTAATAACCATGGGCTTTGGTTTTCTTATCTTTAAAAGAAAGGGAATGTGTTGGTTGTTTTCCTTATCACTGTGACAAAAAAAAAAAAAACCCTGACAGAACATCTGAAGGAGGAAGGGCTTATTCCTTACTCTGACTCACAGTTTAGGGGCTACAGTCCATCATGGCAGGAAAGGTTTAGAGCTGGGTAGGTCAGCCCACGCAGATGGGAGCTTAGAGCACTATCTTCTCTTGTGGTGCTGACCAGGGAGCAGAGAGTGCTCAGGCAGGAAGTGGAGTCAGGCTATACCCTGCAAGACCCTCCCCTAGACTCTGCACCCCAGAGATTCTAGAACCTACCTAAACAGTACCACAGGCTGGCAGGTCAGGGGCCACTCCGGGGATTTCTAAGATCTAGAGAATGGGGACAGTGGGCACAGGAAGGAGTCACTTTACAGAAAGGCAGATCTCTCTCTCTCTCTCTCTCTCTCTCTCTCTCACACACACACACACACACACACACACACACACACACACACACACACACACTGTGTACCAAGCACATAGTCACAGACATCTTGTTCACTACCTCAGCCTTTTCATCTAGAAAACGCAAATACCAACAGCTCCTCTCAGGGTTGTTTAGAAGATTAAATAATGCCTATAATGTGTAGAGCACTTCGCTGTGGGAACACAGCAGTTATTTAATAAATGCTAATTTCCTTCCTTTTCCCTTCAAATGGAGCATTATTCCCCAGGCCTGGGGGCGGGTGGGCTGAAGAATGGAAGCTAAGGAGCAAGTCTTTGTCTCTACCATCTCATACAGTCCACATCACGTGGGCTCACAGCAGAGGTCCTGCTCACTTACCAACTGGGCTCGCACAAAGCCCAATCAACAGAAATGTTGAATCTTTCTCCTAATGCCTCTTCTTAACCTTGCCACAATAGGAGCCCCTCAAGAGTTCTCCAAGCACCCCTGACTCCTATTTCTATGTGGAGTCATTGGTTAGAGTATAGGCAAACTTTTGGTTCCCAAGGCTTCCTTCCAGAATCTACCATCCATGAAATCACAGCTTTGCTGTCCCAGCCACTCTGCCATTTGTCTGCTGAAAGCCAGGTTCTGTACACCTGGCCTCCCCTTTCTCTCCGATGGACACTGTGAGAAGAGATGAACATTTCCTCTGATGTGCTCATCTATGAGGGTTAATACTTCTTGTCAACTAGATGAGACCTAGAGTCACTTAGGAGATGGGCCTCTGAGCATGATTGTGGAGGATTGTCTTGACTGGTTTCGTTGAGGTGGGAAGAGCCACCCACAATGGATGGCACCATTCCCTGAGATCTATAGATCCTGGGATGTATAAAATGGAGAAGTGAGCCGAGCAAAACATTCATCTTCTGCTTTCTGACTTCAGATGCAATGTGACCAACTGCCTCAAGGTCCTGCTACCATGGCTTCCCTGTCACGCTGGACTGTACCCTTGAACTATAAACCAAACTCTCTCAAGTTCCTTTTGTCTGGGGCTTTTATCACAGCAACAGGGAAAGTGACAGACACCATTAGGCTGCCTCAGCAGTCAGCTCTTCATGAATGATGAAAACTGACAAGTGTAGAAGAGCAAAGGGTTTTAAATGGACACTGCAGAGTCCTTGAAGGACCAGGAATGGCCTCTGGGGACGTCCTAGGCTCTGACCCAGGCAATTGGCCTTTGTGCATTTGTATGCTTGTATGTATGTACATGGGGTGTGTTTTCATAGGAAAGATCACTAGGTTTCTCTAGGCCCATTGATCCCCCAAGCCTGAGGAGCCAGGCTTTATTCCCTCTAGCTTCTGGAAGAAGACACCACGGATCAGCAAGTCACGAGTGTCCTATCTTGAGGGAATGGAAGCCTTCTCTTCCATACCTAGGCAGCTGACGCCCCCCTTACATGCCTCTCTAAAGTGCTGCCCTGTGCCTGTCTTGATCTGTTGGATCCAAGGCTCAACTACTGCAGACTGCAGACCCAGAGTGCTCTCTGCCCTTCTTCCTTTGGCATCACCAAACACTTCCTGTCTTACATGAGCTGGTGCCTGGCAGGAGTTTACCTTACTTGTAGCCAATAACTGCATTTCCACAAACTGAATCATGCATGGGACTCTCTGATCGCCACACCTGGCTTCCGGACATAAGTTCTCATCTGTTACCCCGGCTGCTGTGTAGCCTTCTGGGAAGTTTTCTCATCACTCCTACCTCCAAGGTTTGCTCTACTGATTCACCCATCACTCCCACGTGTGAACCCCTTCCCTATCATCCAGCCACTCTCCATGGTAACCTGTTCATCCTTTCTTTTCTGCCCTGTTGATAGCAAACTCCCTCTGCCTCCCTTCTCGCCCTTTTGCAAGCAGCTTCTGTGAATCCCAGAGCAAGATCAAGGAAGCCAAAAAGTGTTGGTGCACACCATGCACAGGCCCAGCCAGCATCCTGACAGTTCTTTGTTCTTCAAAGTCAGTGGGGAAAAGCCGTATAAAATAACACTCCTCTACCAGTTCCTCAGTTTCCTGCGTAGACTTTAAAACTTGACTGTCTTTGAATGTGAAGTTGCTCAGTCCTGCAGAGTGGAAACTGAGGAACATGGCTGTGCTAGATAGGAGTCCCTCTCCCACTTGCCTCCACATCAGTGACTTGCTACTGCTATCCTTGTATTGATAGCAAGTGGATGGACACTTGCATGTACTTAGTACAATGTCCTCAGCCTACAGACAGATCCTTCACATGTTCCCAGTGTTCCAGAACTTTCTCTCACAACATGGATGTCTTTCTTCCCATCAGTGATGCCACCTCTGGTCTTTCCTGTTCTCCTTTTCTGCCTCTTTCTTCTTCCCTATTCTTTGTAGCATTCCCTCTACCTTGCCGGTGACATCATCTTAAAGAGAAGTCCATTGCTTTACTCTCAAGTAGAGGACTGTGTATCCTGATAACTCATGCTTCTGGTGGGAAGGCCTGAAGCTCCCTGAAGTTGCCTACCTTGCCTTTTATACTGTCTGGTCTTAGGTCCCCATCTCATGGGATTGTTGTGCAGATTATAGGAGTCAGTATAGGTAGAGCACATGACCCAGGCTCTGCCACACATTGTGCTCCAACAAGGAAATTCCCTCCTTACCTTCCTTCCAATTCCCTATGGCCATTGACTCTGCTTAGACACAATCACTTCCTTATGAATGGCCAGGGTCTTATCTATGGTTCTCTTGGTGTACACCATTGGAAATCAATCATAAGTCAAGGGAACCCCACTCATACCTAATGTCTTAGGGTTTCTGTGGAGACACCATGGCCACAGCAACTCTTATAAAGGAAAACATTTAATTGTGGTGGCTTGCTTACAGTTCAGAGGTTCAGTCCATTCTCTTCATGGCAGGGAGCATGGCAGCATGCAGACAGACATGGTACTGGCTACATCTTGATCAGAAGGCAACAGGAAGTGAACTGAGTATCACACTGAGTGAAGCATGAGCAAAAGAGACCTCAAAGCCCACCCTTGTAGTGACACACTTCCGTCAACAAGGCCACACCTCCTAATAGTGCCACTCCCTTTGGGGGCCATTCCTTTCAAACACCACACCTAGGGTTCTGACTGTGAGACCTTCCCAGGCCCACATTGACCACCTTGTTGAGAAGGCTTCCCAGTGCTGTGTCCTCCACACTTTTGCTGAGGGAGTGGATGAATGATTTGGGAAAGATGCTAAGAGGTCCAAACTGTAAAACTGGAAATCACACAGGCAGGTACAGTGGGTTCTTCCATACGTCATGTCCCCTTCAGACCAGGTATCTGGGTATGTGGTCCTACCCTGGAGCTAGTCCGGCCTTGCACCTGTATGACCCATGGGCTGTTCCCATGGTGAGTACCAGATTTAGCTATCCCAACTTTTCATTTTCTAGAGGTATGAGAAGGTCGTCACAGTGTCAAACAGAGTCAGAATGTGGCAAGGGAGGACTTCAAGAACCTCACTAAGGTACTAGACCTAGCCTGCTCCCATCCCAGATACTTTTTCTAGCCACAGTCTTGTTAGAGCCCCAGTGCAGTCTTGATGGCTGGAGCTCACTAAAGAATGCATATCTTGCATTAAAAGCAATGCAACCCAAACATCTCCCTTCCATGAGTGTCTGGCATGCGGCAGGTGTCTGATCTGGTGCTCCAGTAGATATATTTAATGAACAAATGGATGAAAGGTCCCCACTTCCATTTCAGCCCATCTCCCAGAGGCCTTTACTACGAGGGAACCAAATAAAACTCCGTTATTACTTCTTAACATTTTGGGGCCATCTTCCAAGGCCTTTATAATCTTTCCTCCACTCACTCATCCAAGCTCCTTTCCCCTCATTTGATCTGTATCCAACATCCAGCTATCCCCTCACTAGGTCACCACATCTGAGTCCTGCAATATACATTCACATCTGTCTCCTCTCTCCTCTCTGTCCTTCTCTGCTTGGGATGTTTTCTGTGCCTCCTTGACTTCTTAGGAAAATCCCATCATCCATTTAGTCTGTACAAACTCAATCATCATTGTATTAAACCTTCGAACCCTCTCATAGCCATCCAATCCTGTGCTGCCTCTGCTTTGAGAACCCCATTGAGGACAATGGGCTATCTCTGTGGGGCTTGTTGAATGCATGAATGCCCAGTCAACAGGAGCCCTGTCCCTGGAGCCAAAGACCAGCCATCTACCACACACAATGCGCTAAGGTATTTGTTTAATGATTTGTTTCCACTGAAGCGTGATCGTGTTGGGAGAACTCTGAATTGCTTCCTACACCTAGTGCTCAGCACTGCACTCACAACATGCCAAGTTCTGGGTAAACATCTGCTTGGTGAACTCCAGAGAGAAGAGAGTGCAGAGGGGATGTGGAGTAGAGAAGCAGCAATATCTTCAGCATTGGAGGTCATATCTGTCAGGAAAGTAATATTTCTTGGGTCTCTAAGGCAAGTTTCTGGAGAAGAATGTGATGATGGATGGTCCTAAAATCGAGAGGTCAGGAAAAATCGATGGTTTTCAAGGCCTGACCAAAACTGTGCTGGCATTGTGCTAGCTACAAGGGTCATAGACATCTGAGGGGCAGCTCCTCACATGCTCATTCCTCCCACCTCCCCCTGTATCCAGCCTTGCAGTGGATATGCCTGGCCTAGCAGTCCATTTCTGGCACTCTGACAGCATACTGAGAACATGGGCTTTGGAGTTTTGGCAGCTTACAAAGGAGACTGCAGGACCTGGAGGTGGGTCAGTAAACCCACGTGTCTGCAGGTGGAGCCTGGGAGGAGGCCAATGTCAGAGGTTCGCTAGGATGCTGGCAAGGGTGTCTCTTTAGCCTAGACTCTGAATAGAAAACATCAAACAGAGCAAAAGTAGTTGTTTGCCTAACCAGACAAACCCTAGCAGTTAGTGAACTATGTGAACCTGCTGCCTCAGGCAAGGGGCCCTGCACAAACAGCTTCCAAGCCTGGATTTAGGCCTATTTCAAACCCAACCTCCGCCAGCCTCATCAGGACTCAGACTGTGGTAGAAATGGCTTCTAGTGAACAATGCAAACCCGTATTCTTCTCTGACTCCAGGCTTATTCATTGTGACCATGTCACAGCTGAGGCTGGGCTCCCTCGGTCTGGGAGAGGATGGGAGGGGAGCTCAGAAATGCTTGTTGAATGCCTGGATGCCCGCCAACAAGAACGCTGTCCCTGGAGCTACAGTATTATCTACCATACCCCTTGACAATTCTCCACCTTAGAAGACTAGACACTAGCATTGAACTTGGGTTCAGACTGATGGGATTTGAAGCAGGACTTCCTCTTTGGCACTGTGACATTAGACAAGGGCACTAATTTTCTTGTCTGTAAAGTGGAGTTTGTAAGTCATACCTGCCTTGTAGGTCAAAGTGAAGGTCTAATGGACTGAGTTATATGAAGTGGCTCAGATTGTGTCTGGTAAATATATACAATGCCCCTAAATGCTCCCAACACCACAGCTAGGACAGGAGTAAGCTGAAGGCATGCGGCTCTATAGCCTACGATGACCATGAACTTCTGATCCTCTTGCTTCTGCCTCTCAAGTGTTGGGATTATAGGTGCACAGTACAATGCCTGGTGTGTGCTGGGGATTGAACCCAGGGCTTCACACATGCTAGGAAAGCACACTGCCAACTGAGCCATGTCTCCAGCCCTCTTTTACGTTATTTCAGTTCCTTCAAGGGAACAGAGTATGGGAAGGAGTACTAACACAGGTCCACAGAGGCTCCTAGGAGGAAAGATGGTGAAGTCTGCCCTCTGCCCAGCCTTATGACCCCAGGACTGAGTCTATACTTTGCCGCTCATTAGCTGTTCAAGTAGACAAGAATCACACCATGTGGAGACTCTGTTCCCCTCTATTTAAAATGTAACTTGCAGGATGCCATGAGGGCTGGATGGGACGCTATGAAATAAACCTAGTGGGCCCAAACACAGAGAATGTCAGAAGGAGTGAGGTTCAAAACTCCCAGGGAGTTGGGAGGCTCAGCCACAAGACCACTGGCCCTTTCTGGGCATCTTTCTAACGGGGTCCTCTGAATCTGAGCATGTGAGTTTCAGTCCCATATGCCACCTGTCCATCTAGTGAGTAAATCTCCATGTAACCCCAGGTAAGAAGAGGGGGAGGACCCTATGCATCTTCTCCAGGATCCCAGAGTCCAGGGGACAGTCATTGAACCCACACAGAGGGATGCAGGCCCCAGGGCAGGAGAAGCTGAAGGAGACCCACACTGAAGTCATCCTGGAGGATCCAGGTGTCAGCACTAGAGAGCATTGAGCTGAGACCCGATCGGCTATTCCTTCACTTCTGTAGGATGTATTTATGAAACAAACACGTCCAGAGTCCTTCCCACAAGCCAAGCCATATGGCACAGCTCTCAGTGCTGGGCCACAGCTCTATGCTTGCCACCTAAGTGTGCATAGATAATATCCAGGTGCACAGACCTACCTCTTTCTATCCTGGGGCTCCAAATCCTTGAACAGTTCCTCTGGCATGCACTGCTTAGGCATACATTCTGGGAATAAAGCCCATTTTGAAACATCCCTCCATGATGGCTGCTAGAAATAGGGATAAAACTAGCCTGGCCCCTAATTACTAGCCTCATATTGTTCGTCTATGAAATGGATCCAAGCACCTAAATAAAGGTAAATAAAGAGAAATGGATAGCCTTCCTGTATCTTTTCATCTGCTTTAAGACAAAAGGAGGTTTGTCAGATGTGTGTTCAGTGCCTAGCATAGAGCCTGAAAGGAGATTCATTGAAAGTACCTTTCTGCCCTATGAAGAAGTAGAAAGTGAGTTGAGAATAGGAATTCTAGGGTCAGACTCCAGAACTTGGAATATTGGCTCAATGGAATATTGGCCAGTTACTGGACTACTTCATTTCCTCATGCCTCAGTGTTCCCATCAATCAAATGGGTTGCTTAATACTTACTTGTTGTAACAGTTGAATGGCAATAACAATGACCCTCTTAGGAGAAATCACATGACAGGGGACTATTTGAAGAAACAGGTGCAGGTTGTAAAGAGAATGGACTTGAGAGAGAATGGAATATAGTGAATAGATGGCCCTGAGGAACAGCAGTGCTCTTCTCTACTGGGCAGGGGTAGGGGTAGAGGGGTGTCCCTGGGAAACATTTTGCAGTCTGGATTCCCCAGGTGATGCAGTTGTGGGAATGATTCCCAGCCCCGGTGGCTTCCTTTAAAAGGGAGGAAGCATCAAGAGTTCAGAATAAGGAGCACAGAGCAGTGCTGCTGAAGCCTTCAGCGTGGCATCCCATGCTAAGCCAGGTGGTAGACAGTGTTCTTCTAACTGCGCACATGAGGAAACCAAGGCTCTGGGAGATTCCGTCTGCACCTGGTCACACAGCTAGGAGAAATGTGTGGCAGAGCTGAGAATGGATTCTGCTCAAAATCTTTTCAGAAAGAAAGGAAAGCCTAAGGGCTGGAGGCAGACCCTCTGGGCTCTGCCCTGTCACCCACCCCCTCATATGGAGCCTTCTCCTTGAGAATAGATTTCCTGAAGGTGCCCTGTGAGCTGAGGAAAGGGGCGTCACACTTTCCCAAATGATGAGCTGCACCTGCTGTGTGGTGTAAATCTGTGTGACACCTGCGGTCCGGGGCCTCACAAATCAGCCAGATGGAAGCAGCTGGGCAGGTGGCCTGAGCAGAGGTGATTTGCAGAAGGACAGAGCCAATTCACAGCCAAGAAGAGCCTTCACTTCCTCCCTCAGAGGGTGCTAAGGAAGCTTGGAGCCCTGCTGATAACTCTGGAGCTTTGGGCCAGAGGTTGCTCCTCATTGGTTTTGTGGAGCAGGTCTTAATAGTCCCCTGTGTGTGAGGGGAAACAGTCCTCTTGCTTCTCAGCCCCACCCCAGATTGGGAGAACTGCAGATGAGGACAGGCATCCTAAAGCATCTGTGCTAGTAAAGGCAGGAATGCCTCAATCAGAGGGAACTTAGCACAAAGGCACTGTGGCACAGGTGAACTCAGGCTGAGAGTAACCAATTCCCTTATGCTTGTTATGAGTTAACCCAAAATAAACTCCTTTGATTATCAGATAAACTCTGTGGAATTGCCTCATTGTCTGGCACCCAACGTGGGGCACAAACTCATGGCCCTGAGATTAAGAGTCTCACGGGATCCAGGCCGGGTGAGGCACAGTTCAACACAGTTCTCTGGAGAACTCTGCCTTGATCCGCAGTACCAGCATCCAGCATCCAAGACCACAAGGTAGCCAAGAGAGTGAGCACATATGCATCCCAGGTCTTAAGGGGTCCCCTCTTGGCCACGCCCTGGGGGGGAGCAGGTACCTAGCAATTACCTGCTGCCTACTAGGGGCGGTGCTGCAGGGGCAAAGCACAGACAACCACCCCTACAGGATGGAGTAAGCAGCTTCTAACTATTGCTGTGACACCTACAGAAGTTAGTGTCTGACGCTTAGAGACTTTAAAAATCTCTGAGTTGTGGAATTTTGAACTAAGAATCCTAAACTCTTGTGCTGTCTCTCAGGAGAGTATGATGAAGTTTCTGTGTTGGGCAATGCTATAAAACTGCCCCAAAGAGAATTAAAACTGCAAGAAAGGAGAAGTCAGCGCCATATGTCAAGTTGGCCTCTGGTGTACCTGCCAAATGTGCTGGACCTTCCCAAGTGCCATGCCCAGGGTGGGAGGGCCTGGACCTTCCCAAGTGCCATGCCCAGGGTGGGAGGGCCTGGACCTTCCCAAGTGCCATGCCCAGGGTGGGAGGGCCTGGACCTTCCCAAGTGCCATGCCCAGGGTGGGAGGGCCTGGACCTTCCCAAGTGCCATGCCCAGGGTGGGAGGGCCTGGACCTTCCCAAGTGCCATGCCCAGGGTGGGAGGGCCTGGTCCTTCTGGAATCTGCTTTGCACCTCATGATCCCTGCTCTGTTTGCCCTCAGCTTGGATGAAGCCTCTTATTGTATGGAGGCTCCAGCTTTTCTGGGGCTCTGAGTTCATATCCTTCCTAGATGATGGGGAAGGCCCTACTGTGTACCCCAAGCCAGAGTACCAGGGCTGGAGCAGTGGCTCCAACTTGGACACAGCTGACATCAATCATTTCTATGGTTTGTTTAATAAACCCTGTGGTTCCTTCCTAAAGCCACCAGAGCAGAAGGAGTCATTTATGCTTAAGCAGCTTCCAGCATCTGGGCACTATCCCACCTTTGCTTAATAGTGTTCCCTCCTTGAGCCCCAGGGAGTGCAAAGTTGAGCTGGTCCTTCTCCAAGTTCACTGAACCAGGGGAACAGCTGATCTCAGTTCATTATTTGCATTTTCATTTACTCAATTCCTCAAGGTGGATGAGCAGACAGCCACAGAAGGCTGGCCCCAAGGAAGAGCTGTAGTTGATGCTCATGATTTGAGAAAGACAAGGCTGTGGGGCAGAAAGGAAGATGGCATAGTCTTTAGGGTCAGGCAGATCAGAGCAGGACTCCCCACACCTCCTTCCCTTCTGTGCATCTAGACTATGCTAGGTGAAGTCTCAGATCCTTCTCTCATCATTATTTGAAGGTGGCACTGGCCTCTGAGCCATGTTGCCTAGGCTTGTATCACTTGGCTGGTGCTGTGGCTTTGAGCTTCTCCTTGCTTCTCTCTGGGCTCTGAAGACTACTTCATTTGTGGTAACAATAAATCAAGAAGGGAAAGATTAATTTCCAATCATGGTTTCAGAGGTTTAGGACAATGGCTCATTGTTCCTGTTGTTTCTGGGCCCATGGGGAGGCTGGAAGGGAGTATATGGTAGAGCAGTGGGGCTTGCCTCATGCAGACAGAGATCGGGGAGTAGAAGGGGAGTGAGGTGAAGGAGAATGTGATAGAGAGGAGGAGGAAGAGGAAGTCTATGTTGACCAATGACAACAATGACTGTGAGGAGGAGGAGCCAGGATCCCGATTTCTCTTTCAAAGGCACACTCCCATTGACCTTTTTCTCTAACCAGGTCTCACCTCCTAAGGTCTTTACCACCTTCCCTTATCCCATTAAGTTGAGAATTCATACATGAATTAATACGTTTATGAGGTCAGAGCCCAAATTATCAAGTCATTTCTAAACTCTGTTGCATGGAAAGCCAAGTCTTCAACACCTGATCCCTGGGGGCTATTTATGATCCAAACCATAGCCAACAGTATTATGACTATTGAAAGTGTTGAATGAGTCCTATGTGAAGCAGGTTTTGAGCACAAGAAGATAGATAAAGGAATTTTACCCACTGTCTGCGAGGTGGGAGTACATATTTCAGATGTGTTCTGTGAGTTATGATAAAATGGTGGGGAGAATACTTGAAGAGTGGATCTAAAGCAATGAGTACAGTGCCCATGACATGACACCCCACATGGAAAGCACCACAGACTGCACTCTTCCTGCTCTGGGTTAGAGTGCTAGACCTAACTCGTCATTGTGAGCCCATAGATCCTGTACAATGCATCTCCTTCTGCAAGCACAGCCCCTCCACCCTCCACCCCCTCCCCCACTTAGCATTAGTGGCATCAGGCCACATTGCTTGAAACAATGTGTGTGTGTGTGGGGGTTACACCACAGACATTGTGGGTGTTACACCATAGGCATTAGATATTGGGCGAGAAGAGGGGGAGGTATAGGGAGGAGGAGCTAGAATGAGGTTTGATTAGAGCCCAACACACGACTACTGGGCAAACATTTTCATGTCCTTTGCCACAGTCACCTTCAAAAATCAATTTCATCCACTTTGTAGCAGGACACAGTGTGATGGGGAAATCAAGCCACCATGTAGCAGAAGAGCAGGGTGAATGTGGTTGAAGCCTGGCTTTGGAGACCCTACTAATTTTGGAGTACGTATTTCTAGTGGATTTGGGTATTCCTAGTGCCGAACCATGACATCAGGGAGTAGAATGAGAAATAAAGTAGGGGCTCTTCAGTGGTAATTCCAGGGCTATCTTCTATCACTTAGTCAGACTAAGTTGAGGGGTGATAGTGTGCCTGGTCTCTGTGATCATATGTAACAGCCTTCTGTGGGGCTCCTTCATGGACCACTTTTCCCAAGTCTTTGCCAAACAAACACAGCCAGCCCAGCCTTCAAGTGAAGGGACTGTTTAATCTAAGGCCATTTGAAATCTCCTTCAGCGCCAGCTGACTTTGAAGAAGTGCAACTCTTAAAGTAGCTGGACTGAAGTGCAGAGGACAGAAGAATGACCCAAGGAAGGCATTTGTAAGCTGCGGATGAGTTGAGTTGAAAACTTGACGCTTTCACAATGAGAGTTAAACATGCATCCAATGGTTCCATTCTGGAGTCCATGCTTTCCTGCCCAGGTTACCTTGCTCATCAGCATGGCCCCCTGAGTCCATTTTCTTCATGGAGGATGTGATGAGTGTCACCTTCCTTCAGCTTTCTTTGGCTCTCCAGGGCTGTGATGATCAGCTAGCTTTGACAGCCATGGCATCCTTACCTATAATCTCTGTTTAAAGTGTGTTGACATAGGATTTGTGTTTCAATGGCCTTAAATGGCTTTAGAGAATGGCCAGTTAATCTTCTGTTATGAAGAAGACCAGCTGCTGCTCACTCTTAAAGGAATAAACCAAATAAAACGTGCTGTGTTTTTCATCTTTAAATCAACATCATTAGTGGCTAGTTGTTACTGTTCACACCAACCAGTGGAGGTTGTGCGCAGTGTGCATGTGGAGGCCAGAGGACAGTCCTAGCTATTTCAAAGATGCTGTCCATACTGTTTATTTAGACAGGGTCTCTCACTGGCCTGGAACTTGCCAAGTGGGCTAGGCTGTCTGGCTAGTGAGCTCCAGGGATCCAACTGTCTTCATCTCCCATTTGCTGGGATTACAGGTGCACAAAATCGTGATAGGCTTTTTATGTGGTTCTGGGGATTAAACTCAGGTCCACGTACTTGCAAGGCAAGCACTTTACAACTGAGCCACATCCCTGGGCAACTCCTAGTGACTCCTCTGTGGCAAAGAGAGTGAAGACGTTCCTTGGAATACTCATGGAAGGGCACCAGGCCACTGTGATTTTACAGTGCCCTCTCAAATTGAGGCGCTCCAGTGATGTGGGGAGCTGTGCCTTTAAGAAATGATAAGAGCCTGGAGAGGTTGCTCAGTGGTTAAAAGCACACACTCCTTGCAGAGGATACAGGTTTGGATCCCAGCATCCACACAGCAGCTAACAACTGTCTGTAACTATAGTTCTAAGGGATCTAATGCCCTCTTCTGACCTCCATGGGCATGTCACATATGTGGTACATAAGCATATATGCAGGCCAAACACCCAAACACATAGAAGAAGAAAAGGAGGAAGAAGGAGAAGAAGGAGGAGGAGGAGAATAGAAAGAAAGAAAGAAAGAAAGAAAGAAAGAAAGAAAGAAAGAAAGAAAGAAAGAAAGAAAGAAAGAAAGAAAGAAAGAAAGGAAGGAAGGAAGGAAGGAAGGAAGGAAGGAAGAAGAAAAAGAAGAAGAAGAAGAAGAAGAAGAAGAAGAAGAAGAAGAAGAAGAAGAAGAAGAAGAAGAAGAAGAAGAAGAAGAAGAAGAAAAGCATGCAGGCTCTTCCCTTGTGAATGAAACTAAAGCCCTTACCAAAGAGGCTTTAGGAGCGTTGCACCAACTTCACCCTTCGTTTCATGCCATGTAGAAATAACAGCGAGTTTCCCCCTCTACCCTTCCCACATGAGATGCTGGTGACTTCATCTTAGTCTAGCCTACTGAACTCTGATGAAATGGATCTCCGTTTCATAAATGACCTAGTGTGCATACTCCTTACAGCCAGACTCTAGGAAGGACTTGGACAACAACTCTATCCATATGACCTGATTACTCCCATATCCCTCACCTCCTGATGCCATCACATGGAGGTTAGGATTTTAACAAGCATTGAGTGGGGCTCAAACACTCAGTCCACTGTAGACTGTCTTGCTCACAGCCACAGGCACAGCAACTGGGAAGTATATTATAGTTATTGAATGGAAGAATGAACAAATGGATGAGTAGTCTTTCCCTTCAGTCCTGCTCCCTTGAGACCGACAGCACACAGAGGGGATGATCCCCTGAACACTAAAAGATAAAGAAGAGAGAGGTACTGGTCTGCCTGCCTATGGCAAGTCTAGCCAAAATCTTCTACAAAACATCCATGCCTCTGCCTTCCAAGAGCAGAGAGGCTGGTGCAAACCAACTTCCCAATGTTTTGATTTCCTTCACACTAAAGACCATGGTGTCCAGCTAAGCATTTAAACCTGAATAACAGTTGTGGGTGGGTGCCTCACCTCCTGTCCAGCCTGTGAGTCATCACTCTGGATTCGCTGGTGAACCACAGAAGCACCACAATGGGGCAGATATAGGGAAAGAGTTGTGTGCAACCTGGCTCTGGGATTCCCCACTTCTCGTTGGTCTGAAGGAGTGTGACGGGCTCTTGGGGATCACTCCTTATGGGGCCATGGAGCATGGCCTGTGCGCTCTCAGGATATCATCAGCACAGCTTACTGAAGTGTCTCGGATGTCAGCAGAGCAGGAATTTGTGGACAGCAGGAGAGGGCTGGAAGCACCAAACAAACAGGAGGGTGCTTGGCCCCATGCAGGACACAAATTGTGTTTCTCTGTCAGCACTGGCTGTGGACAGCTCCAGCATTTACTCTGAGTCTGGAAAAACCACAAAGAGCAGACCTCCTACCTCCTGGCTTCCCAGCATGCTGCATTAAGTGCAAAGTATAGCTTCTCCACTCTGCCGTTTCTCATCTATCCTGCTCTACTGTGATATTTTCTGAAACATTATTTTTATTGTTTTTAAATACTTTTCAGTGAGGTCTATGGTCAGTTAGTACCCCAACTACTTGGGAGGCTGAGGAAGGATCACCAGTTCAAGGCTAGCATGGGTAATTTAGTGAGACCTTGTCTCAAAATTAATATATATATGTATATGTATATATATATATACATATGTATATATGTATGTATGTATGTAGTTGTTTGGTAGGTTGCTTGCTTAGCATGCATGAGGCCTTGGGCTCAATCCCCAGTATACATCCCCCCCCCATACACACACACCCCACCCCTGCCAACAAATAAACAACCCACACTTTTTCCTATAGTTTACATAGGAGAAAAGTTAAAAATTCTTTTAATCATTCAGGTTAGAACTTTGAAAAGCAAAGTCTTGGGTTAGGTAGGAAAGTCAAAATGTAGATCAAATAGGATGGTTAGTCATTATATTTATCCCCAAGCTTCTCAGGAGTCTTAACTAAAGGCATGTGTGATCCGTTATGTGCTTGTGTTTAGCTATAAAGTGAAAGAGACATTTTTCTATTTTGCAACAAGTTCTGAGAAATACTTTAAATATATAAAATATTTAGCAATATATATACTATACATTCATTTATAATAATATTAATATATATAATGTATATCTCATAGGCAACATGCTGGAAAACAGGTTTCTGAGAACATGGAGGTACCTTTCGGTATCTCACACTTATTTAACAATTGACAAAGGTTGGAGGAAAACATGCAAGTTGAATTAGGTAAAAGTACTTTGCAAAGACTGGACCAGACTCATCCATCATCTGGAATATTTTTAGCACTTCAATGCCCTTTTCCTCTCCTACCCCACCCTGTCTTCCTCCCTCTCCTCCTCTTTACTCCCACCCCTTCCCTTCCAGCCGTCTTTCTCCCTTTTCAGCATTAGCAGTCACTGGCACACATTTGAATCTGAGCATGTTTGGAATTCAGCTGGCTAAAGGCAGACTTGCCCATCGGCAGCCTTTGTCTGGCTCCCTGGTGACAGAGGTTGTAAAGGAACTAAAACTTTTAGCAAAATGGAATCTGTCACACTTGCCGTGTCTTCTCAGCTGACCCTTCTGTGTCTGATACCATTTCCTTGTCCCACTCTTATTCCAACGCCACTCTGCATCAGAACAGCTCACATTGCTTTGTTTGAAGACAATCCCAGAAGTCACTGGCTTCAGCTATCAAACGCTGCTTGGACTAGAACTGCAGTCAGGGTGTGGGTCTCTGGGCAGCTTGTCAGCTAGCTTGTGTGTGCTCTGCATGAGGTCATGGATTTGTCTGTCTCTTTCAGACCTTAGCAACACTTCAGTGGGGTCAGAAGATCTGTGATGTCCACTCATCTGCTGGGAGGCTAGCTTCAGCTTCTGGGCAGTCAGAAAGGGAAAACTGGAGTTTCAGGTCCCTTGAGATAGACAAGGGAGGGTATGAACTCAACTTGGAGAGGGGGAATTCCTGTGGGGACCCTTCAGCAGCAATCCCCACAGCATGCCCTCATCAGTGTCTTAGAACATTGTTCTTGGTGTATATGAGCTAAGATATTAACATCGAGTACATTCAAGTTCCTTGCTTCAATATGAAATACAGAAGTGCCTCACCCATGACTCATCATGCCCTGATAGATTTGCTCCTGGTGATAGGTAGTTGGCTCAAAAATGAATCCTGCTCAACAGACTATGAGGAGTCCCAGGTTCCTTTTTTCCCCTGCTATGAAGCATAATGATCATGGCCACTGTGTCCTCCCAGGCTGAGAACACCCATCGTAAAGATAGAGAAACAGCATGGTGCATACCAAGCCAGGCCCAGTGACAGTGGGTAGCAGCCCACTGGCCCCCTTGTTCCCACAGCACAGTGCTTGCTTGCCATTGGCCTCCCAGAAACATGATCCAGGCAGTCCAAGCTAAAGTATCATCCACTGGGGCTTCTCTGGTTGGCAGCAGGAGCAATGGAGGGGGCTGGGCCGGAGGCAGCTGAGCCGACAAGAAGCATGGTTTGTTAGTTACTTTTCTCATGCTGTGACCACATACCTGACAAGAAACAATTTAAGGGGAGAGAAGCTTTTTTCGGCTCATGGTTTGGCAAGAGACATTCCTTTGAAAGCATTGTCCAGAGCATGTGAGGTGGCTTGTTATAAACGCACTAGCTGCTGGGAGCAGAGTGGACTATAGACCCACCCACCCCCAGTGACTTGCTTCCTCTAGATAGGTCCCATCTCACAAATGTTCCATGACCTCCATGTGTTGTTCAATGTGGGCTGGTGAGAGACTTGGGGAGAGGAAGAGACCCAATGTGATCCAGGGGTTTCAGCTCAGAAATGTAATGCATGTTGGTATCTCAGTCATGAGCTGGGAGGAGGAGAGAGGAATCTGGGAGACATCTACAATGTGGGTGTGTTTAAGTGACCCTTGTAATAGAGCCAAATCTCCAGCAGGACAGGACAGTGAGGGATCAACACCTAAACGGTGTGGCCCTAGCTAGCATCTTTGTCCTAGATATGTGGCCAGGGAAAAGGCAAGGCAGCGAGTTCCTGCCTGGCCAAGGACAGAGCTCTACTACCTGGAGGCTGGCTGCAGAGTTGGAGCAGATCAGAGACTGATGCCCTCCCTCACAGACAGGGCAACACTGAGTGGACAGAGGTAGGCAAAGATGGCTTGATGTCACTTCCTGGGACCCCCAAACAGTCCTCAGGACAGTGCCACCAGCTGAGGACTTCGTGTCCAAACACGTGAGCCTATAGGGAACACAACACTTTGTATCATATTCTAAATTTTGATGACCCAGGCTGGTCAAATCCATAGACCAAGTGTAAACCTGCCTCCGGCACTCACAGGCTGTATTAGGTGGGGAAACTGACTAGTTCTCTCAGCCCCCTACCTTCCTGTTGCCTTGCTGTGTTGATGAGCTAGACAATGTGTGTGAGTTCTTGATAAGTGTATGATACTGAGGCTAAGTAAATACCATCTTCCTTTTTTCCCTCAAAGCTGAGCTGTGCTGGCCACCACTGGGGGCCAGTGAAAACCTGCAGAGTGGGGTGGGGTGCTCGTGCCTCCTGGGTAGGGGTAGCATTTCACCTAGGTACTGTGAATGCTTTGGCTGCTTCTCCCTTTGCTCTTACTCAGCTGTTTTCTCACCAACAGAGGAGCTCAAAGAGAAGCTGACTGAGTACGTGGACAAGGTGAATGGCCAGAAGCCAGGCTTCATCAAAGTTGTGCGCCACAGCAAGCAGGAAGGCCTAATCCGCTCCAGGGTCAGCGGCTGGAGGGCAGCCACAGCCCCTGTGGTGGCACTGTTCGATGCCCACGTGGAGTTCAATGTGGGCTGGTGAGTGCTTCAGGGAGAGGAATGGGTCCAGTGTGATCCAGTGGGTCTGACTCAGAAGTGCAGGGCATTCTGGGATCTTAGTCATGAGCTGGAGGAAAAGAAGAGGGTTGTGGGGACAGCTGAGGTATGGGTGTGTGAGTGAGCCAAATCTTGCAATAGGGCTCGGCCTCAAGCAGGGCCAAAGAGTCAGAGGTCAGAACTTGAAAGGTATGGTAACACCTGATGTAGCCTGCCACCCAGCTCCCAAATAAATACATGGAGACTTTTTCTTACTTATGAATGCCCGGCCTTAGCTTGGCTTGTTTCTAGTCAGCTTTTCTAATTTAAATGATCCTGTTTCTCTTTAACTACATTTGCCTCTAGGCTTTTTACCTTTCTTTATTCTATATATCTTTCTTTCCTTCTTATTTCATGGCTGGCTGTGTGGTTGGGTGGCTGGCCCCTGGTGTTGTCCTCTCCTTCTCCTTTTCTCACTTCTTGCTCTCTTCCTTAGATTTCTCCTCCTATTTATTCTCTCTGCCTGCCAGCCCCACCTATCCTTTCTCCTGCCTAGCCATTGGCCACTCAGCTCTTTATCAGACCAATCAGGTGTTTTAGGCAGGCAAAGTAACATAGCTTTACAGAGTTAAACAAATGTAACACAAAAGAATACGACACATCATTAAACAAATATTCCACAGCATGAAAGAATGTAACACATCTTAAACTAATATTCCACATTGCCAATCAGGAAGACAAATATATATAAAGGACAAAGCAGAGAGATGGCTTAGTGGTTAAGAGCACTGACTGCTCTTGCAAGAGACCCACATTCAGTTCCCAGTACCCGCATGGCAGCTGATGCCCATCTGTAACTCCAGTTCCAGGAGATCCATTGCCCTCTTCTGGCATTGTCAGGTACTGTACACACATTGTGTACATACATACATGCAGGCCAAACATTCATACACATAAAATAGAAATACATTAATCTTAACAACAACAAAAAAGTGGAGAGTTTCTGTCCAGCTGAGCATAGGGCTCCACTGTCTGCAGGCAGCAGAGTTGGAGCAGATACAAGACAGATGCCTCAGCTCACAGACAGAGCAAGACCAAATGGGCAGAGGTGGGTAAAGGAGACTTCCTGTATCTTGAAATGCCCTCAGAACCTCCATCCCAGCAAAACTAAGTCTTACTGAGTCTTCCTTTGTCAAGGCAGGCCAGCTATGTGCCAGATGGGATAAGTAAGAGCTGACAAGTGGCCTCTGTAGCTTCTACTGAACCCTCATAGGGCACCTGATACTGGTGTCCTTGCAGGGCTAGGACAGTGTGGTTCTGCTCACTGTGTTTAGCTCTGCCTAAACATGAAAGCAGATGCTAAGGTTGACTGAATAGCTGGGATACATGGTTTCCTGCCCTCTTTCTTCATGTGCTTGATGGCCTCAGTGTCTCCACCTCCCTTCCTAGCTCCATGGTGTCACCCTCTGCCTCGAGGGAGCAGGGTGTGGAGAGCATGCTGGCAGCAAGGAGTGGCAGGCCTGCAGGAAGCCTTGGAGGCATGCTGGCATCACAGACCTACACCAAGGCTTCAGCATAATCATTTTTTATTTTCGAAGTCCCTGTGTGCTATTTGTGACTATTTAAAAAGCATTTCCACTGGATTTATGGCCAGCCAAGGAGGGGGACACTTACTATTTCAAGCTGATTTGAATAAACAATTATGCACAGAATATATTATTAATGAGAAGCTTATCATTCCTGTCGGCAAACACATTATTCTCCTGCCACCCAGAGGGGCCTGCCAGTCCCTGGGGAAAGCCTGGATGCCCACCCTTCCTGAGGCAAAGGAGAATGTAACTTTGCCTATACCACCTGCCTCTTCTTCCAGGTTGGTTCAAGCAAAATCAAAACCCAGGTTGACAGTTTCCTCTAAAGCTTCAAATCTGTTCCTTCTTTCTTTTTCTTTTTTTTTTCAATTTTGATTTTTGTTGTGTGTGTGCGGGGACGGGGGGAACAATCACACAGTCTGGGTGAGAATCTCTCAGTTCAGCTCTGGTTGTACTGAAGGGTCTGCTGGGCTTTTTGTCAGCCCCAAAGTCCTTAGCCCAGGGGAGGTCAACTGGGGATGCAGAAAAACACTTCTCTCCATCTTTGGGGAGCAAGGGTTCCTTCCTCTTGCTGCTGACCAAGGTGAACTACTCATGCGACTGTTGTCCACCTTGACAGCAGTGACTGATCTCTTCTCCCTTCCTGCTCAGGGCGGAACCAGTCCTCACTCGCATCAAGGAAAACCGGAAACGGATCATCTCGCCATCTTTCGATAACATCAAATATGACAACTTTGAGATAGAAGAGTACCCACTGGCTGCCCAAGGCTTTGACTGGGAGCTGTGGTGCCGCTACCTGAACCCACCCAAGGCCTGGTGGAAGCTGGAGAACTCCACAGCCCCCATCAGGTGCGGAAACCTTCCTCACTGGTCTCTCTGCTCTGGCCATCCAACAGGGCTTCCCTCCCTGCCTAGGCCCAGTGTGGGTGCCAGAGAGAGGGGAAGGTAGACAAGAGTTACAGTGTGATCTTCAGACTCTGCTCACAAGCTCTCAGGTCCCTTTTCAAAGAACCAGGGGAGCAATTAGAACTCCAGAGTCTCAAAGACAATAATTAAAAAAAATTTTTTTTATTTAGGTCTCTCTCTCTCTCTCTCTCTCTCTCTCTCTCTCTCTCTCTCTCTCTCTCTCTCTCTCTTCTCTCTCTCTCTCTCTCTCTCTCTCTCTCTCTCTCTGTGTGTGTGTGTGTGTGTGTGTGTGTGTGTGTGTGTGTGTGTGTGTGTGTGATGTGTGATGGCTTGAGTGTGTGAGTACCTGGGGAAGGAGGGTATCAGATCCCCTGAAACTGGAGTTACAAGCTATTATGAGCCAGCTAATGTGAGTAGTAGAAACTGAACTCAGGTCCTCAGGAAGAGTGGGAAGCACTCTTAACAGCGGGACATCTATGACCCCAAAGTTACTCATTTGTACACATCACCATGTATAGCTGCTAAGTGTAAAGTACTGTGGTCGATGCTGGAGAGTCAGAGTAAGATTTGATTTCCAAGCTCTCCAAGCCTGGAATACAGTGGGGGTGAAACACTTCGGGGATGAATGACAATTCTGCCTCACGGGTAGAAAGCCTGTATATAGCAGGAGAAGGGAAGCATTTGAACTGATTTTCAAGGGTGAGAAGGAGATGGCTAGGTTGAGAGTGACACTCATATGTGACACTTCTGGTGACAGGGGAGACTCAGAGAGACCCTAAGGAGGGATGTGAGCTGGGTAGCCCCAGCCATGAGATCAAACCAGACCATGGGACAAGTGTACCTGGATGGTGTTTGAGTTTTATCCTGTAGGACACAGGCACAAATGACCTCCAACTGCACTTCCCAAACCCCACACTCTTTCTGCCTCTGATACTGTACTCCTAGGCCCCTGATTGACTTCCCTCTGCTGCCTCAGGACTCCTGTAGTAGTCAGCCCTGCCAGCCCTGTTTCTGTGTGTTGGTGAGAGGGCAGACATCTACTTCCCACCATTAAACAGACAAATGGCACCAGAAGGTGACTTAGGGGGCCGCCTTGGAATAAAAGTCCAGTCTCACTTTGTTCTGCAATAAAGAGAGAGAGCTTATGAAAGTTTTCATTCAAAGAATCAATATCACAAATGTTATTCCTGGAAGAAAAATTTCATCCAGAAAACAGGATGGAAGAAAACTCTCCTAAAGTTTCTTTTGTGACTTTCTCAATCTGTCTTGTGTTGCTATAACAAAATACCAGAGGATGGGTAACTTATGAAGAATGATGTTTATTTAACTCATAGTACTAGAGGTCTGAGACTTAGTGGCCCCACCTGGCCAGCCTCTGGTGAAGGCCTTTGGATGTATTAGGACAAGGCAGATGCTATCCATGGCAGGAGCAAAAAAAAAGGAGAAGAGCCGCACACGGAGAGGCTGAGTATAGAAAATGGGCTTGCTTTTAGGTGTTTCTAATCTGTGACCCTGGGACGTGTGCCTCCCAGGATAGGTATGACTGCCACCAAGTATGGCTGTAGGTGACAGCATCATACCACAATGTGAAAAAGTTGGACATGTCTGCATCAAGAATTAATCTGATCCCCTCAGAACTACATCTATTCATTCTCATGCATTTCATTTATTCTTTGAGAAATTTATTTATGTACCCAATGTCTTTTCATCAGATTCACCCCTCATCCCCAGCTCCTCCCAGACACCCCCCACACACACACACACCTTCAAACTTCGTGTCTTCATTTTTTTTTAAGCCACTGAGTCCAGTCAGTGCTGGCAGTGCATGAGTGTAGGGCCACCTGCTGAAGCATAAGAACCCCACCAGAGCTTCATCCCTGATAAAAACCGATTCCCCCTCTGCCAACAGCCATCAACAGCAGGTGTGGGTGGGCCTGTGTAAGCTCCTCCTCCACCTCTGGTGGAATTTTAACTGGCTTGATTTTGTGTGCAAGTCTTGTGCAAGCAGCCACAACCACAAGCTATAGCTTCAGGGATCATTTCCATAGTTATTACATCAGTCCTTTCTGAGTGTGGCTGCCCTGGGATCCACTCACCTTCTGCAAGACTGCATCTCTTAGAGACCTCCTACCTCTCAATGCTGAGCTTCCAGCATGGGAGCCTTTGGAGGGGGACACACTCAAAGCATATCCAAACCACAGCAGCTGCCTACACAATTGTGTGCTAATAATTTGTTGGGAGCCTGCTGTATGCTGGGGGCCTTTTACACACATGGTCCATTGGAGCCACAGTATAACCTGGTATCAACTCATGGTGCCATCCCTGTTCAACAAGACAAGAGCAAGGCTGAAGCAAGACTGAGACAGGAGAATGGTCCTACCGAGGGCTTCAGCAATGGAGCTGGGTTCTACTAGGGTCAGCCAGACTCTGTGACCTGTTATCACCCCCTGCTTGATTACTGTTGAGTTCACAACTTGTGTGACTCATTCCCGCCCCCGTCTTCCCAATGTTATCAGAGGGAAATAAGCCACTGTGCTGTGAGTATTTCCGCAGAAGATAGTGTGGATTTTAGCTTTCTCTATTCTACTCACCACCAAACAAACTGGGATGATCTTAATCATTAGCAGAGCTGCACTCTAGGACTTTGCCAGAAGATATCATCTTGACCATTTATTTTCCATCGCCACTTAATTTTTATTAGGAATGTTGGTGAGAGAAATGAGATTCTGGTTTTATCCCGATATGAAGACAGCCAGCCCCAGTGGAATCAGATTTTATACAAATACACTATAAGCACCCCAGATCATCATTCTTTGGAGCTGTGTTTTAGCGTTTTGCCCACATGTTACTATAAAGAGAGCTCAGCACTTGCCTCTGTAGTGTGAAATGTCATTTTTAAGATGGTTATTCACTGGGTCCCTGAGGTCTCCGACTGACTCACTCAAGAAAATCCATGTGAGAAAATTCTCCAAAACCTATTACTAGTCCAAAAAAAAAATCCCCCCCCCAAAAAAATCAATCATTGCATTTCTATCCAAAAACTGTGAATTTTGTTTCTAAAAATCTGTGTGTTCCCTTTCATTTAGCCTAACAGGAAGCTCAGCGCCAACATCTGGGCTCATTTTAAGAACTGAAATGGAGAGCTAGGGAGATGGTTCTGTTCCAGATGCTTCTCTTCCAGAGGACCTGTTTCCTAACACCCATATCAGACAGCTCACAGCACCTGTAACTCCAGCTCTAGGGGATCTTATGCCCTCTTTTGGTCTCCATAGGTACCTGCACTCACTTGGTACACACACACACACACACACACACACACACACACACTAACACACACTCATTAATAAAAAAGGAACTATGATAGAGAGCCCCAGCCTATACTTGCTTTCTAACTGGCCCCCAATCTATTGTAATCTTTAGATCTTTCTAGATGTTATTTACATTTTCCACCAGATTTTATGGTTTTCATAAGCTGTGTCTAATCCTTTTGGGGATGAGGGGCTGTTTATTCTAATTCTTCTTAATGCAGTGTCTAGTTATTAAGTGACTGACCACCTGAGCTGTCTGTGCTCATTAGAGCAACTGCTCTGGATTTTGTGCCCTCCCTGGCTGTGTCTGGAAGTCAGGGTAAAGCCCCTTCCCACATGCTCTGAGTGCTGTTCTCGGGAGCCCCATCACAACCAATATTGAGAAGTACAGAAGAAACAGTGAAGGCCCCACTCTGCTGGCCCATGCTTTCAACCATCTTTATTTAGAAAGATGAATGTCAGAGCTCGTTCACTGCACAAGGGATCTTCTAAGAGCTGGTCACGTCCAGAGCCTTCAAGCTCTTTACCCACAGGATGTTATTACTGATCTGATGTTATAGGTATCAATGACTCTGGTTCAGAGACCTGGGTAATGAAGGGCCAGCACAACTCAGCAATGCAAGGTGTGAGACATGCTGGAGCAGATGCTTTCAGGAAACACCTTTTTCTTATGGTACCAGGGATCAAACCCGGGGCCTTCAGCTTGCCAGTCAACTACTCTACCACTTAGCTACATTACCAGTGAAGCCGTCTACAGAAGGACATAGAGTTTGGTCCTGGGAAACTGATCTTCCCCTACCAGGGGGACACCAGCAGGATAGCATGACAGATGCCTAGAGCTGAGGTCAGGCGGGATCTCAGGCTAGAGCTGCGCTACAGCACGGGGGTGCGTGTGTGAGTGGGGATCACTAGCTCCTCAGTGCAGGGCTTCACGGAGAATTTCTACCACCAGAGAAGTCAGCGGGAACACCAGGGGCTGCCTCTGCATTGTTGGTCATCCCCTGCCCTCATCCTTCCCTGATACCAGGCCAGGCCGTAGGATTTAGTGGAGGAAAGAAGAGATTGAAGAACGCTTAGGGGTGAGAAAACTTAGTCAATACAACTGGACTCATCTTTGGAACTAGAAACAGGTCCAGAAAGGACTATTTCCTTAGGGAATTCATTCGTGGTGGGGCAGGGGGATGCTCAGCCACATGGACTCCCTGGGGTCACACCATCAGACTTTATTCTGTATGACTTCACTTCCACAGACTGCAGGGGTATCGTGTGTGTGCGTGTGTGTGTGTGTGTGTGTGTGTGTGTGTGTGTGTGTGTGTGTGTTCTTAGAGTAGGCTGATACCCTGCTCGGATGGAGAACATCAAACCCAGACATAAGAGGTGAGCATTGTGGGAATGACCACCCTCTGACTGTGAATCTTGAGCAGCTCCTCAGCCTCTCTGAGTCTCTGAACCAGAATCATTGGCACCTATAACATCCGATCAGTGATGACCTCTGTCCCTCTCACTCCATCTCTTTCCAAATCCCTTGTGTCTTTACCGCCTTCGCTGGACACAGATACAACTCCCCACTGGGTTTTTCACCAGCATCCTCGTCTCCTCTAACCAGCTAGCCTGGAATGTCCCCTCATATTATCCAGGCTAACTTGGAACTCTCTAGATAGCTAATAATGACCTTGAACTTCTGATCCTCCTGCCTCTGAGTGCTGGGATCACAGGAGTATGCTACTGTGCCTAGTTTATACAATGCAGAGGATCAAACTCGGGTAGGGCCTCAGGTATGCTGGGCAGCACTTCACTAACAGAGCTACATCCCAGCCTGCCTGGGTATTATTTATTTAAAAAAAAATACCCGTTCATAATGCTGTTCTGCTTGAAATTTGTCATGGCCAACCATTCACCTATAGATGAAATCTATAAAATATTTTTCTATGCTGCTCAAAGCCTCCTACAACCTGGTTCTCACTGATCTTTCTAAGTGAGCAGAAGTTGACATGTAGTGCCCTGGTTGGGGATGATGGGAAAGTCCAAGCTGAAGCAGTCTGGCCATGTGGCTCAAAATCCAAAGAAGCAATCTATACCAATAGAGCGAGTGGTACACACCTTCCCACTGCTAACGCACCAGCTTGCACAGTGTGGAGCAATTGCTGGTCCAGAACAAGAGCTGTCATCCACTGTCTTAACCAGCTCCCTTGGAGTGGCTGGATGGAGGTGGCTCTAGGAGCCTACCCAGAGAATGAGGCCCCACTGGGTCTGGCAGCAGAGGTGGGGGCACTGACCCTTGCAGTTGGGAGCTCTTGATCCTCAAGTGACTCCCAGACCAGTCTCTACTCACAGCTGACCATCTGTCTTACCCCGCAGGAGCCCCGCCCTCATTGGCTGTTTCATTGTGGACCGGCAGTACTTCCAGGAGATTGGCCTGCTGGACGAAGGCATGGAGGTCTATGGAGGCGAGAATGTGGAGCTTGGCATCAGGGTGAGTGGAGTTTCTCACACAGGGCGGAGCTCAGTTCCCATGAGGGTGAGTGAGTGAGACTAATGGAGTAGTGTTGAGTCTTTAGTTCACAATACAAAGGGAACTAAAAGTTGAGGGTCATATACTCTGAATGTCTAGTTCCTAGCCCTGGTACATGTACATAGCTGGAGCCAGGGAAACTCAGAGAAGAGCCTCCTGAATTTTCAAGAAAAAGAGGCCTTCGGAGCTTGCTTGCCTAGAGAATCAGGCTCCCAGTTTAGCACATTTGTTAAGACTAAACAAATGGGTTGGGGTAAGCAACAGTAGACATAGAGGACCAGCTGGACAAGAGAGACCCTCAGAGTCACTTCCCCATGACTGTCTTCTCCACAGTGGACCATAGAACATTCCCAAAGATGGTTATATGAGCTCTAACAAGAAATAAACTCCTGGGGAATAAACAGTATAACACAGCCACACTCATTTCCTGCGGCTTTCTGACCCTACATAGTAATAGCCAGACCCACAGGCTATCCTGCACCTTGATGCTGAGGGCTCTCTATAGCTATTAGCTCATGGTGTGACTTTGTGAGAGGTGCCATTCTCTTTCTTACCCTATGAGAACATTTACTAGGCTTCCTGGCTCTTTCCTCTTGGCCTGTGAAAGGGAAAACCCAGAATGACCCCCCTCCTCAATCAGGAAGGTATATTGGGTGTCCTGGCATTTGGTAAAAATGTACTGATGGCTATAACGAAGGGTTATCATGTCCAGGAAGTGCCCCTGACAAACCCATGGCTTGAGTCTTGACATATCCCCGTAATCACTCCAACGGTCTTTAATAACCCATCACCCACATACCATAGGTTTGCTGACCTTAGAAGGGACCTTGTACCTCCTGGTATCTTTTTCTTGTGAAATTTTCCTTCTTACAGCCAGCCCGTTCATACCTCATGCAGACCTCCTCCAAAATCTGATCCAACTGACTCCACCTTTGACCCTTTGGACATGGTACATGCACCTGGTGTCTCTAGGTCCAGACCTTCAGTTCCCACTTAAGAATCTACCCTCCTCTTACTTTTAGCCTTGTATTCCCACTCCACAGCGCCAGCAGCTGGCCTCGGGCAACCCTCTACTTAACCCTGCAAGGGAGACCAAATGCCAACAGGGAGCATCCATCCCATAACCCCTGAAAGACCAAACAGTGCTCTGGGGCCCAGCTCGCCCCAGACTTAACACTAGGCTTTGAGGACTGGCTGAAAGAACTGCCTGTATGAAGCTGAGCTTGGAAAATACTTCAGACACCTGTATTCACTGGCACTCCAAGCAATTGCTTTGGAGGCAGTGGGAATGCACAGGCTGATGGGGAGCTAATGTATTCATAGAGGACAGCGCCTGCATAATCACCCTCATTTCTCCAGCTCTCCCTCCGCTGGTCATTTATTCACCACCCGCTGGTGTCCCCGCCATCTCATTTCAGCACTGCTCCTGGATAAATGCTTGCCCCCAAACACAATCTGTTTCACCAGGAGCAGCTGTCAGGAATCGGCTGAGCGGGCAGCACCGCCTCCGGTCACTTGTGTTCTTTGGGTAAAAATGTCCAGAAATGGGGAAAGGAATTAGATTTGTGAACTCTGCTTCCAACATATGTGTGAGTCAATCACAGAGTGCTGGTGATGTCTGGCTTGCCTTCCTTAAATTATAAAGCTATTTTGGAGTGTGGGCCTGGGTGAGGCTCTTGAATATGTGTTAAAATATCTTTGGGTCTTTTCGTGTTCAGGGTTTCAAATAAAGTATAAAATATCGCCAGGCTTTGTTTTCCCACCATCCCTCTCCTCCCACTGGACAGAGATGAAGCATCATTGATGACAGAGGAAAAGGAGGCTTTTAGAGCAGGGCCCAGCCCCTGTAAGCTGGCGGAACTAAGCACACAGGGAAGGACCACTTCATTTGTATTCTGGTTCCTCCTTGACAGGGTGCAGAATCTCTGATCGTTTCCCCTTGGGATAGTCTCCTATGTGTGGTTATTGCTACCTATTTTTCTTTTGTGCTTTATGAGCTAATATCTCAAGTGCCTCAGTTTCCTCCCTGAGAAAATAGTATTTCTAATTACCCCTCAGGATTGTGTGCCAAACTGAAGACACAGCTCGTCACATCTGCCTTACGCAGCCCCAGCTTGTGCAAAGCCCTTACCTATTTTGGAACATGAAAATAAAAAAAATGGTTTGCACATGTTGAACACCTGCTGTATGTTTAGGATCCTGCTAGGCATTCTCTTCTTCTTTCTCTGTGTTCCATGTGTGCATGCGTGTGGGGTGTGCATTCTTTAATTTTGTATGTGTGTGGGTGTGCACGCACACAGGTGCTTCTGCATGTGGAAGCTCCAAGGTTGACGTCTGGACTCATCCTCATCCCACTGAATTCTGTAAGGCAGGACCTCTCAGTCAAACCCAGCACTCACATGTGGCTTGTCTTGCTAGCCAGCCTGCACTGGGGATCTAGTCTCAGCCTTCTGGGGTAGAATTGCAGGCGTCACACCACTGAAGCATCACGTGGGTCTGGGGTCTGCACTCTGGTCTTCATGCCTGCATTAGTAGCTGAGCCCTCTTCCCAACCCCAGGGCAGTTAAAAAATGCTACCTATCCACAGAATACCCTAAAGTAGACCTTCTTATGGTATCCCCTTTATCAGTAGAAGAAACTGAAATTATGAACTTGCACGTGTTCCAAGGTCATGAAATCTGTAAAATACAGAGGAAAAGACTTCAGTCTGGGTCATTATGGCTCAATAAACACACCACAGTGATCAAGGCCAGGACCCGAGTCCTTTGAAACCCTTCCCCAAGAAGTATCACAATGTTTGTGCTTTCTTTCTCCTTTAGACTCGGTCTCGCATGTTGACTCCTATTTTACACTCAAGTCTAGTAAGCCCCCTGCCCCCATCCCTGGTTTCTGAGTCCACCAGGCAGTGAGGAAAGAGAGAGCCATTGTAGCAGGATGAACAAGTAAGAAATAAGAGCAGACATGAACAGAAGACTGAAATTTTGTATACTCTGTGGCTCAGAAAGTTCAAGGACATAAAAATGTGTCTCAGAGCTGGCAAGGACATAAGAAACAGATAGAGACTGGTATGGGCTGAATTGAATCCCTCCCCCAAATGTCCAGAAATCCTAATTCCTTACCTGGGAATATGAGCTTATGTGGAAGTAGTCTCCGCAGGTGCAATCAGGCTACAATGAAGTCATACTGGATCAGGGTGTACACTAACCAAATGTGGCTGGTATCCTTTAAAGAGGAAAATTTGGACCAAGATGAACATGGAAGAAGACAGCCATGTGAAGCTGGAGGCAGAGGTTGGAGCTGTGATGCCACAAGCCAAGGAATGCTTAAGGCTGGAAGAGGTAGACAGGATCACCCCCTTAAAGGCTCTGATGGGAATGTGGCCCTTCAGCATCACACCTTGAGTGGGGCTTCTGACAACCATAACTGTGGGTAAATACATTTCTGTCCATTTAGCAATCTCACATGGTGGTTTGTCAGAGTGGCCCAAGGAAACTCATGGAGACCAAAAATTCAGATGAGTGCATGCTATCTGAGGAACCTGGTGACATTTAAACTTCCCTTCTCTCAACTGTGTACAGTGAGCTTGCTTCACCTCCCATGGAGCTGGGATTTCAAAGACCTGTTTTCCCAATATAAAGTATAAATGATCTGTGAAAAACAACCCATCTTAACCAGGCTACAAAAATGCCCACAGCTAGAGGCCCATGGAACAAGTGATGATAGTTTTTTAAACATCATAGAAAGAAGTAAGAGGGTTTAAAAAAAAACACAAAAGCAGATACTACAAAAACAACAGACAAACAAATTAGATCTAGATTGTAAGAGTTTTCAAAGTATTGAATCAGACACAGGATGGAAAATCTGTTGTATAATGATCGATTTATTTATTGTGTGTATGTGTTTGTGTGTGAGAGAGAGTGTGTGTCATATAGATGTGGTGTATGTACACCTGTGGGGGGGAGGGTGTCTGCACCTGTGCACATGTGTGGATGATGTCATATGTGCGGCTTTATTACTCTCCACATTCCCTTGAGACCACACCGAGCTCTTTGTGTGGGTGCTGAGATTGGAACGTGGGTCTTCAAACTTGTCTAACAAGCGCACCAAGCCATTTCTCCAGCCCCTAAGAATTCATATTTTAACCTCTTCCAAAAAGAATGAAAAATATGAATAAGAAGAGACTTTACAACTAATTTATGTTTAGTTTTTTGTTGTGGTGACAGGACTTCTGAGAAAAACAGCTTAGGGGAGGAGAGACTTCACATGGGCTCAGGGTTTCAGAGGTCTCGATCCATGGTTTCCTGACTCTCATTCCTCATCCTGGGATGAGGTGCAGCATCATGGCACTGAGCATACGGTGAAGCAGAGAGACTGTAGTAGTTACATTTTTTTTGCTGTTACAAGAAGCAGCATAAAAGATTTATTTCAGCATACAGATGTATGGGATGCATTTGATAATGGAAGGAAAGTTGTGACAGCAGGAACTTGAGGCAGATGGTCACATTCATGTATAGTCAGTGTCTTAGGGTTTTATTGCTGTGTAGAGACACCATGACCATGGCAACTAATTGGGGCTAGCTTGCAGTTTCAGAGTTTTAATCCATTATCATGGCAGGAAACATGGTGGCATGCAGGCAGATATGGTGCTGGAGAAAGAGCTGATCCACAGGTAACAGAAGTGAAGACCATGACACTAGGCCCAGCTTGAGTATGTAAGACCTCAAAGTCTGCCTCCACAGTGACACACTTCCTCCAACAAGGCCACACCTACTCCATCTAACAAGGCTATACCTCCTAATAGTAACACTCCCTCTGTGCTATCTTCAAACCCATGAGTCTATTGGGGTCATACCTATTCAGGCCACCACAGTCAGTAAATAGAGAGAGGTGGATGTGGTGCTCAGCTTGCTCTCATATTTATGCTGTCCAGGACCCAGTCCATGGAATGGTGCTGTCTACCTGAAGGGAGGCTCTTCACACCCCAATTAACCCAGTCTAGATATTCCTCACAGACTTGCCCAGAGGGTTGTCTCTCTGGTGATTCTAGGTTCTGTAAAGGTGACAATCAACACCATTCTCACTCCTCAATGTAAGGGAGCAGGGAAAAGGAGAAAGATCAAGGGGCAATGGACAAGACATACATCCAAAGGCATAGCTTCCAAGACACACTACTCCAACAAGGCTCCACTTCCTCCTAGCTCACTTCAGCTATGAACTCAACAGTGAATTAATCTATTGATGAGTTAGTGCCCTCATAATCCAATCAACCAGTAGTGCCACCAATCAATTAATACATGAGCCTTTAGAGACATTTTATCGCTAACCCATAGCATTTAGTTTTACTAGGACAAATTTAAAAATGTAAAAAAAAATGAAGCTAAGAGTTCAGTAGATAGGTTGAACAAATACATGAACATTATTAAAATAATAAAACTAGCAAACCAGACAATATATCTAAAGGAATCGCTCAAAATCAACCCAGAGAGACGAAGAAAAATATATATGGTGGAGAGTTAGGCAGAGCAGAGAGAATATAATACTTTACAAATCCAAATGGCGATGGTAAAAGGAGAAGATTGGGCAAAAGCGATTATTTTAGGAAATAGTGTCTTGAATTTTCCCAACTAACATGCCAATTCATAGAAACTCAACTTGTCCAAATTAGGATAACTATGAAGACATACACTGTATATATGTACATATGTATGGTGAAACAGCAGACTCCCAAAGACAAGAACTTACACCAGTAGGAGAAAGAGAAACTACCAAAAAAAAAAAAAAGCGATGAACATCCAACTTTTCATTGCAACCATGAAAGGCAAGAGACTATGGAATCCTCTTTTCAATATGCTGTGAAAATGCTTGTCATGCTATATGTATGTATCCCAAATAACACCACTCAAAGGAGGGTAAGATACACACACACACATTTGCTCATGCAAGATCTTCATTAGAATAAGTTAAAAAATATTTAAATTTGGGACAAGAAAGATGATCCCCAAAGGAAATCTGAGATTAAAGAATAATGATGATAAATAGGTAAGTCTAATAAAATTTGAAGTGGAATGAAACACAAGAGTACTGCCTGTGGGATTATTAAAACTAAGTGCATATTAATGGGAGCTATAGGCTAGGGGGGTGGATTTGTTGTAAAATGTCTATTTGTTAGTGATAGAAAGGTCACTGGTTGACTTTAAAGTTTGGTAACTTAAGTAAACAAGTTAAAGTTTCTAGGGATGACATGAAAAGCACAGAAAGAAGAAACATGACTTCAAAATCAGTTGATGGAAAATGAAATATGAATATGCTATAAGAAGACAGAAATATATGTATACAACAGCTTGTGCAGAGAGACAACACAGGCCTGGTTATATCAGTCAATCTACATGAACTAAGTCAAAAGATGAGTAATTTTAGACTCGCTTAAAAGTTTACTTAGCAATGGGCTGCTTACAAGAAACATATCTGAAATAAGACACAGAAATGATAAAAATCCAAAAGTATAGGAAAATCCATAGTGGTCAGATACTAACCTAAGGAAAGTTATTATATTAACTTCAGAAAAGAAGTACCATTATAATTAAAAGTTCTAAAAATGATAAATGTGAAATTCATCTAGAATCTATTGTCAATTTACTAACTGAACAATATAAAGTTGTATACAGAAAAAAATCCACAGGGTCTACAGAGATGACTCAACAGTTAAGAGCACTGGCTGCTCTTCCAGAGGACCCAAGTTTGATTCTCAGCACCCACATGGTGGCTAACAATTGTCTGTGACTCCAGTCTAAGATGATCTGATGCCATTCTTTGGCCTTTGTGGGCACCAGGCATACATGAGATGTGCTGACATAGATGTAGACAAAATACTATACACATGAAATAATTTTTTTATTTAAAAAGAAAATAAAAAACAGTGGAAACACACTGAGATGTCAGCAACTCTGATAGCATAGTGGAAGGCTTCATTACATCTCAAGTAGTTGACACACCCAAACAGTTAATAAGTTGAATCCAAATGGCATCTAAAAGCTGCTGAATGCATTTTTCTCCTAGAGCAAATAGAATATTCATGGATATTGACCACATCTTGGGGGATAAGACAAGACACAACAAATATCAAGGGTTTGTCTCACAGGGAGCATATTCTCATACCAAAATGGAATTAAGTTAGAAATCCATGACCAAAAATTGCAGACAAACACTATCATCTTTGAAAATTATGAGACATGCTTCTAAAAATCCATAATTTAAAGAAGAAATTGTGTCAGAAATTTGAAAATGCCTTGACCCAAGTGATAACAAATATGTATGGTGCATATGTTGTGTGAGTGCAGCTCAAGTTTAGCTTAAGGGAAACTATCTGGGATCCCATTCCTCCATTAGAAATAAAAGCTGAATAGTAACAGTATATAAGTAGTTAGAAAAAACAAAAGAATAAAAATAGTAGAAGAAAATAACAAAGAAGTGCTTTGCCTGCACATTTTACAACATCCCTGAGCTGTCCCCATGGTGGAAGTGGACCAGGACCTGGAGAGAAAACATCAGGGTTGAAGACCTCAAAGGCTTAAGGTGAGTGGAAGACAGCCCTGGAAATGGTCCAGGAAGCTGGCCCAGATAGACACTGACATCTATATTGCATGAGAGGGACTACACCCTGGGAAATTATCTGTAGTTCTTGACTATGAAGACCCCGGAAGTGGGATTTTTTGGTTATCTCTGACTCATTCTCCACACATTTGTATGTTCAGATATTTGGGTGCTCTTCTAGCTGTTGAGTCATTCCAGGAAGTCCTGACGATGTCATGAATGTCTGCCAGCATCCCGGATTGACTACAAAGATAAAAAACAAACAGAAATGAATTCACATTCTACTTCTTTATGCAGGATATAGGCAGGACTATTCTCATGATGGTGCAGAACCCAGAATTAGAATTGGTGATTACAGCATGTTCTGTCCTATAAGATGATGTGGTTGGAGTTGTTGACCATTATACTTGCTAAAATCTTGAAAATGTAGCCACCTAATAGAGATAAAGTAAAAAAAAAAAATGCTAGGAATATAAAAAGGCTCATTGATATGGGTATCTACAATTAAGAACATATAACGAACAAGTTTGTGCTATAATTTGAAAATACCAACAAATAATACAAATTTGTGGAATGGTATATTTATGAGAACTGACAGGAAGAAATCAACACATAAACCTATCCCATGATAATGAAAGAAATTGAATCTATAGTTTAAAATATTCTCACAAATAAAAACCTAGGACTAGGTTGTTTCACCATTACACACTACCAAGGTCTCAAAGATCAAAACATAGCTAAGCATCTAGGGAGAGTCTGGGGTTATAGCACAATTGTTGAAGATCTTAACATTCCTGATGTGTAAAAGAAAATTCCCAATTGTATTTTGTGTGTTTGTTCAATAAGACAAAAGGGACACACACACACACACACACACACACACACACACACACACACACACACACACACACACACGTGTTTCTTAACTGATATTCATGAGCTGTATGGAATTGCCATGGAGAAACATGGGAAGCCTTGCCTGCAATTAGTCCTTACAATTGAACTCTTTAATATGAACTCATCCTCCTATGGCAGAAACCAGGGGGGTTAGAGGGGAGGAAAGAATGCCCCCACTGCAGCCATTACCCTATTCATAGTGTCTAGATCAGGCAGCCAGAAGACAGGGACCTCCTCTCCACCATGCTCTCACTGTGGTGATCTGTGCCTGGATTAAGCTGTTTGGTATTACCACACAGAAGAGTTAACTACAGACAAGGCCTTGTTGGGCAGCCATGGGATATACACAAGTCATTGCTCCTGTCTGAGTGCCAGGCTTTCTTACTGGGGTTTCTCATGGGAGTTTAGAGCCTCTGATTTGGAATATTCTTTATCATTTGGCCCTTTAGACAATGGCCTCCTATGCTGATGACTCTTAAATAGCATTTTCATCCTCCAGAATGGTCCTCAACTGCCTGTCCCTGAGACTGAATCGCTGCCTTCCTTCTTTATTCCTTAGTGTGAGCCTTGCTCCCTTTACCTGCTGTTTCTTAGCCACTTCACTGGGACTGACTATGAGGTGAGCTCTTTCTGTGCAGGATTCTGGCCCTTTTCCTCATGGAGCCAAGTATCATCTAGGATGGGAAGAAGTCTAAGTGACTGGCTGCACATTTTGGCCTTTGAAGGCACATAGAATCATTCAAAGTTCTTCATCTACAAAGCCTTTAACGACTTAAAAAAGCTAGAGTTTGTACCTAGGGGCTCTCTCTACCTCAAACCATGACCCCTCGAGCCCCATGCAGGCTTCTGTTGTCCTGTCTACCAGAACTCACCCCCTCATAAACCTTCTCTCTCAGCCGTGGGGACCCTAGTTCACACCTGCCCATGCCTCAGAAAAACACCTCCTCCACAGGCATGCAGGAGGAAAGAAGCGAAAGTGGGGGAAGAAATCGAGCAGACCTCACAATGACCTTGTCCCCAGGTATCAAAAACACCCCTATGGATGGGAGTGTGGCTCAGTGGGAGAGTGCCTACCTCGAATGAACAAAGAAGATCTGGGTTCCAGCCCCAGCACCACATAAACCAGTAATAACTCCTGTAATCCCAGTACTCAGGCAGTAGAGGTGGGAGAATCAGAGGTTCAAGGTCATCCTTGGCTACACAGTGAGTTCCAGGCCAACCTGTGATATGCCAAACTCTATCTAAAAATAAATAGATGACGGATAGATAGATAGATAGATAGATAGATAGATAGATAGATAGATAGATAGATGTTCTTAGTTTCTGCAGGAAGATAGTCTAGTGTTTCTATATCCATCATCAGCAAAGTCAGTGCCTTTCATCACTCCTTCCAGAATTCTTCCCTTACAATTATCCTTTAGAGTGCACACACATAGTGCTATAGCAAGCTAGATATTATTATCCTGACACCGTTAGATGATTCCACATGTTTATGTTGGCCCTGAAAGTTAATTCATCCTTATACTTTATTATCTCATTATCATAATTATTATTTTTAACAACAACTATAACAAGAAGAAATAAATTTAGATACTCCATAAACACTAAACTGCTCTGTATAAAGCATACGATTAATCTATCCATTGTCCACGTGACATTTATGTTATAGAAACATGCTGCCACCCATTTTAAACAGTGTTTTTTAAGGCATATATTAACTTATATATGTTATATCCCTGCCAAACTTTTTAGTCAAATGGTGTTCAAAATCAGCATTGTAACGGAAGAAAACTGATTCAGGTTAACTAGAAATCAAAGGGGTGATTAGAAGGCATTTGGGTCTTGGCCACTCTGACAGGTGAGGCCTGGCTCTCTGGGTGCAACTTTAATTTGTGTAACTATTGTGAAGAAGCAGGCTTTTCACACAGCTGAGACCATCCACATTACCATCTCCTGTGAGCTGCTCATACCTTTGGCCCACTTGCCGTGTTGTTAATCTCTGTTTTTAGGATGTCTGCACATTAGTAGCAGTAATGCCTTGTCTATCATATAATTTAAACTTCCCTCCCAAGTGTGTTATGTGACTTTTGTTTTTGCTATGAAAGGACAGCTTTATTTTATTTAGACAAGGTCTTACTATAGCCAATGCTAGCCTTGGCCTCACTTGGTCCAGCCTTGCCTCTGACTTGTAATCCTCCTGCCTCCACTTCTTGTATTACCATACCCAGCCTAGGTTGCTTTTTCAAAATCAAGCAAATGTATCAGCCTTTCCCTTCCTATCCAGGTCCTTAAGAAAATCTGACCCATTCCTGGTTGTAGAGAATTTCACCTACGCCTTCTCCTTGCATATCATATCTTTCACATTTTAATCTCCAATTTTTTTTCAAAATCAATCCTGACATAATGTGAGGGATGGACCAGTCTTATTTTTCTCCATGAACATCCTACCACATTCTGTCTTAATTCATTTCCTGTTGCTATAGCAAAATGCTGGAGAGTGGGAGATTTGTAAAGAATAGAAGTTTGCTTTTGCTCATGGTTCTGGATACAGAAGTCTAAGGCACAGCCCCAGGGCTCTCTGGCCTCAGTAGGGATCTGGGCCACACTGCAGTATGGTGTAATAGGAACAATCAGCAGTATGTTCAGAAGACACAAAACACAGAGTTGAAGAGTGTAACAGCTGAGGCTTTTTCAAAGTGGTGCATATTTGTATGGAAAATGATGAATTTCAAAATGATGAGTTTTCATAATGAAAATGATGTTTCAGAAGTTTTTAAAATAAAAACCATCATGTACTTTGACTCTGTCCACTCCCCTGTACCCTCTCCTGTCACCCCCTATTCTTTCCCATTATTTCACTTCACCTCCCCCAAGAAGTATCCCTTTGTGTATGTTTGTGTGGGGGTGGGTGGGTGTACCTACATTCCACAGATGTGAGAAACACAATATTTGTCTTTACGGACCTCACTCACTTTGCGTAATATGTTGCCCTCCAGTTCCACCCCCAGAACCATGAGAATCAACCTGGTTCCCCATGATTAGTGTCACCATGGTTGACATGCCAGTCTAATCAGCCACTGGAAAAACAGTGTTGTGAGCTTAATGTTTCTGAATTGGACTTGGACTGCAGGACCTTTGTGGGGTCTTTGATGCAGTAATTCCAACAGCAGTAAGTGTACAACTCAGAGACCCTGCTCACACTTTTTAGGTGATATTCCCAAAAAATTAACAAACAAGAAAACAAATTCTGAATTGTGAAAATACAAATGAGAGAGGTGGAGGCAGGAGGATGAGAACTTCAAGGCCATCCTTGGCTACACAGTGAGTTTGAGGCCAGCTGGGAGTACATGAGACAATGCATTAATTAGTTATGTTCTGTTGTTGTGATAAAATACCATGACCTAAAGCAACTAAGGACGAGTCTATTTTGTTTATGGTTCTAGAGAGCTAGGTATTCACAATGGCAGGGAAGGCTCAGTGGCAGGAATAGGAAGCTGAGAGATCACATTTCAACCTTACACAGGAAGGAGAGAAAGCAGGCAGGAAGTAGGGGGAAGCCGTGAACTCTGAAAGCCCACCCCCAGTGATGGAATTTCTGCAGCAAGGCTGCACCTCCTAAAGGTTCCACAACCTTCCCAAACAGCACCACTAACTGGGAACCAAGCGTTCAATCACATGAGCCTGTGGGAGACATCCCATTCAAACCACCACACTCACTGTCTCAAAAACAAAAATTAAATGTAAATGATCGCATATGACTGACAGTGAAGATAACACAAACTATAGAAAATGAACATAGTAAACACAGAAAGAAAAATCTTGTTGAAGAAATGAGTATTTAAGAATTTAGGTCTGCAAAATTTGATTGAAGGAAACAAAACTGAGTAGGAATTGTTGACACAAAAGAAACCTGTATAAAGGTAGTCACAGTTGTAGAGTGTGGTGTGTGTGGAAGCATCCCCGTGGAAGAAGCCCATCATAGTTGGCAAATAGGTTTTAAAAGTGTGAACCCTGTGATAATAATACTAATAAGATAAAATTAGAAATTAGTCTGGAAGAAAATGCAGCACTCTGAGCATCATTTGAACGAAGCCACAAGACAGAGTCCAACCTGTGCAGGGTCACTTGGCAAGGAAAGATCCTGTGTGTGCTGTAGGGGCGCTGAGGATGGTCGGGGGATGGTCTGTCTCTGGGAGTTGAGTGAGGGTCTCTAGAGGAGCTGGCTACCAGCTAACCAGCTTTGAGCTTTACCTTCTGCAGGTAAGACAGAGGAGGAGAGCTCTGGGGGGTAGAAGTGGAGTTATAGGATTCTTGACAGACAAAAAGGAGAGTGACCACAGCTGTACATCAGAACATGGCAGAAACATGGAGGGACCAGCGTGCATGTGCAGAAGTAGGCAAGACAGAGGCACAACTTTATCTGATAACAAACCACTCTTTTTTATTGGTGTGTGTTTTTATATAAAGCAACAGGTTTCATAATGACATTTTGAATCAAATATTCCATGTAGTCTAACCACATCACTTCCCACACCTATTCCTCTCTCTCCACTCTCAGTCCCCCTTCTCAAGTAGAACCCCCTTTTATTTTCATGGTGTGTGTGTGTGTGTGTGTGTGTGTGTGTGTGTGTGTGTGTGTATTCTAGGTTCTACATGTAAGAAGAAGTATGTGGTATTTGTCTATCTGGGTCTGATTTACTTTGGCTATGTTGTAATGCTAAAAAGGAGAGTCTGGAATAGATATAGCAGAGTTACCAAATGTCAAAAGATGATTGGTCACTGGTGATCTAGAAGTCAGACTTCGGTGGGCTATCAGTTCATCTTGACTTTTCAACATCTTTTGTTAAGATGGGGTACCATGTAGCCCAGGCTGGTCTGGAACTTGCTATGTAGTTGAGGATGGCCATGAACTCCTGATCCTCCTGCCTCTACCTCCCAAGTTCTGGGATTATAAGTATGCACCACCATGCCCAGCTGGTTTGCCAATGACTTGAGTAATTGTGAGTGCCCTGGGACTGAGAGATCCCTGGCCACAGCATTGGCTTCTAAGGTGGGCGCAATGACTTTAAGGGCCACAGAAGAAAGACATCATTTCCTAAGGCAGACACACGCCCACAGTTGGGAGTAGGCCACTTGATGACTTTGAAGCCTGTTAGGCCACAGGCTGGAAGAAGACATAGGTAATCAGAGGAAAAGCTTCGATTGCTATATGTCATTCACTGATGACTTGTGTATATTATCTCATCACTTTTTCTACAAGCCTTGTGATTTCCATGTTGTTATCTCTGCTTTGTGAACTAGAGCTAAGTCTATGGTTGACCCAAGCCAGTTGGAGCTACGATGGAGAGCAACATGAATAACATGTGTGGGTTGTTTTTTGATTGTTTTGTTTTGGGGTGTGTGTATGTGTGTGTGTGTGTGTGTGTGTGTGTGTGTGTGTGTGTGTGTGTGTGTGTGTGTGTGTGTGTTGTGTGAGTAAAACACATGAGCCTTGCCACTGATTTTTGTTTTGTTTTGCTTTGCTTTTTCAAATACTGGGACTAAGACCAGGGACTGAACCCTGGCACATCCTGGACAAGTGCTCTACAACTGAGCTACATCTCAGCTCTCTTCTTACTGTTTATTTTTAAAACAGGATCTTACTAGCTTTCTCAGGCTGCCCTTGAATTCATTCAGAAGCCAGCGAGGCTTTGAACTTTAGATCCTCCTGCCTCAGACTCTCACATAGCTAGGATCACAGACCTGTGCTACCAGGTCCAGGTTCTGCCTCTTTTTTTTTTTCTTTTTTTTTTTAAATTTTATTTTACAATACAATTCAGTTCTACATATCAACCACGATTCCCTTGTTCTCCCCCCTCCCGCCCTTCTCACCTTCCCCCCAGCCCACCCCCCATTCCCACCTCCTCCAGGGCAAAGTCTTCCCCGCGGACTGAGATCAACCTGGTAGACTCAGTCCAGGCAGCTCCAGTCCCCTCCTCCCAGGCCGAGCCAAGTGACCCTGCATAAGCCCCAGGTTTCAAACAGCCGACTCATGCAATGAGCACAGGACCCGGTCCCACTACCTGGATGCCTCCCAAACAGATCAAGCCAATCAACTGTCTCACCCATTCAGAGGGCCTGATCCAGTTGGGGACCCCTCAGCCATTGGTTCATAGTTCATGTGTTTCCATTCAGGCTATTTGTCCCTGTGCTTTATCCAACCTTGGTCTCAACAATTCTCGCTCATATAAACCCTCCTCATTCTCGCTAATTGGACTCCCAGAGCTCCACCCGGGGCCTAGCCATGGATCTCTGCATCCAGATCCCTCAGTCTTTGGATGGGGTTTCTAGCATGACAATTAGGGTGTTTGGCCATCCCATCACCAGAGTAGGTCAGTTCGGGCTGTCTCTCGACCATTGCCAGCAGTCTGTTGTGGGGGTATCTTTGTGGATTTCTGTGGGCCTCTCTAGCACTTTGCTTCTTCCTATTCTCATGTGGTCTTCATTTACCATGGTCTTCTATTCCTTGTTCTCTCTCTCTGTTGTTGATCCAGCTGGGATCTCCTGCTCCCCCAAGTTCTCTTTCCCTCGACCCTCGCCCTTCATTACCCCCACTCATGTCCAGGCTGTTCATGTAGATCTCTTCCATTTCTCCGTCATTGGGCGATCCCCGTGTCTGTCTTGGGGTCCTGTTTTCCAGGTAGCCTCCCTGGTGATGTGATTAGCAGTCCAGTCATCCTTGTTCCACATCTAGTATCCTCCTATGAGTGAGTACATACCATGTTTGTCTTTCTGAGTCTGGGTTACCTCACTCAGGATGATTTTTTCGAGATCCATCCATTTGCCTGCAAACCTCATGATGTCATTGTTTTTCTCTGCTGAGTAGTATTCCATTGTGTATATGTACCACATTTTATTTATCCATTCTTCAGTTGAAGGGCATCTAGGTTGTTTCCAGGTTTTGGCTATTACAAACAATGCTGATATGAACATAGCTGAGCAAGTGCTCTTGTGGTATGATTGAGCATTCCTTGGGTATATGCCCAAGAGTGGTATAGCTGGATCTTGGGGGAGATTGATTCCCAGTTTTCTAAGAAAGCGCCATATTGATTTCCAAAGTGGTTGTACAAGCTTGCATTCCCACCAGCAGTGGAGGAGAGTTCCCCTAGCTCCACATCCTCTACAGCATAAGGTGTCTTCAGTGTTTTTGATCTTAGGATACGGTCAACAAGGCAAAGCAACAGACTACAGAATGGGAAAAGGTTTTTACCAACCCCACATCTGACAGAGGACTGATATCCAAAATATATAAGGAACTCAAGAAATTAGACATCAAAATGCCCAACAGTCCAATTAAGAAATGGGCTATAGCGATCCCCAAGAAAGACACGGGGATCGCCCAATGACAGAGAAATGGAAGAGATCTACATGAACAGCCTGGACATGAGTGGAGGTAGTGAAGGGCGAGGGTCGAGGGAAAGAGAGCTTGGGGGAGCGGGAGATCCCAGCTGGATCAACAACAGAGAGGGAGAACAAGGAATAGGAGACCATGGTAAATGAAGACCACATGAGAATAGGAAGAAGCAAAGTGCTAGAGAGGCCCACAGAAATCCACAAAGATACCCACACAACAGACTGCTGGCAATGGTCAAGATACAGCCCAAACTGACCTACTCTGGTGATGGGATGGCCAAACACCCTAATTGTCATGCTAGAAACCCCATCCAACTACTGAGGGATCTGGATGCAGAGATCCATGGCTAGGCCCCGGGTGGAGCTCTGGGAGTCCAATTAGCGAGAATGAGGAGGGTTTATATGAGCGAGAATTGTTGAGACCAAGGTTGGATAAAGCACAGGGACAAATAGCCAAACAAATGGAAACACATGAACTATGAACCAATGGCTGAGGGGTCCCCAACTGGATCAGGCCCTCTGAATGGGTGAGACAGTTGATTGGCTTGATCTGTTTGGGAGGCATCCAGGCAGTGGGACCGGGTCCTGTGCTCATTGCATGAGTCGGCTGTTTGAAACCTGGGGCCTATGCAGGATCGCTTGGCTCAGCCTGGGAGGAGGGGACTGGACCTACCTGGACTGAGTCTACCAGGTTGATCTCAGTCCGCGGGGAAGACTTTGCCCTGGAGGAGGTGGGAATGGGGGGTGGGCTGGGGGGAAGGTGAGAAGGGCGGGAGGGGGGAGAACAAGGGAATCGTGGTTGATATGTAGAACTGAATTGTATTGCAAAATAAAAATTAAAAAAATTAAATAAAAAAAAAGAAATGGGCTATAGAACTAAACAGAGAATTCTCAACAGAGGAAACTCAAATGGCTGAAAGACATTTAAGGAACTGCTCAACATCCCTAATCATCAGGGAAATGCAAATCAAAACAACTCTGAGATACCACCTTACGCCTGTCAGAATGGCTAAGATCAAAAACACTGAAGGTCCTGCCTCTTTTATATATCATTTTGTATGTAATTCCCACCCTTGGAAGGTAGAAACAAGAGGGCCAGTGGTTTAAGACCATCCTCAGCTACATGGTGAGCTTTGGAAGCTAGCCTGGGCTATGAGACATTGCCTCAAAATTAATTAGTTTACTGATTGATTAATTTTAAAAGACATGGTAAGATAATCAAATAATAAAGTAAATTTCCCCCCACAGAACTGATACTCTACGGAGTTTTACGCTGTCCATCATTGGCTTAGTGACTTGTCTTGTTGCTGTGACAAACTGCCTGAAAAAGAAGCAAATATACAGGAAGAGGCGTTTGTCCTGGCTCACAGTCTCAGCACAGAATCCACCACGGTGGCAAAGTCATGGCAGCAGCACATTGGGGCAGCTGGCACGGTGCATCCACCGTTAAGCAGAGTGGGGGCTGGAGAGATGGTTCCAAGGCTAACACACTGACTGCTCTTGCAGAGGACATGGGGTTCAGTTCCCAGCACCTACATGGCAACTCACGACCATCCCTAAAGCTAGTTCCACGAAACTCAACTACCTCTTCCAGCCTCCGTTGGCACCATGGGTACTAGGCATACATGTAGTACACATTCATTCATGTATACAAAACACACATATAAAATACAAATTTTAAGAAGAAAATTAATCAATCAGTAAACTAATTAATTTTGAGGCAATGTCTCATAGCCCAGGCTAGCTTCCAAAGCTCACCATGTAGCTGAGGATGGTCTTAAACCACTGGCCCTCTTGTTTCTACCTTCCAAGGGTGGGGATTACATACAAAATGATATATAAAAGAGGCAGGACCTGGACCTGGTAGCACAGGTCTGTGATCCTAGCTATGTGAGAGCTGGGACTCAGCTCCATTTTTATCCAGTCCAGGACCCCAGATCACAGGTATGGTACCTACACTTATGGGGACTCTCCTCATTGTTTTTAACTTGGGGATAAAATACCTCACCAGCATTACAGGAGGCTAACCTAGTCTAGATGATCTCTCACAAGTGTGCCCAGAGGCTTATCTAAGGTGATCTAAATCCTGTCAAGTTGACTACCAATATTAACCATCACAATAACTAACTCATGTCAAAAACCACGAGAGAGCAGAATCCTCAGCCTCATTTTGCAGATGAAATCACTGAGACTCAGAGAATTCAGCTCATTTGCCCAAGTCCCTCAGATAAGTGGTGCACCTAACTGTGATGGTGGTTTAGCCTTATTTCAAAGATTCAAAGTTACCTTTCTGGACTCCCAGAATGCAAGAGAACATAGAACATTGGATGTGCCATAAGAAGGCCTTAGTGGGGCCAGTTGGTGTGGAGGGGAGGTGGCAGAAATAGAGAGGGTAGGAAGCCAGCAATTTATGGGTACCATTTGACCAGAGAGAGAGAGGTGAGGTGATTCCTTGATGGCTGGTGGTCTGGTGCCCAGTGATAGACGAGGCTGAGTGTCAGAGCTTTGGGAAAGCATGCACTCGACTAGCGAGAGCTTCTGGTCTGCCCATTCCCTTCTGGATGGTCAGCCATTGCTCTCTCTCCACTCTATTGGAATGTGTGCCATGATCCATGACCTTCTGGAATCCATGGCACTTCAAATCCCCAAGGCCTCTAAGATGTTAGCTACCTGATGCCTACTAGGCCCAGCTCTCTAGGTTGATGAGCACCCCTGTCTGAACTTCCACATACAAGGGAGTCTTGGTGCCAACCCAGAAACAAGTATTCCACCCTTCCCAACAGCTCCAAGGAGGTGCCTGAAACCACTGTGTGGCAGCCCCTTTTCCAAATAAGGTGTTGTTTTCTACACATCAGCCATACAGGAGTGAGTCTCTGCAGTCACAAGGCAGCAGCCGAACAGACACAGCTTCACAGTATGTTGTAAAAGTTTTACAGTTAGTAAAGATAAGTGCAAAATTAATCCCTGCAGAACAAAGCAATTTAAAAAAGCACATAATGAAGCAATTAGCTTGAAACGGTGGGGAGCAGAAGGTAGCACCCTCGGAGGATTGTGCTGGGAGGGGTCTTCACACCACGGCTTTGTTCCTTGTGCTGTTCAATGAGGGAACCATAGAAAAGCAGGATGAATGAGACAGGTGGACAGGATGGAAGTTGACAAAGGATTCTGGGAGTCAACTAAAGGAAATTTTATCTTCTGAATAAGCTAAGGCCAAGGGAGGAAAGAGCCATAAAAGCCATTATTGGAGCAATCCACAGAATTTGTTCATAGACTGTGGACTAGAAAGTAAGCGTGTGTCAACCCTGAATTTCCCAATTTGGAGGAAAAGGCAATACAAAAGCAAAAAAAAAATTAAAAATTAAAAAGATAAATAAAACAAAAAACCAGGAGTCAGCAATGTGTAAAGTCCCTGGGACACCTTCCTTCTCTACATTTCTCCCCCTTTTCTTCTTTTCTTGCAAACAAAACAAACAAACAAAACCTTAAAATTACATTTATTTATTTGTTTTTGTGTGTGTGTGTATGTATGCGGGTGCACATATGCACATGTTGGGGTACCTGTGGAAGTTAGAGGACAACTCCTTTTACTTGTGGATTCCAGGGATTGAACTCAGGTCATCAGGCTTGGTGGCAAGCCCCTTTACCCATTGAACCATCTCCCCAGCCCTCTTCTGCCATTTCTTTAGCTGGGCTGACCTGCTGGTCTGTTTCAAGGGCTGGAAGGGTGCTTCTTAGCAACCATTTGATTGTAGCTCTAATGTCCCAGGCTTGGAGCAAGGAACAAAGCCACACTGCAGGAAAATAGAGCTGGCGCTCCTTTCCTCTTTCTCCTTCTCAACATTATTGCAATGTAGATACTATCATGATTTCCTTAGATAAGACCCTTTCTTCTGGACAAACACGGAGCCTGTATGAGTCTGAGCTAGGTCCTCTGTGTATACGTTATGGTTGTGTAGCTTGGTGCTCTTGTGGGACTCCTAACAGTGAGAGTGGGGGTGTCTTTGACTCTTTGGCCTGCTCTTGGGACCCTTTTCCTCCTACTGGGTTGCCTTGCCAGCCTTGATATGAGGGTTTGTGCCTGGTCTTATTGTAACTTGTTCCGTGTTCAGTGGATATCTTTGGGAGGTCTGCTCTTTTTTGAAAGGAAATGGTGGAGGAGTGGATCTGGGGGAGAAGGGAGGTCAAGGAATGGACTGGGGGTGGGTGGAGGGAAGGGAAACTGCAATCAGGATGTAGTATATGAGAGAAGAAAAAGAGGGGGGAAAAAGACCCTTTCTTCTTAGAGATAATGGTATGGTATAATGGGACAGACCATTTTTTTAAGGACCAAGTCATAGATATATAATTATAAATTGTAAATGTACTGTGCTAGTCAACTCAAGCACCCTAACAACACTGCAGTAAGTGGCTTGGGTTGTGTACATTTCCTTTCTTGGTATTCTGGAGGCTGATAGTCTAGACCAGGGTGCAGGAGGGCCAGACCTGGTCAGGGCTCCCTTTCTGACTTCTAAACAGCCATCCCTCACCTTGTCTTCCCTGGCAGAGACAGTTTCTAGTGTCCTTTCCTCTTACAAGGGCACTTTATAGATCAACTGGTTCTCTCATATCGTGGAGTGGTGGGGAGGGAGGACCCAGAAGCTGGGACTCAGTGGAAGGACTGACGGTATTTGCTGACTTATTGGTTGTGGAAGGGGAGGAAATGACAGTTTGGGCGAATTATCGGTAGGTTTCAAGCTTGGGCTGTTACATGGATGAGGGGAGGTGAAGGACAGATGGGGAGGAAGAGAATGAAATCAAGAAGTCTGGTTTGGACCAGATGAGCTTGAGATATCTGAGTGGTGTGTAAGTGAGATGGGATAGGGGCAGCTGGGCATATCAGTCTCCACCGCAAAGGGTTTCAGTCTCCTCCTGCCCTGAACAGCACACAGCACCGGTGAGCCTCATAGCTGAGGGCCTTACAGTGATGGTAAGCATGAAAATACTGAGTGAGTGCTAAGCCCGTGGGAGGTGGTGAAGTAAACCTCTACAGTTACCCGATGAATTCTCACAGCTGCTCTTGGAATTGATCGGTTCTGTCTCCACTTTCCATACAAGGAAACTGTGAGAAGATGAGATGAATTGCCTCCGGGCACCAGGTCAGCAAACGGGAATTAGGTGATTTCACACCAAACTGTTTGACCAGAGTCTCTGCTCAGAACCATGATGGTATCATGTCTTCCAAGAGATATACTTTGGGTCCATTTTCTACTCTGCTTCGGAAGTGTGATGTGACCTTGAACTTCAGCGTGTTCGCCTGGGAAGTGACTAGTGTGGTCCCCTTCAAATAAGCTCCTCTGTGATGCCGATTCCCTTTGTAAAGTCCGTTGCTAACATGGTGTCAGCTAGGTGCTTTTCGGCAAGGACATTTGTGAAGATGCCCAAGTTGACAGTTCATGTTGATATGTACTAACGGGCAAATGCCTTTCAAAGCACTCCTAGCACATCAGATGTGTCGGCAGTTTTCTCAGGGTTGTGGCAAAATGTGTCACCCAACAGTCTAAGGGAAGAAAGGTTTCTTTGGCTCATGGTTCGGGGGAATTGCAGTCCACCATCCTGCCTGGCTAGCCAATAGGAAGAGCTTACCAGGAAGAAACCGGGGATAATACACCCTCAAAGACCCTCCCTCCAGCTAGGCCTTCCAAAATAGGAATAAAATGTTCAAATCTAGGCTGGAGAGATGGCTCAGAGGTTAAGAGCACTGGCTGTTCTTCCAGAGGTTCTGAGTTCAATTCCCAGCAACCACATGGTGGTTCACAACCATCTATAGTGTGTTCTGGTGCCCTCTTCTGGCCTGCGGTTCAGGCATATGTGCAGGCAGAACACTGCATACATTTTATATATATATATATATATAAAGTTCAAATCTGTTGAGTCTGTAGGGGAAGTCTACATTCAAGCCATAATATCAGCTTTTGTTATCTGAATTCTAAGCACATGACAGACAAGCTCCTTACAACAGATTGCATTCTGGGAAGAAAAAATGATTCCTTGGATTTCGTTTCCACAATCTCTTTTTAAAAAACATTTTATTTATGTGTATGCATTTGTGACTGCTAGTGCACCATGTGCATGCAGGATCCCTCAGAGGCCAGAAGAGGGTGTCATATCCCCCAAAACTGGAGTTGCAGGTGGTTGTGAGTTGCCTGATGAGGGTGCTAGGAACTGAACCCAGATCCTCTGTAGGAACAACCAATGCTCCTAACTGCTAAGCCATCTCACTTGTTCCCATCTCTACTATCTTAATGGTAAACTGGGGAGCCCCACTGAGACAAACCTGGCGGAGGTACTTGGGTCAGATTTGTATCTTTGATGCCTAATTCCAGGGCCTGACTTGTTCCTGACTCATCTTAGTGACACTAAAACCATCTGCCATCAGATTGTGCCCAACCCTATCCTGGGAGGGACAGTGTGTGTGCTTTCCTCCTGTGTTCTGGTTGCCCTGGTTTCAGAAAGGGGCTCTTCCGGGCTTACCACGGCAATTGTCTTGGACGTTGGCTTAGAGACATCCTTTGAGCCAATGTCATTCTTTGGGAGAGAAGGGGCATCTGTTACGGATAGCCAGTTTGAATTTGATTGGGACAGGCTAATGGACCATTCATATGTGTGGGATGTGCTTCTGATTAGATTAAGCCTCCGAGAGAGGAAAGAAACAGCCACTGATTAAAGACATAAAAAAGGAAACACTTTAAATGAGTAAGTAGCTCATCTTCATACAGCAAAGTAAAAATTAAACACAGTCCATGGGTCTGCTCTGCACAGCAGCTGGATGGATAGAGAAAGCGGTCCACAGAGGAAAATGTCTCACAGCTACTGAGAGAGCCTTAACCCAAATGCAAAAAGTAAGTGAAGGGCCTGGTTATCTGGGTGGAGTGACTCTTCTTACCAGGGAAGGGTAAGGTTTTATTTGACTGTTTGAAGGTTGGTCCTTGACTTCCTAGGACACTCAAACTCAGCACCAGGGATGATAATGGGGCCAGAGATCTTGGTTCAAAGAAGTGATTAGTGTCCTAGCACATGTGGGAATGGACCCACTAGGCACTTGGCTAATGGTCTCTCTCTACCCTTGAGGTTGTTTCTAGAGCTTTGCTCTATGGAAATATCTGAACTAGGTCGAGTCCCTTCCCAGGATCTTGTAGCCGGGTACTCTGAGGGTTAGCCCCAGCTAACATCTGTATCTCCTGGTCAAGGGCTGCAACTATAGTTAGAGTTGGCCTCAGCAGCTAGCTCACTCTGTCATTAACATGATTGCCACACGTCTATCAATGACTCTCTGGGGAATATATGACTGTGTGTGATCTCCAAGCCACAGCCTTTTCCCTTTTCACCCTGCTGGTTTTTCCTTTGGTTTTCTGCTCTGTTTCTAACCCTGTTCTAGAATCTATTCAGTAGCCTCTTTTGCAGGGGTCCTGATTTTCTCTATTTGTGCCATGCAGCTCCCTTGAGCCTCAGATACTAGATATACTTACTGTCTGTGTTTTCGGCCTCTGAGTGGTCTCATCACCTTCAATTGGGATGTCTGCTTGCTCCCTATGCTGGGAGCTTCCTTCTACAAAGCCAGAATTGAGTTCCTGTCTATTGATGCCATGGGACCATTCCTCTCTTTATATATAGGGAAAAAAAATCACAGATTACAACATCAGAGCCCAACCTCAGAGATGCCACCAGGAGCTCATTGTCTGCTCACACCACAGCTCCCTGAGGGATGGGCGACTCAATGGGTAGCCTTTGTTCAGATAGTGACTTAGGGATTTGGTTGCTTCTTTTAGGGGTTCACTGTCTTTGAACTTCAAGGTCATTCTAGCTTAAATATGTGGTGGATAGGTTGGCTGGTAGAAAAATGCATAGTGACTACTCTCAACAACATAGATACTCTTGTGCCTTGCCCAGGAAGGAGCAGTGGGTATTTCTTCCTCAAATTTTTGGTGTGAGTTGTTCAGAGTCCCTCCAAAGGAACAACAGATGCTCTTGAGAAACAGGTGCCTCTGCCGCACCCTTGGGGATACCCCCCAATATGTTCAAGTCTGCCATCTCCTTTTTCAAATAGGAAACTTGAGGTAGACATGGGTAAGCATCCCTTTACTCGGAGTCAGAAGAGCTGCCTTGAAATATCCATAACCATGTAGCATAGGAAAAGAAGTCATCATGGAATTCGTGTCCTGGGCCTATACAGCCTAATAACATTGGTCAGAGCATTGGGCACCTAGGAGAGTGGAGTCCTCTGCACACATTCACCCAGTTTGCCGAGGCTGGTCCTCTTCTAGTGTCCCAAACTGGCTTCTGGGTTTCCCTGCAAGTGGGCAGTTGTTTCTGCACAGCCAAGCCCCTACAGACAGCTCTCAGATGTTCCAGCCTAGCACGTCTCTCCCTGCTCAACCTTCCTGCTTTGTGGTGACTCTGAAGGAGTCCTTTTTGATGGAAACTGGCTTGAGTGTCACTTGGGACTGATCCAAACACTCAAACCGTTCAGGTACACCAACCGAGAAACTGCACCACATTTCCAAGGAACAGGCAACTCGTTGGGAATATTCATTGCTAGAAGGAGGCTTGAGAAACTGAATCCCCAGGGAGTGTTCATCTGTGAGGTCTGGTGGAAAAGTAAGCATGGCCAGGTCTTAAGACTGTTCCCCTATACTTTGAACTAAATATTTGCCCTCAGAAACCTAGGGGAGTGCCAGTGAAGCACACAGAGTAAGTCAGAACAAAGCCCAACTTTGATCCTTCATTCATACAGCAAATATTCATTGAGTGTCTCCCACATGCCTGGCCCTATATGGGTCTTGTAATAAGACAGAGGCAGCCTTCTCTTAGAGTCTGCCATTGTAGGTTAGTAACAGGAAAGAAAAACTGTTATTCAAATCTTAAGTGGTTTTATTAATAGAAAACCCTGAGCCAGATAGATATTGGGGTAAAAGCTAAAAGATCAGAGAAGCAGAGTAAGCCACAGTCAACCTCACCTCGCCAACTCCTCAGCCGATCCTGAAAGCCTCTGAGTCCTCACCCAAAAGGCCTCAGCCAAAAAGAGCCTTTAATTCCTCTCTCCTCATGCCTTATATACCGTTCTTCGCCTGGCCATGTCACTTCCTGGGATTAAAGGCGTGTCCCACCACTGCCTGGCTCTGTTTTCTCTCCTAGACTGAATCAATCTCATGTAGTCCAGGGTGGCTTTGAACTCACAGAGATCCAGATGGAGCTCTGCCTCCTGAGTCCTAGGATTAAAGGTGTGTGCCACCACTGCCTGACCTCTATATCTAATCTAGTGGCTGGCTCTGTCCTCTGATCCTCAGGCAAGCTTTATTAGGGTACACAATATATCACCACACACACACACACACACACACACACACACACACACACACACAAACCCTATCATCTCACTAATAATCAGGTGAGACTGCAAATGAAAACTGTGGAGAGAATTTTATGCCCATGTCACAGATGTCAAAAGTTGATAAAGGGGTTAGAAAGCTCAGTAGTTAAGAGCACTAATACCCTGCAGAGAACTGAAGTTTATTTCCTAGCACCCATGTCAGGTGACTTACAATCACCTGTAACTCCAGCCAGGGGATCCAATGCCCTCTTAGGACCTCTGCAGCCAAAGCCCCTACACTCACACATATGCGTTCTCTCTCTCTCTCTCTCTCTCTCTCTCTCTCTCTCTCTCTCTCTCTCTCTCTCTCTCTCTTGTGCACACACATACACTCACACACTTAAAAATAAAATAAATCCTTAAATGAAAAAGTTGGCACGGATGTGAAACAACGTGAGTCTCACTTATGCTGAGGGGAGGGAGCTCAGCTCGAAAGTCATAGTTTGAAACAGCCCCTCCTTTCCATGGAAAAGTTGACTGTATCTAACTTGTACTGCAGACATGCTGCTGTGGCAAAAATGAATAGAGTAATGCCCTCTCTTGGGCCCCAGGAGATGTGTACAAGAATGTTCCCAGGAACTATTCATAACTCTGGAAATAAGCCTGTCAGTCAACAGGAGGAGAGTGCATAAGTAAATCAGTGAGTATATATAGAATGGAATGCTGGGGTGAGGAAAATAAATGAACCAAGAGGCAAGAGGCTTATATAGTGGTTCTGTTTATATAGTGTTCAAAAACAGTGCTGTGTGGGTTAGGTTGATGGGAAGAAAATTATTACCCAACTTCAGGATAATGGGTTACTTTTGTGTAATTTTCCAAGAGATTGCCAAGGGAAGCATTGTTTCTGAAGGGGGAAGGTATGCCAATGTTTATATAGAGTATCTTTAAACTGTACATCTCTCTTTGTGAGTGTGTGTTTGTGTGTGTCTGTGTCTGTGTGTTCTCAGAGTTATCACTGCCTAAGAGGAAGTAAGAGCAACATTCACGGAAAGATCATTTAACCAAAATTAAGATGTCTGGGGAAGGTAGATGAAAATTACAGAGATGTGTTATATACTCATGGAGAAGTAACAGTTCCAGGAAAGAAGGTGAGGACAGAGGTCCATGAACATGGTCTACCTCAGGAACTGAGAGAAGTTAGTCTAACTGGCTGCAGAGAGTAGGTGATGAAGTTGCAGGGAATAGAGGTGTGCCCTCGGAGATCCTGAGAGTCTGGTTAGGGAGTATGGTTTTTGTCGAGAAACTGAAGATTTTCAAGTGTTGTAGACTTTGGGACAGAGGCTCTCTCTGCATTTATGCTGTCTTCATCTAGATTCCTCCTCTGCCTCATGCTCCTGATCTGGGCTTGCTGATCCTTAGCCTTGCTCAGATCTAACCTCTGTTTCCTCATTTGTTCCCCATGCAGGGCTGTGACTGGGTAAGGTTAGTGAGATGCTGTAGTTGGTATTTTCTTTGGGCTGCCAACCAGCTCCCAAATAAAGACATGGAGACATTATTATGAATGCTCAATGCTTGGTCTTAACTTAGACTTGTCCCACTAGTTCTTTTAACTTAATTTAACCCGTTCCTATTCATCTACATTTTGCCTCAGGGCTTTTTACCTTTCTTTCATTCTGTATGTCTTACTTTCCTGCTTCCTCCGTGTCTGGCTGGCTGGTCCCTGGTGTCTCCCTGTCATCTCTTTCTCTTTCTTCCTCATTCTTTTCTGTCAAGCCTAGATTCCTCCTCCTACTTATTCTCTCTTCCAGGAAGTCCTTCCTATACCTCCTGCCTGGCTATTGGCTATTTAGCTTTTTATTAGGCAGGCAAGGCAAATAAACGCAACACATCTTTACATAGTTAAACAAATGTTAACATATCTTTACACAGTTAAATTAATATTCCACAACATAATCAAATGCAACACATTTTTACATAGTTAAACTAATATTCCACAACAAGATGCCTGTGGTACAAAGTTGAAGGACACCCTGAGAATGAGGGCCATGTCTGTCTTGTCCATATTTCTGCTTGCCAACGTCTCTGACCCCTAAGTCAGTCTAAAATTGAGTTTCTGGTCCTCCACCACCCTCCTTAGGCCTTATCCTTGACTGCATTCATCTCATCATCCTCTACCCATCCTTTCCACTTTGGGCTTCCCACTGTTGTCTCAGCTCTTCATGGCCAAACTAGTGAGACAGCTACATAAAAGAAGATAATTAGCCACATAAGCCAAGAAATCAGGACCATGTAAGTGATGTCAATCATATGTTCAAAGAGTTTGGAGGAACGGAGCCAGGCTGGCTTTGGATGGATGGAGAGTAAGAGGGGAGCTGTATGGGCTGGGAGAACTGGGGAAACATGGTGCTAAGAAACAAGAACTCATTAGTGTCACAAGGAGACACAAGCTGAAGGATCCACAGTTACGAAGTGCAAGGTTGGGAATGTCACTACCCACTAATCTACCTTACCCATGGTTAGTACAACTAATAAACTGCATCATGTTCTTTCTTTGGAGCCTCATAATCCTTCTCAGTAGGGATGGACTGAGACAACAGCTCAGTCAGTAAAGTGCTTTCATTTTGAACATGAGGACCTGAGTTTAATCTCCAGAACCCAGGCTTAAAAAAATAAATGTGGTGGCATGTGCTTATAATCCCAGGTTAGTCAAATCAGTGAGCCCAAGGTCCAACTGATAGACTGTATGTCATAAAACAGGATGAACAGTGCCTGAGAAACAATAACTTGGTTGCTTTCTGACATCTACATACACTCATATACATACATACACCTACACATATACACACACATAGACATGTATACATGCATGCACCTGTACATATACACAGACACAAAGGCACTCATGTGCACACACACACACACACACACACACACACACACACACACACACATGCATATTCCTATATACATGCAAACACACACATGCTTACACGAACACACAGACACAAGCAAAATGGACACATGTACCTACAGAGAGAGAGAGAGAATCTTTTTCAACAGATGGCATTAAAGCAAATGGATTGAGCATGAAAGCACATGAAATTATCTTGTTGTCCTGCCTCAGTGTCTCCCAACTGTGACTCAGGCTATGGCTTTGTAAGTTGTGTCTCAAGACCCAGTCATCATTTGAGATAGGAGCCATGAGACCCAGATTCTCAAAGTAAGAGTGGAAGGGATCTAAAGAGTCATGGAGTTTGTCAACCCCATTTGATAGATTGATGAAAGTCACATTTAGTACAGGAATCTTAATGATGGACATGGCAGGGGCCTCACCCTGACTTTGTACCAGTAGCTTTTGTCTTGGAGAGAGAGAGAGACCTAACCTTTCCTGAGACCCCCTCAGCAGGGCTGGCTTTGCTAGTGAGAAGTGTTCATAATGAATCTCACTTAGATCCCCCAGGTAACCATTATTCCCAGTAAAAAAGCAACTGGCATCCATAGACAACTCAGCGGCTTATTCTGTGGCAGAGTCAGGATTTGTACCCTCTCCCTCCAGCTTCTAGAAACCCGTGCTTCTTTGTAGTCCTGCACTGATATCTGAAGCCTTTTCAGAGCTGGTTAACAGAATCAGGGCTTTCCAGGAAGGGCTGGCAGTGAGGGGTCTTGACTTTGTCCTGTGAAGCTGTTATTCACACTCTGCCTTAGGCTCTTGGTCACACTTGGAGATCAGGGCCAGCAGCCCTCTGGAGGCAGAACCAAGCATCTATGAGGTTGGGAGACTCGGCCATGAGTACCCAGTTCCACAAGAGAAACCTGCCTGCTATCGTCCACATGCATTTGATGACTTTCCAGGTTTTACAACATTAATTTCAGCTCTGCAGCCAAAGTAAGTCTCTTTGGTGGCAGTAGTTTACACGTTAATGTCAGCAGTTTGCTGAAAAACCACCTGGGTTTGAAGGAAGTCACTGTGTTCAGTAAAATCTGGCCACATTTTATGTTTATGGCCTTTATTAGGGCATCAAGCTGAGCTAGTTAAAATGTGTCTCTATAGTCAGTGAAAGCCCAGGACCCTCCAACTCACTTATTCACATAACAGTTATTGAATAAATACCAAGAAGCAGGCCTGGTATATACAGTGGAAAACACACAGACATATCCTAGATTGTGAAGGTTACAGTCCAATTCTGGGAAACAGATGTTTAAAGAATAAGTACATAAATAAAAATATGAACGTTTTATTACGGAATGTGGACACTAAAGGTGTCCCAAGATGGTCTGACTTAGTAATGGTGAGTCCAAGAAAATGTTGAGTTAGCCAGCAATTATTCTAGGGAGATGGCTTAGCACGGCTAAGAAGGCAGAGGCTGGAAGGGACTTGGTGTGGTCTGGGATCACTTTTCTCAATGGCCATCAGAGAAGATGGGACCCAGCCTGGGGTTGGCATGTTGCCTGGTGCCCCCAGTATTTGTAGACTTATTACACCCCCTCACCTTAGGACGTGACTCTTGCTTGCCTGTTACCTGTGACCTCTTGGTCTATTTTTCTCAGTCTCTCCTTTGGTACACACCTCCCCTCCCCTCTCCTCATGGCGTCCCCACCCCTGGAACTCACCTTTTCTCCAGTGGCCCTGCTTCTATGAACCAATCCTTTCTGCACATACCCTCCAACTGGCTTGTGATTTGCCATGGGGCATTAGGCATTTCCTGTGCTGAGGCTAGCTCTCTTTTATTTTCTCACCCTCTGTCCCCCACCCCCACAGAAGCTTCCTGACATCACCTTTCACCCAGCCTCGAATACTAGTCATTTCTTTTCCTAACCCTGCCCAGCATCCCAGAGAGGAGATCTGAGGTCATCTGTGGATAAGACTTCAGAGGCTCTCTTGGATCAGCAGAGCCATTTGTCACCCAGGAACAGATAAGCACAAGCCTTTTCTAGTTGACTTCAGTGTCATTGGCAAGGTCCAAAAGTTAATGTGTATACAGGCCAAATGTTCACTTTCTACTGCAAAGACCAGATGCTGCCAAGAGCTCACAGGCTGTGCCTGAGGTGAGTGCTGTCCCTCCGTGGACAGGCTCAACAGAAGGGAAGAGACTATGGGTCCCCTGAGTAAACAAGGACCCCCAGTCTCTGAGGAGCAAGCCTTGCACCCTCTGCTGGGGTGGTAACCTGACCTCAGCAGCCAATTTACTCATCAGTGAGTGTGCAAATAACAGCAAATTTAATAATGATTCTAAAAGAAAGGCACAAACTGGGGGCTCCAGGAACTACTGTGTGACTCTATTAGGTCAGAGTTTAGCCCAAAGGCACCATTCCTGTGGCCCCATGGTGGGGCAGAAATCGACTGAGACATCCTGATTCCTTCATTTCCTTCATCACTTTCCAATGTAGTTTTCATAACACAGCAGGCACAGGGCTGAGCACCCCCCTGCCATGCTACATAACTCTCTTCCACTGGGTGGAATGGGGGTACAGGAGGGGATGCAACCTGCCAAGGCATGTAAGAACTGCTAGCAGAGGTCACATTCAGAATCCCATTCTCATTGACACCAAAGGTGTGCTATTGAATGAGACACTCAGTTCCCAGCCTGCTACGGTCTCACCTTGTCCTGGGAACCCACGGTCTACTCTGAGAGCCACCTAGGAGTGTATGTCAGAAGGAGAATTTAATGAGGGGCGTAAACAACATTTTGAAAGAAGAGAGATGGTTCAACAAGCAGTTGGCAGGAAGGAGAGGAGATGGAACCACAAAGCGGGGTGTGGGGAAGTGACTATGAACCTATCCCTGGATGCTGAGTTTGGGGAGCTGGATGGGGTGGAACACCTCATTACATGTGCTGAAGTCTAGCTGATAAAAGAAGAATTAATGTTGGATGAAGAAGTACTCAGTGTACTCACCATATGCACTGTGTTGGGGAGCATCATTTAAGGTGGGGAATACAGTGGGAGGTGCCACCAATATGGCTCTGGTTATGCTGGCAGGCACACACACCCTTAAGGGTAAATGGCAAGTTGACTCTGAGAAGCAGGACACATAGCAGAGCCCTCCTGTGAGTAATGTCCTGCTTTGCATTGGTGAAATATGTCAAGAAGTAGCCTTGTTCCAGCCGCAGGAAAAAAAAAAAATTGACCCTGGCACTTTGGGTTGTCAATAATGCAGTCACAGGATTCGCAGGTTATAAGGGCAAAGTGCCCTGGAAATTGCACTGTCTCTAGGATGGGTCAGTCGTAGCAGGAAGTGGTACAGCCCAGAGACTGTCGTGTTCCTTCTCCTGGCCCTCAGAGTCAACTCCTGGAGATACTAACTGCTCTTAAAACACGGTCACCCCTGACACCAGCTCTGCCTTCGGCTTCTTTGGGAATCAAGCAGGTCTCTCGGTGGTGAGAATACCAGCTGTGTGCCTTTGGACAATGGACCTTTTTCAGTTTGCTTCTACCTGGAGTTGGAGACGACAGCAGTGACCTCGACAGCAGTGACCTCGGAGGTTATTCTGAGGATTCTCCATGTGATTTGTACGGTTGTGGACAGGCTTGACTAAGGGCTTATGTACTGATGCCTTGTGTGCGATCAACTTAATCCTCCCCAGTATCTCATGAGATTGGTGCTGTTGGTGCTGGAGACAGGAATGGAGGCACACATGGGTCAAGGTGACTGCTCAGCATCACACAGCCAGTATGAAGCAGAACCAGGAGCTGGACCAAGGCAGTCGGGCTGCAAACCTTCAGTTGACAGCACTGTGTTCAACTGCTCACTCCCCAGCACCACCCTGCCCCCAATGCACACCCCAGGCCTGGAACAAAGATGTCATTCAGTAGAAATTCTTGTCACCTTTTATTGACCCTGAATAGGAAAAAATCAGCAAATTACCTTCCAGTGGCCATGGCTGTGGGGATCCTTTACTGTGACACTGATCAGTGGGAGAAGAGGTCTTCCTGACCAACATAGCCAACTGAGCAAACCTAATTCCTGCCGTATCCTGGACCAGGTCTTATTGCTGTTAGTGGACAAGTGTCAAACACATGAAGGTTCCCTGTCGTACTGCCAAGTGACAATACCAAGCAAATAACCCCCACTGTCCCCAAAGGTCTGGAGTGCTTCCCCTCTGAAGCCCACGGAAGAGGGGACAGAAGTAGAAGCACATGGCTCTTTCTCAATAGCTGTCATTAACCTTTGTCCAGATCTTTGAAGGTCCATTTGAAGATGGACTTCTGAGCTGGGAGTCCCCAGTAGTCCCTTCCTGTTATGTAGTGGTATACAGACCATTGTGGCAGGTGGGGGGGGGGCGGTGCTAACCCAGGGATGGGGAAAGGACAGCACAACTCTCTGATCTCAAACATCTTGTCTCTCTGCCTACATGGGGCTCATGGATGGAAGGAAACAGTACATTAATTCTTCGCAAATAAACTCATGGCAATAAGAGCCAAGCTGCGAATTAGTTACTTAATAGTCCTACTGCAGAGGGAGAAATCAGACCCAGCACATTCCCTCACGGCAGTGTGTGGAGAGAGCTGTGCTTCTCTGTGTTCATGTTGAATGATGGCCTGTAGCCTGCCTTACAGAGGAACTGATGGGCACACCCTTGTCTTTACAGGTGTGGCAGTGCGGTGGGAGTGTGGAGGTCCTGCCCTGCTCCAGGATTGCCCACATCGAGAGAGCCCACAAGCCCTACACAGAGGACCTCACTGCTCATGTCCGCAGAAACGCCCTCAGGGTAGCTGAAGTCTGGATGGATGAATTCAAAAGTCATGTCTACATGGCATGGAACATACCCCAAGAGGTAGGGAGCCTGGATGGGGCTGGATTTCAAGCTTGGTGAGAAAAAAAAATCTGAAACAAAACACTGGACTCCATTTTTCTTCCCAGGGACATTCAGAGTCTCATTGGCCACATCAGACTGTTAACCCTATACTTACTACATGCAGGAAGATGCTGGCAAAAGTCTCTAAGCCTTTTCTTATCCACCTCCATCAGCATGCTTGGAGGGGGATGTGTTCTCTCAGAACTTCAGTGGCTTCATCTTAAATGAAAGTTAGAAAACAGGGTGTAGCTCAAGTTGGTACAATGCTGGCCCAGCAGGCACGAAGGCCTGGTTCACTCCCCAGCACTGCATAAAACCAGGTATGGTAGCTCAGACCTGTGATCCCAGCACTCAGGAGGTAGAGGCAGGAGAATTATAAAGTTCAAGGTCATCCTTGGCTACATAGTGAGTTTGAGGCTAGCCTGGGCTACATGAGATCTTATCTCAGAGAGAGAGAGAGAGAGAGAGAGAGAGAGAGAGAGAGAGAGAGAGAGAGAGAGAGAGGAAGGAAGGAAGGAAGGAAGGAAGGAAGGAAAGAAGGAAGGAAGGAAGGAAGGAAGGAAGGAAGGAAGGAAGGAAGGAAGAAAGGAAGGAAGGAAGGAAGGAAGTTGGATCAGATGGCTCTGAATTTCCTCCCTGCTCCCAGCTTCCCTAGTACCTCATAGTTCAGGATCATGATGAATATGTAAATATGACAGTAATGACAGTAGAATCACAAAGGGTACTTTAATCTCTATGTAGACTGGATTCAAGCCTCTCCACTGAGCCAAACAGAATAAGGAAAATCCATACATCTGTGGGAATTCTTGAGCCATATGGATACAAAGGAGATACGTTCCCCCAGGGATCCTCTGTTGGAGAAGACAATTATATGGACACTTCTGACTTTCCCAGAGCCCATCCTTGCCTGCCGCTGTCCTCTCCCCCTCTAGTCACTTACATTAAGATGTTTGCCGAGGAGAAGCAATAGTTCTCTCCCAGTTTTGTTCACCTTGGCATGTGACATGTGGAAACGACTTTCAAACGCTGAGTTGGGAGAACCCAACAGATGCCAGGTGTGACACTCCAAACATGCCTGCTCGCTTGTCTGCCTGGGCTCATCGCCTGTGTTGCCTTGTGACGAGGCTGGCTAACTGCATGGCCGCTCTCCTTGCTCACAAGCCTGGGCTGTCCCTTTGGCAGATCTTCAGGAAGCCTCAGTTCCCTCTGACAGTGAAATGACCTTTCTTCGTTCAAAGTTTCCATAGGAAATCCCTGTACCCTGATCTTCCCACCAACCCCACGCTGCTCTGGCTGAATTATTAAAAAAGTAGACTGAGCAAACTCTCTTCCCAGATGGAATCCAGGGCTTCGTACATGCTAGGCAAGCACTGTACCAACTTCTACATCGCTGGTCCATCACCACAAGGGAAAGTGACTTGAGTTGTGTCATCTCACTATCAAAGGGGAGGAGCCCAGGCCCTCAGTGAAGGTCAGTCAAACCCTGGCAGAAGAGGATTTCCAGGGGGACCTCCATGCTTCTAGATTCATATGAGGCTGTGGGTGTTAGAACTTAGTATTCCACTCAGGATGCTGAGCCTCACTGTGGGAGTCCCCATACCCTTAAGGTTCTGTGTAGGGCCAGAGTCCTGTTTATGCTCTGTCCCCTTCTCTCTGCCCCCACAAAGCCACAGAGCTGCCATCCTCCCCTATTACAGCCAAACCCAGTGAATGATGGATGATGTCACAAACCAAACAGTGAAAATTAATGTCTGCCTGTGACCCCTGTGAGGGCCTAGCACTAACCAAATGGGAGGAGGAGAGGGAAGAGAACAAGGTGAGACACGGAGACGTCCAGGCGAAAATTTCTTTTAGGTAGAGAAAGAAAGGTTGGTGTGTTTTTTATTGGGCTGGGGAGATGACTCAGTCAGTAAGCACAAGACCTGCATAGATTCCCAGAACCCACTACAGAAAACTGGGTGTGGTGGCACATGTTTATAATCTTCCCAGTGCCAGGGAAGAGACCAGCAGATCTCCAGGGCTTGCTGGCCACCCAGCCTCGCTTCCGTGCTGCATTCCAGGTCAGTGAGGAACAATGTCTCACTGAAGAAGGTAGACGGCATCTAATGAATGACACCTGGGGCTGTCCTCTGATATGTACCCACGCGCACACACACCAGCTCTCCTCACCCCCTCCCCCTCCCCCACACACCTGTGCACATGCATGCACACCCTCCTCTTGTATCCACTGTCACTTCTGGCTCCCAAATTCCCTTCTGTAAGACTCTTGAGTTTCTGCAGGGTCGAGATTTTCCCAGTTCCCACTCACTTCTCCAGGCACATCTCAATATCAGGTCTGCCTTTGTCAAAGCCATCATGGACAGGCCTCTAGACTACATGATCTCCTGGACATTGAAAAGTCCTTTCCCTGGGGTTGGAGAGATGGTGCATCGATGAGGACTAGAGTTCATATACAAGTACTGTGTTACACGTTGCATGTCCCCCAAACACCTGTAATACCAGCTCTGAGGGACCCGACAACCTTTTCTGACCTCTCTGTGCACTCTCACACCTGCAAGTGTACACACCCAAAAAATTAAAAAGACAAAACAAGTAAAGTTTTTTTTAAAAAAAAAAAAAAAAAAAAAACCTTTCTCAACCTACAGAATCCTCATTTCCTTGAGATTCTGTGGTCTCCAAGCTCTTTGGTTCCACGCTCTTGGATTGGATAGGCCCCTCTCTTGGGAGGTCGCCTCTTTCTCCCTTAGGGGTTCATCCTCCCCCTACGGTTGTTAAATGCTCCCCGGAGATGTAGCCTCCTTCACCAACCTCTCATTCTACTGCCTCTCTCTGAAATATCCTCTGCTCTTGGGTGTGATTATAACACCCATATGCTGACAGCTTCCTAATGACTATCTCCAGTCCTACTTGGGGACTGGCATCCCCAACAGCCAGCTGGACACCTGCTGCTGTCCTCCCTGGCACTCGGGCTGAGTGTGACCACAGCTAAGCCTCTCCTTTTCTACCCAAGCCAGCTCCTGTTCTTAATTGCCTATCTCAGTTCCTGCTACCATCTGCCAGAAACCTGGCTGGACACTGTTCACAGCCCTTTCTTCCTCCTCTCTTGTTATCCCGTTCTGTAAATCACAGAGCCTTTCTGTCCAGCCCCATATCCAGTCACATCTCAGCTCCAGCCCTGCCCATCCGGACTTCAACCAATTGCCCTGCTTCAAATCTTTCTCCCTTCAAATCTATCCAAACGATTTATCCATTGCCTTTCTTCAAAGTCTGTGAATGACTCTTCATGGCATACCAAAGCAAGGGCAGGTGCAATATTTGACATATGTGTGAGCTTGCTAAGCTCTCCTCTCTGTGGGTACCTCCACATGCACCCCCACAGTCCTTATTTGTGGGTGGGTCTTGCTGCTTCTCTACTCTGTGCTGCTCATTTGTTTTCTCTACTTGGAGTGACCTGCCCTCCACCTCATGCCCAACTCCCATCCCTACCAAATCTCCATCCTTGTAGATGTCAGTCTCGTGACTCTTCATAGAGGAAAGCCAGCCCCAGCTGGGGAAATGTCCTTTCCCCTACATGCCTCTGTTACCACTTGGCTAGCCTGTCAAGCAATGATCTATTGTCTGCAACCTCTATCTTATTAGACAAGTGACTCTCAAATCTGGCTTTACTTTAAAATCACTCTGCACTAGCCTTAGAGATTACATTTGAACTGGTGTGGGTGAGGACTCCTGGGACCTGGTTTTGGAAAGCAGTGCAAGGAATCCAATATCCATCTAGAGCTGGGAACTTCCGGGATAAACTGTGGACCCCCTGAGGACACGTTCATGTACATGTTTGTATTACAGTACCTAGCACAAGGCAGGGCAGGTGGTAGGAGCTCAGTGGACCCTTGCTGATGTTTATTAATGGGTGGGACAGCCTGGCCATGTATGTGGTCTCTTTACCCCTGGCCAGTGGCTCCTAGAGCAATGCTGTAGTCCAGCTGCACGGAATCCCATGGAAACATTACAGAAAATACTCCTCTGGGTCTCATCCCTAGAGACTCAGGTCAGCAAGTCTGTGGAGGTGACAGAACCTGTTGGGCTCACAAGATGATGGCTTAGGGAGCCAGAATTCACTTCATCTTTTAGATTCATCTCAGGTGTATTGGACTCCAGGAAGTTTTCTTTGACATGGATTTTGGAGGAGAAAGATCAGCCAACTATACTAAACGTTATGAAAAGAGAAAGGAGTATTCGTTGTCTTCTAATAATAAAGGACAAAGAGCCTTTGTCTATAAACAACCACATAGTTCTTAATCATTGCTCACTGCCAGGAAAAGGATTTGATGCAACTGGTGGGAAAAACACAGTTCAGACATACTGAACCTTTGAAACACAAAGCAAAAGTCAGTTAATAAACAGGAAGGTGTGGGGGAGGGGGGACACGCTATCCAAAAGTTGAAATGAGCAGGAGGCTGGCTCTGGAGGCTCTGGATATATATATATATGTATGTATGTATGTATGTATGTATGTATGTATGTATATATCTCCAGTGTCCATCTGTACCATATGTATGTATGTATGTATGTATGTATATCTATATATTTATCTATCTGTCTCACTAGATCATAAGCAGAGAAATAATCCTAAGTACAGAAAGAATGGTTTCCCATGAAAACTCACACCTTTAGGAGAACATGGAGGCTGTTCCAAGACATCTAATGGTGGCCCCTTCCTTGTCAAAGCTGATGCTCCAGTCTGAAATAGCAGCCACACCAAATCTAGTATTCTGCCCCCTTACTTTACTATAGCAATCCCTTTTAATACTGACCTCATATTTCAGTGTCCAAATGGGGATGGGGATGGAGTGAATGCTGCATTGGGAAAACCTGAGTTAGCTCCCCACAGGGTCCCTGTACCAGGAAATCTCTGTGGCTCTTGGCTGGAGGCACTGGGTTACAGCAAGTACGTATAGAGCAGGCCTTATGGGAGCTACATCTCCGCCCCTGCTTCCTGTACAGGACTCAGGGATTGACATTGGGGACATCACCGCACGGAAGGCTCTGAGGAAGCAGCTACAGTGTAAAACCTTCAGGTGGTACCTGGTCAGCGTGTACCCGGAGATGAGGATGTACTCGGACATCATCGCCTACGGAGTGGTAAGGAACATGTGTCTTTGGGTTCCATTCCGGTGCAGACAGACAGAAAACAAGACTGGAGGGGGCTAGTAAGAGGGAAGAGGAGAGAGAGAATAAGCCCACTGTCACCTCTGTGGTAAGCTATGATGAACTTGGGTTCAGCAGTGGTGGACGGACCTTCAAGAGACTTTGATTTCCCAGTCCAAATCTTTCCAGCCCCACTGAGAGAGGACTGTGCCTCTCCTTTACAGTCCTCAGCAGTTCACATCTGGCCCCAAATCTGCATAGTCTCCTTAACAACATGCATAAAGAAGCAAGCAGTTAGCTTCAGATTGCAAAGTAACACAGCTGACACCACAGGTACCCCCACCTGGGGTAACTAGGGTTCCTTTAAATCCCATTTGCCTCCTGCACACACAGGCTGATACCCCGAATTCGTGTTTGAAGCCCCCCTGGGAAGAGCTCTGTGAAACATGACCATCCTGAACGGACTGAAGGATTTTGTAGCTTTATTTGTTGATGTGCTGTTTTCTCCAGTGTGTGTGGTAGATCTTGACCTCAGGCTGGGGGTGTAGCTCCCTGGTAGAAAACTTAGCTAGCATGGATGAGGCTCTGAGTTCAATCCCCAGCACCATTGAAAATACAAAGTAGAAGGAGATCTTGACCTCTTTCCATCGTATGGACTGTGAGCTTTGGTTTCTTCATCTGTTAAATGGGGTAAGTCAATACTGCCCTCATTGGCTAGAAGCGAGTCTGAGAAATGTGAATGTGTTTCCTCTGTCCGGTTAAAATACTTTGACCTTGAGAGACCCTTCCATGAGGACCCTCCACTCTTAAAGTACCTTACGCAGTATAAGATTGCTGTTTGAGTAGCTCCTCTACTGACTGTTAAAGCCTGAACACATCATTTTTTCTATGACAGTTAAGCTCTTGACTCTACTCTATGGGGCTACTTACATTATATTCATTTTACATATGAAGAAACAGGCAAAAAAACTGACTTGTCTCTGACAGAGCCTGACAGACTGGCTGGAATCACCCCAGTCCTTTGCGTTGGAGAGCGCCCCTCCTGCCTTTTTTGATATACCAAGATGAAAACTTGAAGGCAGAGCTGAGGCCTCTTTGGTGCCCCATGATCAGAGCTGAATTAAGGGCTTCACCAGCTGGGAACATTATGGATGGAGCTCTTCCTGGGAGTGTGAAGTCTTTACTGAGAGGTTGGACTCAGAATTAGTTCCTGATCCTTCTATCATTAATACCCAGTGGTTATGAATGACACAGAGCTGGGACCCCCACCCCCAGATCATGGTTGTCTAGGAGGCCATCTTGTAGGGATGAATTATATCTTTCATGAGAGCCCCATGCATGTTTTATAGTCCAAAATGGCAGCCTCTTGTCTTTCCACTTCTCAGGTTGGGGGGATGTCAGAGCATCCCCTCAGCTGATGCTACCTGATACTCCAGATCCTCCATCACAGAAGCACTTTGCACTTTATGGAATCCATCAGTTCCTTCCACATCACCAGAACCATCCAAGGGATGAGCTCTTCTGATGTCCTGCACTCTGCTCCATAGAAACTGTATTGCCACTTGGCCACTGTTGGACCCAGTCCTAAGAGAATATTTTTGGTCCAAAGAAAGTTTTAGAACAAAGCCTCCATGAGCCAGGACTAGCTTCCAGACTCACATCCTCATCAGGCTGTTGCTGAAGCTGAATGAGATTAGCCACACTCACCAGGAGCAGGAGAGGAAGCAGTAACCGTGGGATGTCTGCATGTAGCCATTGCGCTTCCGGGTCTTGGCTAAAGGCCCTTTCTTCCTCCATGTAAAAGTGTCTTATCTTCCACATACATGTATCAGCAGGTTTCTCTTGGGGCCCCTTGATGACAGAGACAGGAAATTTTGACTGACCAGATAGTAAACAGCGGGTACTAGGCTGTGTCTAGATCTGTCTGGGTCCAGCTCAGGCTGTCTGTACTCTGTCACAATGAAATCCACCCACTCATCATCCCACAAAGATGAACTTTCTAGCCATCCCAGGACTGGCAGAGGTCACTATCCTTTTAATGTTCATATACCAGCCACTGTGAAAGGTCCAGCCAGCCTCTCCTTCCCCTGTCTCCTCTATATAATGTCAGTGCCTGGCTCCTTCAGGAGCAGAGACATGCTTTGCTGGTCCACAAGTATCATGAACTCTTAATGAAGGCCACACAGGATGCAGCCACAGGAGCAAGAACATTTGCTGGGTCTGAATTGTTCTTCCTTGGTAATTAGTTTTACTCTAAAATGCAGAGGCCAGACGTCTTTGCAGGGGCAGCAGTTTTTAAAATCTTTTATTTTCCATTCCAATTCACGTTCAAACTATATCACTCAGGTCAAATAAATGTTTGGGTCACTCAATTGGGCCAGTGTCAAGTCCATAGCCCAGGCTATTAACCCACTAATAGGTCTCATTACTGCTCCTTCAGGCTGAAGGAGCTGTGGGCAGCACTGTATGGGTTTCCCCTGAGCCCTCTGTCTGGGAGATGGGGTAGCTTTGGATGAATCCAAGTGTGGTGCTGAGAGCAGAGACGGCGAGGCAGCTGAAATCAGACGGGCCCCGCTTCTGGACATCTACTTGGCACTTTCTTACTGTACAACTTTGACATTGTGACAGCCTCAGTGTCACAGTAATCCACTTCAAAGGGCACATTTTATAGTATCAGACTCATAACCACACATATAGTGGGAAAAGCTTGCCCTCCAATGTCAGGCATACTGTGGCCCTGTCACTTACAAAGCAATAGTGCCCTTCATTTGTTCATTTTCTGCACACACTCATTCAACGAGCGGCAGTTATGTGCTTCATGCCCTGGTCCGTGCCACATTCGGTGAGGAAGAGTAAGGCCCAGTATTGGTGATGAATGAGGAGGCAGGCAAGTGAAGAGCAACGAGAAAGCAATATGCCCAGTGCTGTGGTAAGATCCATGAGAGTGAGGCTGGAGAGATGGATGACTCAGCAGTTAAGAGTGCTTGCTGCTCTTGAAGAGGACCTGAGCTCAGTTCCCAGCATCCATGTCAAGCAGCTATATTTCCAGCCACAAGAGATCTGGCCATTATGGACACCAACAGTTAACACACACACACACACACACACACACACACACACACACACACACACACACACTTAAAACTAAAATAATTTTTAAAGAGAAATGAGAGTGTTGGGGAAGCATAGGGCGAGTGGTCTCACCCCAAGACTTGGACATGCAGGGTAGCAAGCAGGCTGAACTACGAGGACAAGGAATCTGTAGCCAGGCAAAGAGAGCACCAAAGCAGAAAGTGAAGGTGATGGACGTCCTCATGGTGTGGAGACAGATTCCCAGACGGGGGAGGGGGACACTTGCCACTACACCACCGTTCCAGCCTGTGGCTTCTTCTGAGATCTAGATGGGACTCATTTGGAAGGCATGCTACATGGCTCCTGGCACGTCAGTGCATTCATCACAGCTAGTGTTCCTGAATGGCTTTCAGGAAGGTTACAGCAGTAATGGAAGAAGCTAATGATTCCCACTGCTGGCTACCAGGCCCCGTGCTAAGCCCTTGCAGATATTATTTCATTTAATCTTCATAACATCCCCGAGCAGCAGGCACTATTATTATCTTTATTTTCAAGGGAGGAAACCAGACAGGGGAAGTTACTTGGTCCAGGACCATGCTGCCAGCGTCAGCACTGCGCCCCAGCCCCTCTCTCTTGCGTCACTGCCCTAAGAGACCACCTACTTACTAGGGGAGGAATGCACCAAATGACACCCACCTGTCACCCGGAGGCCATGGCTCAGGACCTAGGCAAATCCAAGCCTAACAGCATGTGTGAGTCTCTCTGCTCTAGCACCCAGCAGGTCTTCATAGTGGGTCACGGATTTAGATCCTACACCCACCCACCTCTTCATGAACCATGAGACAAGTTCAAAGGGTATTTATACATTCTCCTCCCACAAAGGCAAGCCTAGCAGTGGACACAGGGCACATGACAGAGGGTTGCCCACTTGGATACTTCTAGGACTTCTGCTTGAGGAACAGACAGACTCCCATGTATTTCATCAGAACCTCTGAACCGCCGGAGGGGGCGGGGGGGAGACAACACTACTGTAAGTGAGCCAAGGGAGAGGGCGCTTGAGGAGGACCTGACCTCATTTTTTGTCTGACATGCAAACCAGATGAGCCTCAACCCCAACTGTGCCATTGCTTATCTGCTGAATGTCATGCCCCTCAGCTGGGTGCATCCCACCCCCTGCTCCGAGGTGTCTGGACTGCACAAGCCCAGCCTCTCCCTGGCTATCATCTCCTGCCTGAATGATGACTCACCCAGAGTTCACTGCCCAAGTCTCCCTGGAGTCTCCTCTCCAGTCTTTCATTCAAAAAGGGGGGCTTTGTGTTGAAAGAAGGGAAACCCAATTAAACTAGCTCAAGGTGAGCATGGGCAAAGACACTGTGAGCTCTCTCAGGAGCACACAAACTGGCCATGTGTGTGTGATCCTGAAAGCCGTGGAAGCCCAAGCAGGGGCAGGTGGCATCTTTTTCTTCTGATTCAAAGCCCTGCGCCTTGTCTCCCCCTTTAGTCATGACTGATTTTCTCAGTTTACACATACCCCACAGCAGATCCTCCTGAGACACGGTCTCATTTACCCATAATTCTAGTGACTACTACCCACTGACCCCATCTCACATCTCTAGGCTCATTTAGATCCAGGATAAAGAACCATTGTATGGTCAAATTCTAGAAAGATATAGAAAGAGAGAGAATGATTCATTTGTTATAGACTGTGGGTTGGTACCTGATGGTCTACCCTGTTGTGGCTGGTGAGAAGGCCTTGTGACATGCAGGCTATCCTATCCAAGGACTCAGAGTGGGCTTAGATCTTGAGAGCTGTAGAATATGGACTCTCTTACAGGGATATATCCTGCTGATTCATAAGACTGGATTTATACACTTACAAGATTAAAAGATTTTTATCTCTTTTGCTTTCACCAGACCCCTCTCTCTTATTCCCCCACCAAGCTTTCTACTCTGGAGAATTCTCAGCAGCTGGACCACCCTTGGGGGCTGACCAAGCCCCTGATGGATCTGCAGGAGGCACAGAACCTAGAGGTCCTAGAGAACCTCCCAGGATTAAAAACAAACTTGTTACCCACTTTCCCCGACTCAAGAGCAAAGGCTCTCTGGGGACTCTTGAAGGCCATTGCTCCACTCCTGGAAAAGGGGAAGAAAGGAGATCCTAATGTTTCTCACTGTGCATGTCTTGTTTTTACTTGGATGCTCTTACTCTCTGAGTCAGCTGACTGTCTAATGAGATGTCCTGATTTCCCATGCAATGGGGGCCAGTCCCCACCCTTACCCGTACAGAGGAACAGCTGGGGCCTGCTGATACCGTTGTGTGTGGTGACCTGGGATTGATGAAGAAGCTGAGTCTGTTGGGGGGTACACTCACCTCTCCTAAATTAATACATGTGTTTTCTCCCATCTTTCCCCTTGGGTGTGGCCACATTTCCTCTGATGTTCAGCTACAGAATTCCCTGAAGACTGATTTGTGTCTTGATCAGGGGCCAGATACAGAGAATGTTCCCATCGTGTACATCTGCCATGGGATGACACCCCAGGTGAGTCTTCAGGGGACCCCTGTGTCAAGGATGTGCATGTGAGTGTCTGGTGTGGGAAAGCACAGCTGGATTCTGCCATGGAGTCCCTGAACCCAGAAGTCTCTGCTGTTCATCAGGAAGTATTCCTATGAGCCCTACGAAAAGTGTTGAATCATAGGGTTGGTGTGTGTTTCCTTTAAGGAACATTACCTGTAATAATCTACTCAGGTGACCCAAACAAAATCCACAGTTTAAGCAATAGAAAGGCATTTCTCACGGTTCTGGAGACCAGGAAGTTCAAGATCTAGATGCTGACAAATTTGGCAGCTGGTAGTAGCTTGCTTCATAGCTATCAGGTGACCTCCCTTCCTTCTGCCCTCACAGGGTATGGAGAGAAGAGCCCCATAGGATGAGGTGCTGGTGTCTGGCCTCACAAGAACACTAAGACTATAGGATGGGGTTCCACCCCTATGACCTCACTCAGCGTAGAAATTTAGAGATGTCTAAGGCTATCCTTGCTGAAAAATCACAAAAAGACACCTTTTGAAAGAAATGCTAGGATATGGCTCATGGCAAAGAGGCTGGGGTCAGGGGTGTGATTCATGGACTTTGCCATCTCAGCAGAAACCAAGGATGGAGATGGATGACATGGGAGAGACACAGAGAGGGGTGGGGGAAGGAATGGTGACTGTCAGACCACTGCACTGTGAAGTCTAGAGACTTGTCTATGAGCTGTGCTGCTCTTCAAGGAAAGGGGGATGTTATGCCGGATGCTGGAGGGGACACTAAGATCATCAAGGGTGCCACTGCTACCACAGGCCCGGGGAACAAGGCATTATCCTCCCCAGCCAAAGACCACTAGTGGTAATTCCTGGAGCATCTGCAAGTCGCTGTGGCAGTGAAAATACAGGAGAATTGGGGAAAGGGCAATGCAGAGGACATCAGAAGCCTTGGCCCTAGGCTGGGTCTCTCAGTGTCACTTTAACGTTTTCTGGTCCCTTAGTTTGTTATACTCCATTGTGGGGGTATAACTTTATGATAAAATATATCAAATATAATCAGACAGTTTGGTAAATTCCTGCCTTTGTGTGTAATGCACCATCCTAGTCAAGCCTGCCATCCCTGAGGGTTTCCCATTTGTCCTTTCAGTCAGTACAGCGATGGGTAGTGACAGTTCTGATTTCTCCCCAATTGACTAGCTACATCTGGACCTGTCTGTCCACCTGTAAACAATGAAGCTGGATTGGCCATCTCTAGACCCAACTCTGCTAGCTATGACAACCTGCTTATCTCTAGTTCTTTTGTTCTGAAAGGCACTTGGCTGGAAGCTGTGAGTCTATGATGTGCCTGCCAGGGATGCTGGGATCTGCCTTCACAAATCAGCTTCTTCATGTGCTCTTACACCTGAGTTCTGCAGGAAGCATCAGACCTGATGCCTTCTCCTTCCAGGTTCATGCTTTCAGAGTCCAGCAGGCTTGGAACCAGACTCAGGACACAGGTTACCAAAGAAGGAAACTATGTAGACTCTTGTGGCAGGAATTGGTTGAGGATAGACCTGAGAGAGTCAGAGAGGCCAACTTATCCTGGAAGTCGGCTGTGTGTCCCTGGCCTGAGTTTCTGTATCCATGAAATATGAACACAGGGACATGAAGTGAGTGACTGGTGAGGTGTCAAGAATTCTAGCATCCAAGCATTCCCAAAAGAATCCTCCAGCTCTCAAACGTATCATGGAGAGGCTTCAGAAAGAAGGTGCTCAGGGTACTTTTAGGAGACTGGGGATAGATGCAGGCCCCATAGGCCCACTGTACCCCACAGACTTTGTCTAACCACACATGAAACATGCATTTTTGATGAGATTGTTCCCTCCCTCTGGCAGTTCTCAGCAAGACCTTTCACAGGACAGGGAGAATCCAGGGATGATCACACATGTACAGATGGAATGCCACGGGTCTCCATGTGACCTACACACTGTACTACCCCAGAGGAGAGCAATGGCCTCACATTGCTGTCTAAGGAACATAGATAAGTCCGAGATGACAATCTTTCTGACCTCTGCTGCAAAACCTCACAGGCCCTTCCCTGAGAACTGCAGCCAATAAGGAGCCTGCAAATGCTAAAGGGAAACATATGAGGTATTAACTAGAGGTTAAGAACCAGGGAGATGGTTCCACAGGCAAAGGCACTTGTCACCAATCCAGGCAACCTGAGTTCAATCCCCGAGAAAGAGAGAATTCATTCTGGCAAGTTGTACACTAAGACACACATGCACACACACACACACACACACACACACACACACACACACACACACGGAGGAGAGAAAGAGAGAGAGAAAGAGAGAGAGAGAAAGAGAGAGATGAATAACTGTAATAAGATGTTTTTTAAAGCATATGAGAGCTGGAAAGATGGCTCAGTCATTAACAGCTCTTGCAGAAGACCCAAGTTCAGTTCCCAGCCCCCATGTCAGGGGGTTCATAATTGCCTATAACTCCAGCTCCAGGGGATCTCATGCCCCTCTGGCCCCCACAGACATCTGTACTCACATTCACTTACCCCCACACAGACACACAATTATAAAATAAAAATAAATCTCTGGGGATAGGAGAGATGGCTCAGTGGTTAACAGTATTTGCCCTTCCAGAGGACCTGGGCTGCTCACAAATGCCTATAAATTTCAGGAGGTCCGGTTCCTTCTTCAAGCCCTCACAGGTACCCATGTGCACAAACACATAAGATAAAAATTAATCATTTTTAAACTTACTGCTGGGTGAAGCCATACCTCTCACTAGCCAAGTACCTTGGGTAGATGTGCCTCGATTTTATTCCCCGTAAAATGGGGATTACAGCATTACCTATCCTGTAGGATTGCCACACAGATTACATAATGGCTGCCCATGAAGCCTTACATGGTGCAGGCTGGCCCATGAGGGTTGCCTGTTCTGTGTGAGCACTTCTTGTTACAAGGCTGTGGAGAGACTCAAGTCTAAAAGAATAGTAATGATTAGCCTGGAAAAAACAAAAACAAAAACAAAAACAGCCTTGAGAGAGAGTTGAAACTTCCTTCCAAAATAACAAGACACACATTTGTCTGAGAACAATGGGACTCTTCCGGCCACTGGATCAGGTGACAGTGACATCCCCATCATCTCTGCCCAAGCCGTGTTGGTAGGCTTCAGGGGCATGATGTCTAAATTAAGAAACCCCTAAGGTTCTTGCTGCTCTGTAGCTATGTCTTCTTTTTACTTCAAGACAGAGTCTTATGATGTAGCCCAGGCTGACCTCAAATTCAAGATCCTCTTTTCTCCACTAGTGCTGGGATTGTAGCCCTGCTCTTTCCTAGTCTGTGGTACTTGACAATTCATCACACATATAACCCATTACCATGTCTGTGTCTCCTTTTATGTCATCTCGAGTCTACCATATGTCCTGTAGCATTCTTGATCCTGGAGGACAGTGGACAGGGTCCTCATGACATTGGCTTTCTCATACTCCAGACGGACTATTTTCTACCTTTAAATTGCCATATAGTTACCATACAAGGGAAAAGCTTGAACATTATCTAACTGGCTTTGTTTGAGTGTTATGACTTGATTTCGGGTAGCCACAGCAAGCATGGTAGAGGAAGAAGGGTACAGAGGCAGCCCAACTGGCTGGTTAGCAGTTCTTGCTAACCCTGTAAGATGATTAAGTAAATTCTAAGTCCATCTGAAAGGCTATCTGCAGGCATTTTCTACAAAGCGGTGTTGGAATAGGGTGGACAGGTCAGACAAAGTGGTTAACATCTTACAGGGAAATACAATTATTGCCTTCAGTGTGACCTTTCCTACCCAGGCAGACAACCAGGCATTGCTGTATAACTCTGTGGTGTCTGAGAGTTAATCAGAAGGGAAAGAGTGCAGATATAATACTCTTAGAAAACGACACGCTCTTAGCGGACCTGTTAAACAATGCCTGGTGTAATATCAAAAGGATATCTATGTTATTTCTAGGTCTTGGGTATTTTTCTTTTTAAAAATTACATTTATTTACTAACACACCCGTGTGTGTGTGGGGTGTGTGTGTGTGTGTGTGTGTGTGATCATGTGTGTGTGTGTGTCAGCATATACGTGGAGAACAGAAAACAACCTTTAGAAATCACTCATCTCCTTCCACCGTGTGGGTCCTGGGAATCAAACTCAGGATGTCAGGCTGTGTAGCAAAGCACTTTTACCCACTGAGCCATCTCACAGGCCCTAGGTATTTTTCTTACTCTTCTTTTTTAAAGTTTGCTGAAGGTCAAATGCTCTTCAGACCATGTGACTCGGTGACCCTTGTAGATTGACAGCCTGACAATGTGGCCTTCCTTCAGTTCCCACAGCTCCCCTTACCCAGTGCCACAAACTGAGAAGCATGTGCAACAAGACTGTCACACACACACACACACACACACACACACACACACACACACACACACACACACCGCCCCCAGTTCTGGAGACTGGGAAGTGCAAGCCAGGCATGCTCCCTCAGAAGGTCCTAGGAGGGAGGTGTCCCGGCCTCTCTCCTACCCCTGGAGCTTCTTCAGCTGCTTTCAACAAAGCTCTGATCCCTGACACCAGAGTGTGTCTGTCCAACTTTGCCTCTTACACACGCACTTGTTGGTTAGGAGTGGGAGCCTGCTCTAGTCCAGTGTGACTTCACCCAAACTTAAATAATGGTATCTGCAATGGCCCTGATTCTAAATCTGGCCGTATTCTGGGAAATGAAAGTTAAAGTTTGACAAGTGAATTTTAGGGGTGTACAAATAGACCCTTCAATGTCCTCTGTCCCTCATAAGGACAGGCATGTAACTAACTGGCAGTCTTTCACTTCCTTGACTAAGAAGCGCCTCATATAACTTCCCCTTCTAGCTCATTGGCTGGGTTGAATCACATGGCTCTGTCTGACTGCAGAGACGGGAAAATGTGGATTTCTGGGTACCCAGAAGGACTTGTCTCTATCACAATAATATAAATGGTTTCTGAGTCCACTTTACCTCTGAAAAATAAGACAACAAGAAATGGGTATCTTGGATATGAGATGACTTGTTCTATGGCATCAGAGTTACCAGCAAAAAGGGATGAGGGCCGGGCGGTGGTGGCGCACGCCTTTAATCCCAGCACTCGGGAGGCAGAGGCAGGCGGATATCTGTGAGTTCGAGGCCAGCCTGGTCTACAGCGCGAGATCCAGGAAAGGCGCAAAGCTACACAGAGAAACCCTGTCTCGAAAAACCAAAAAAAAAAAAAAAGGGATGAGGAAGGAGGTCAGTCCTTCAACCTCCATTTTTTCTTCACTTTTGTTTTTTCCTTTTTATTTCATTCTTCAGATATGACAGGTTGTCTTTCATGAAGTCATCATGTTTTCAAAAGTTTTATTTCCCTTGGAGGATAAATATATAATGGTAGGAATGTGTTTGGAGTGACTTCTCGTGGGTACCAAGGATCCCCAAAGACATGAGAGACCCAGAGACAGCTTGTCCCACAGCTGGGTTAAACCCTCAGAGAGAAACGTCACTCTGATGGAGTCATGACACTCCCAGGTCCGAGGGAAGGCCCTGAGCAGGAGAAAGCATGATGTGGTTAATCAAATTAGTGAGGTGAAGCTGCTGGGAAGGATGCTAATTGGCTAATGAGTAAATGTAACCATTTTATTTAAATTAGCAGCAAATTTTAAGCAATCCTCAAAATAACCGAGAATATTAGCCCTAATTAGTGTAACAGCCTGGAAAATTTCTCCTAATGGGAAAAATACAATAATGGGGTCTTTCCACAGACTCCATCCAATTTATCACTCATTCACTCACTCATTCATTCTTCTGCCCATTCACTGCACATGCGCTGAGCTTTATGCCCAGAACTGGGAGAGGGGAAGGCCACTTACCTGAGTCCCCAGCCTGGAGGAGGAAGATGAACACAGATAATCAGCTGCCATGACGAAACCCTGCAGTCTACCATCCCAAACACCTCATTACCCCACAGGGGGCATGTGGGGTCAGAAAGAACAAAGCAGAGTCTGAGGGCTTCTTCTGTCTATTCTGCCAGAGTTTTCTAGAACATAGACAACACATCGAGATGAAATATATCTCCTCTGGGAAGGTACGTTCTCAGCAGTAGAAGAAGAAAGGAGGAAGGGATTTTAATTCCTCTGGAAGTCTGTGAAGTCCTGAAGTTCCCACATCAGTGCTTCAGGACAAGCTTTGACTCGGGATGTAAAGAACTGAGTTGAGCTGAGAGAATTCTGTTCTAACCTGAAAATGAATTTCACGTCAGATCAGGGACCGTGTTTAAGAAAAGTTAAGCCAAGCACGGAAAAGGAAATGAACTTTGTTGCATGGCTTTTTTTGTCATTACCTCTTTGGTTTTAATTTTTATTGTTGTGGTGTTGTGGATTGATCCAAGGCCTTGTGTGGACCAGACGAGTGCTCTGTCAGTGAGCTGCATCCACTCAAGTCTTCTTCATCATTTTTAAGAGTACTCACTTGGATGCTCGGTTGGTTGGTTGGTAGACAGACAGATAGGTGGGTGGAAAATAAAAAAGACTGCTTATTTCATTGTCTACTGACAACTTTCTAGAAGTTTCCATTTACCAATGGATCACAATGGCACACTCACCCCTTCCCTATTTGACAATGCCTTCTGAATGATAGATAGATTATGGGTGGATGGATAGATAGATAGATAGGTAGACAGACAGACAGACAGACAGATAGATATGGAAAAATGGAAAATATTGATTATCTCATTGTCTCCTGACAACTTTCTAGAAGTTTCCATTTGCCAATGGGTCACAATGGCACTCTCACTCCTTCCCTATTTGACAATGCCTCCTGAATGATAAATAGATTATGGATGGATGGATGGATGGATGGATGGATGGATGGATGGATGGATAGGTAAGTAGATAGGTAGGTAGATAGATAGATAGATAGATAGATAGATAGATAGATAGATAGATAGACAGACATGGAAAAATGGAAAACATTGATTATCTCATTGTCTCCTGACTACTTTCTAGAAGTTTCCATTTGCCAATGAATCATAATGACACTATCACCCCTCCCCTACTTGTCAATGTCCCCAGTGATTCCGGAGCATTAAGGACACCTCATAGATTGTGCTTGCATCTCCAGCCCTTTCATGTAACATTCCAGAGACAATTGCAAACGTTTTGCTTTGTGTGCCAAAAATTTAAATGGTTTTGCACTTGTCAGTGACCTTTGGCAGATGTCTCCACTTCTCCACAACTTTTATCTATAAATAAATAGAATGCCAGGCAAAGAGCAGCTATGCAGTTTACAGAGCGTCCCTGTATTTCTTTCCTGTCATAAGAGTGTGCCCTCCCTGACTCCCAGTCAGCAGGCACCAGCTGATACCTGGCAGTGCAGGGGAGGTCTCCCATGGCCTACTAGATTTGTTTGGCACTGTGGCTTGAATGTGAAATGTCCCCCTTAGACTCACGTGTTTGAGCACATGTTCCCAGCTGGTAGCGCTATTTTGGAAGGTTGTGGAACCTTTAGGAGTTAGAGCTTTGGAGGGAATGGACCTTCAGGTTTTCTAGCCCAGCCCCACTTCCCATCCACTCTCTTCTTCTTCCTGCCTGTGTGTACAGTGTGACCAATCACCTCACACCCAGCCACCATGCCTTCCCTGCCTTGATAAACTCTACCCTTAAACTGTAAGCCAAAAACAACCCTGCCCCTTGTTGCTTCCATCAGAGCAAGAGGGAAACATGATACAGCTGGTCACATGGTTCTCTGCATCATTCAGGAGGTCACCCTGAGAGGATTGTCTGGATCTTACACACAGTCCCAAGGGCCACAACTCAGGCAGAATGCTGAACAAGTAAAGCCTCAGGGCTGTCACATGGGCTGGTCCCAAGTGTGGCCCACTCGCCCACACCCTCTGACAACTGGTCTTTTACACTTTGAACTGCTTTCTTGGTGTGGAGTGGTTGTTTGAGGGGTGGTCCTAGCTCCAGAGGACCCTGGGAAATGACCGATACATAGAAGAGTAGATCTCAGGATCAGGCAGAGCAAGAGTCTAGTCCCAAGTCTGCCTACACTATGGGACAGTTGGGGCAAATGAGTTGATGTTTCCAACACCTCTATTATGTTCTAATCTGTGAGCACAGGATTCTGATGTGCACATCCCCTTCTGAAAGTCCTGGGACAGGAATTGCCTCACTCACCCCCGCATCCCTGGAAAGTATCCATGGAGACCAGGAGCCTAACCATCCTTGCCTGGGACCCAGAGTCCTGTAGCTTGCTCTCTTGTCTCTCTGTTCTTCAGGGAGGGTGATTTCATGAGTTGCTTGATTCATGCATCCTGCAGTATCACTCTTTGCATGATATCTACTGAAAGAAGGAGGCTAACATTGTAGTCCCCACCCCCACCCCCACCTCTTCCTCCACTCCACCCTACTCCACCCCACTCCACACTGCCATTCACCATGAATTACAGCTCTGCTGTTTAGTCAACCTGTGACCTGCCATTGATAGAATTCCGGATTTCATTTTATAATTTAAAGTAATGCATAACTCATAGCAAATACAAACCACAGATTGTTATACTGTTTGTATTTACTTATATTTACATAGATTGCATACATTTACATATACATACAGAAAATCACTGTGTATCCATATCTTCTTGACTCTGCATGCCTGCTTATTAAATCTTAGTGCCACCTTGCCAGTTGGTCCCCAAGCCTATGCCCCTCCCAGGAGGCAGATGCAGGCTGTAAGTCCTAGAACTTCATGATAGGTGCTTAGTCACGCCCAGGGGCAACCTATCCAGGACCTGAGGCCAGGGAGAGGAGGACTGGCCTGGAGTCATTTATCAGAGAATGCTCCTTTGTTCTGGCTGCTCCCAGAGGCACCGGTGACACAGATAGGTTTCCCTTTCTGTCACAGTCAACCATCAGATTGCCTGAGGTTGCTCCTGAGAGCCAGCCTACCTGGATCTGGTTCCTCCTCAGGGGGTGAGAAGAGTGTCCAACTGCTTCCCACCTCTGCCCCCTGCTTTAAAAATGTACATCATCTACATTTCTCTCCAATGATACCTCATGGAAGTAGAGGCCCCAGGTGGGATAGTCAGTGTTGGGGAGCAAGGCATCACAGGGAACAGTGGGCTGTTGGAGGTTCCCAGGCGTGAGGCCATGATGTCAATTCCTCCTTCCACACAGAGTGATGGTGAACTCCGAGCTGTTCCTGCAGCTTCGGTGCTAAAAAGGGAGCTGTCTGATTTGTTATTCACTCCACATATGTTCTTCATTTCATGTCCAAACTCCGCAATTAGAGTCATCAAGAGCGAGTTTTGCATGACTTTTATTAAACTCCCACAGGCTGGGAGCAGGCTGTCATTAGCAGCACACAAGTGCCCAGCGTTCCGGCTCCTAAGCAGAGGGCTGCTGTCCCTGGCCCCCTGCCCACATTTCTTTGCAGAGCTTTGCTTCCCAGGCGACTCTGGCCATAGGGAAAAGATGGGAACCCAGTGGCAGAGGGCCTGAATTTAGATCCTAATCTGGCTGTGAGCGCTTAGGCAAGTCACCTGACCTCTCTGGGCCTTGGCTTCCTGATCAGTAAAATGGGCATAGGAACTGAATGCCAGATAAAATATCAAACCTGTATGTGCCTCACACCAAGTTCATCATCTTGTTCAAGTGAGAACCCTCTTTCCACGAGTGTTTTCAATGTTGAAAGATAATTATAAAATTGACAATAGTGTGCATGCACATTTGCTATGAGTTCTTTCTGGGTACCTCTCAAAATACTTTCCTTGTGTAAGCTAACATTCCCAGCAGCCCTTGAAAGTGGGTACTTTGAATACCCCGTTCTTACCAGGTAGAAAACTGGGGCTCATGGTGATTGTGTAACCCAGGCAGCAGAGCCCGGCTTGCCACCTAGATTGTCCACTGTAGAGCCAGGCTCAGAGCGGACTCCACGCTGCCCTCCTGCTTGCTGAAGTGTGGCGCCCCTGCTCTCAGAGAGCCCCTTGGTGGAAATAGGACAAGGAGCCACACAGAGTGGAAGGATGCAGTCTGGCACCCGGGACACACCAGTCACAGCTGCCTAGCCTAGATCTCCTGTTAGGATCCAAAGGGAAACTGAGTCTAGCTTGGAGTGTTCTCCTGAAAACACTTGTGGAGGAGTCCCAAGACGAGGCCTGAGGGGATTTGAACTCTCTCCTTCCCTGTACTCCCTGGGCCTGAGCTCAGGACTCAGGTCTAAGAGCTTTCCTCAACTCCTACGGGCCATCTGCCTGTGTCCCTTGTCTTGAATGTCCCATGTCCCCTTGAGGAACTGGGGCAGCCACCTTCCCAGTGGAGATGTCCAATCCAGACCCCTACTTTCATTCTCTCTTCCCCATTCTGAGGCCCCAATCCCAAACCCATCTCCTTAGGGAAGGCTTTCCCTGTCTCCTCAAGCTGCTCTCCCTCACTGGTGCTTCTCAGATCTCTGAGCTTTGTCTGATTCTGTTAATACTCTCACATGTTCAAGTACAAAAACAATCATTCTTGGTAACACGTTTATTATTATTATTGTTGTTGTTGTTGTTATTATTATTATTATTATTATTATTATTATTGGGCTTTCTCTACCCCTAGATCATAAACCCCTGGAGAACAGTGGTCTTACTATGTTTCATAGTTGGTTGTGTTGAGAATGGATTTCTTGTAGCCTAGGTTGGCCTCAAACTTGCTATGTAGCTGAAGATGACCTTGAACCCTTGACCTCTACATCCCAATTGCTGAAAATACAGGCATGTACCACCACACCTGGCTGAAGACCTTTGTTGTCCAGTGAGCTCTCTGCACTCAGTCTATTCCCTGGCTCACAGCAGATGCTGCACGTACTCTGGATAGCAAAGTTGTTGGATTTTCAGTAAATGACTGTCTTACTTAGCGTTTTATTGCTGTGAAGAGACACCATGACCACAGCAACTGTTATAAAGAAAAACATTTAATTGGGGCTGGCTTACAGTTCAGAGGTTTAGTTCATTATCATCATGGCAGAAGCATGGTAGCATGCAGGCATGAGAGTTCTTGACATCTTGATCCACAGGTAGCATGAAGAGCTGTCACACTGGGCATGACTTGAGCATCTGAGACTTCAAACCCCATCCCCAGTGACATACTTCCTCCAGCAAAGCCACACCTACTCCAACAAGGCCACAACTCCTAATAGTGGCACTCCCTATGGGCCAAGCATTCAAACACATGAGTCTATGGGGGCCATTCCTATTCAAACAACAATGGCCTAAGCACTTTTCCTCAAACCCTGGTGACCTGCTCAGACACACTGGCTCTGTCATTTCCTAGCCTGAACCAAAGTCTAGTTCTTCATTTACTGCTTCCTGGAGTCTTTTCCAAGATTAAGTGGGAAGTTCAAAGGCATCACCCTGGATGCACAAATAGCCTCTGTTTGGTACATGGTGGTTGCTGGGTTTGTTAGTTTTAATACTAAGCCCTCCATCAATATATGGTTATCCTTGTGAGATTTATGTTGGAATTAGTGTTATTCTGTATATCTTCTTCCAGACATGACATCTTTACATGAAGACATGGAGATGGAAGCCTAAGAGCCATGCCCCACACTGGGCTGGAAGCCATTCTTTTCTCTTGGTGGCCCAGTTGCTGTGGGCACAGGTTGGGTAGGGATGAGAGGCACATCCTTCCATCACTGCCTCTCTGCCACCACATTTGGCTGGCATGTGTAGCTGGCCTGCTTTTCCACATGACCCAACCCTTGGGCAAGAGATAGAGGAGCCTCCTCAGATGCACAAGGTTCTACTGTCGACAAGGCTTAATTCACCAGTGAGTCCCCTCTCCTGCGGTTGCTGTAATTCACTCCCCATTTGCAGTGACATTATAGGACTGCTCACACAGTCGTCAGGAGAATAGAGTAGACAATGTAAGGTAGACATCATTCATTCTTCTTCCAGTGTGCCAAAAGCACAATGTCCTCTCAAAGGCACCTCCTCTGTCACCTATTTGGAGTAGGAAGTGGGAAGACACCCCCGTAGTTCACATGAGCACACTAATGCCCTCTACATTTAGGGTAGGCCCTCAACAAGTGGGTTATTACTTTCGGTGGAGTAGTTTGTCATTGTGCAACCTGTTTCTATTGATTGTGCAAGATCACCACGCCAGGACCCTGATCACCAGTGCGATCCAGATGCCCCCAAAGTGTCTTCATGTATTTTCTAGGGCTCCCCTCAGCCAAGAATCAAAGAAAGGAGGAGCCAAAGTTGATAGACTCTGGGCTTTCGGAAGGGCTAGTGCCACTGAGTTACGGACACCTGCACAGTATTTGTACCACAGAAGCTTAAGGACACGTTTAATCCATTTTAAGAAAGTTCCGAAGGAACTGCGTTGAGAATACATGATGGGCATAAATGAATTCTCCAATTTGATTTTTCCAGCTAACTGCATTGTCTCATCACCTTTGTCCCAGATGCTGCAAGCCTGCTCAGTGCTGCGAGTGAGCCCTGGGAGGGCAGCTCTTTAGTGGAGCCCTCGAGGGTGGTGCTGTGTTAATATGCTGGGAATTTAAGTAGAGCTGGGCCTTCTAAATCAATCACCAGGACAGCTTTATATTTTCCTTTGCTCAAAAAATACACTATTCACTGCAGTTACATGTGTGGGCGTAGAGGTTGTCCTGGGTGAAGGACACCAAAAAGGAAAATTTCATAACATTTTCACTGCAGGAAAAAGGATTCGCTGGTCTTAATTCTTACAGAACTGGCTACAGAAAATATCAGCGTTTCTGTACTATCTCTGCAGTCCTTGGAATGGTCTAGGCTGCTCAGAATTACTCCATTACTCCATTTTGTTTGGCTGGGACATTATAGATGCTTAACAAATGTGGGTTAAACAAAAGAATAACTAAATAGGAGATTAGTAAAAGTTTTTTTTGGGGGGGGGGATGTTCACAAGATGGAACAGGCCAGTGTTGGCCTTCTTGTCGGTTGGGGGGTTTTCTATGATGGCAAGGTTCACCCTGGAACCTATACTTGGAACCTGAGGACCACTCGCAGCAAGAGTCCCAACCTGTATGACACATGTGTAGTTATAGAGTCTCTGAGAGGACATGGTGATGACGCCTCTGATTGCAGAAGTGAATGAGAAAATGAGCTTTGAGTATGGCCTCTTCTGCCCAGAGTTTGCTCCAGAGGAATGAAGAGAGGGGCTGGCCATCAAGGAGGACTATGGGGTTGAGAAAGATGTGTGCTTGGGTTTATTTTCCAGGGAAAGCAAGAGGCAGGCATGTTTTGAGGTAAGAGGAAGAACCAGCAAATGAAATCAGCATCAGGATAGAGAGGACATAATAAACTAAGCAGCATCCCTAGGGGTGGGTGGGGTCTGAGTGAAGGCAGGAGAGGATGCCATCCAAGGATGGGATGGGGCTGGTCCTGGACAATGGGGAAGAGCCCCTGCTGAGGCTCTGGGAAACTTGGAGAGATGCTCAAGACAAGTTCGTGGCTGCCTTGCTGGTGAGTGTGGTATCTGTGGGAGAACAGAGAGATCAAATGCTCCCAAAGAGGAGATGCTGGTTAGCTTGGAGAGACCTATTTGAAGTTGAAGGTCATGTCCGTGATAGCCTAATTTGTGTATGGTCCTCTCTTACTAGGAACATCCTAAGCTCTTAAAGTAGTACAAGATAGCTAAATTGTACCAGCAAGAGACAGTGCTTCCTTGTTTCTGGGGTGGTGAGCAGATAAGCATTCTGTCTAGCTCACTCCATGTCCTGGGGAGAGCCATTTATCCACTGGGCTCTATGAAGAGTGATGATTGGGGTCAGGAAGTAAGGAGCATGAAGCAGACACAAGGGAACAAGCCTAGATGAATTTCCAAGTTGAAGTTCAATGGTCCCTAGTATACTTTATTAATACGCTAGTCCAATAAACTCATGTGTTTGAATGTGTGTTATGTGTCAAGTGGTAGGTTCAGTGATCATCAGATAATGGTGTTGCAAGGTGACAGACATGGTCAGTGTCTTCAGGGAACTTGGGATCTAATAGGGACCTGTGGTACAATGATGACATTGTCACCTAGCACGGAGCATTAGTCACGCCTATGCCAACTTCCCTGTAACCACAGTTGGCCCTGTTTCCACAGATAAGTAAACAGAGAAAATTACAGTTGAATATATTATCTGTGCCACAGGCAGGTGGAAACAGGGCCTTGAGTCTAGGCGCTGTGGATCTGGAGTCTTTCCCACATCAACCCCCCTCTCCACATTAGCTCAAGTCCCCTTGGCATATATTTTCAGAGTCCCCTGTTCTTTTTCTAAGGTCATGCTTTGAATTTGGCATTTCTATTTTTGCACAGTGTTGTGGGGAGGGAGCTTAACAAAATGGCTGCCCATCAGCCAGGCTCATCATGCCCCAGTAACACATGACCTCAGAATCTCCACGGCTTACAGTAACAATTGTTTCTCGACCATGCTACATGTTCATTTCTTCTCTGACCTTCTCTTTCTTCTGCAGCCTCTTGCCAAAAGCAGTGGGAAAAACAAAGCTTGCTCTTCATCTGCATGTCATCAATCTTCCAAAAGCTGTCTAGAAGCCATCGACATCTTTATGGTCTCCAGTGATGACTTTCTCACTGTGGCCCTTTTGGTTCCAGAGTCAGAGTCCCATATTTTAGGGTTTGACCTCAGCCCTCATCCAGGGCCAGTTTCTGTAGGCTGGTGAACTTGGCAGTTTACAGCTGTCAGAGCTTGCTGCTTGTTCGTGCTCCGTGGTCAGCATGGGTCAGCCTCATCCGTCTGGGATGCTGCAGGTCTCAGGGCAAAAAGGGAAGAGATAAAATGCCAATCTCCAGGAAGGTGACAGTGCAAGAAGCTGTGGATGTGTAGAAGAGGGGACCTAGTGAGGGTCCCTTAGGCATGAGAGAGAGGCTGTGAGTCCCACTCTTACTCTTTCTGTGTCCTAATTGTTGTTATCTAGCAATTACAGTTCAGAGCAATACGTCTGCCAGATCTTGGTCTTGAACCTCCAAAACTGAACCTGATAAATCTCTCTCTCTCTCTCTCTTTCTCTCTCTCTCCCTCCCTCTCTGTCCCTCTCCCCCTCCCCCCCTCCCCCGCCCCCGTGCGCGCTTATGTGAGTGTGTGTGTGTGTGTGTGTGTGTGTGTGTGTATTATTCTATAACATATAGAGAGAGATAGAGTGTAGCTAGAGTTTTCCTGCCTGGCCCACAGTCAGGATAAATCTCTCTCACCTGCCAGTCCCACAGCCGCTCAAACCCGACCAAGTAAACACAGAGACTTATTTTGCTTACAAACTGTATGGCCGTGGCAGGCTTCTTCCTAACTGTTCTCACAGCTTAAATTAACCCATTTCTATAAATCTATACCTTGCCACGTGGCTCGTGGCTTACCGGCATCTTCACATGCTGTTTGTCATCGTGGCGGCTGGCAGTGTCTCTCTGACTCAGCCTTCCACTTCCCAGCTTTATTCTCCTCCTTGTCCCGCCTACACTTCCTGCCTAGCCAATGGCCAATCAGTGTTTTATTTATTGACTAATCAGCAACACATTTGCCATACAGAACATCCCACAGCAATAGAGGATGGGTGATGGGTCACATTATAGCTCTGAAAGCTTATTGAACATGCATGTATCATAGTGATCAAAACTAGACAAGAAGCCACACCTGACATATTTGACGTGAGACACAACATTGGAGGAGAACTCAAGGGTATGAGAAGGAGAGGACATTTTGAGTACTCTGACAGTAGTAAGTCTAAGCTAAGGCTCCCAGCCCAGTGACAGTGCTGCAGGCCACTTGGCCACTCTCCTGGGTTCACAGTGGGAGGTTCTCTGTTCAGTCCCAAGTTCAAAGGCACCAGCTCCACTTTCCCCCATGCTGGTTTGCGCACATGCAAGTTCAGTTGTCTAGAGTCTAGACAGACCTGCAGGTGCTTCCCAAGTCACCTGTAGCCCAGCGTTGCTTTTTAGGGCCCGTGAATCTTCACTGAAAGATTCTAGAAAGTCCTCAGATGTGTTAACAGAAGGCACAGTGTGAGGCCACAGCTCTCTTGATTACCAGCATGCTGTCTGCAGTCTTCATGATGTCTCTCCTCACCTCCCCACCACCCCATAGAATTGTGTTACACACTTCTATGGCTTTGATCTGGGCAAATTACCTCACTCTAGGCTGTACTCAAACCTCATCACTCACTGGCCTCCTTGGGTAGAGTTCATCACCCCAGACCTGGACCATCACAACATTCTAACCAGTCCTATGCTACAAGTCTGGCCAGGAGACTATTCTAGACATCTTGCTACATGTGGCTAGCAATTCAAGGGAGGAACATGTCTAGCTCCTTTCTGCTTTGGGGGCCTGACATTTTAGAAGAGGGTTACTGAGTTGATTGAGGTCATCCACAATTACAAGCCTCTCTCCATAAGACTCAGGGACTCATGGGGTTAAAGTCATCTATTCATAGGAGAAATGAGTCCCTAGGGGAGGCTCTGGGGTAAAAGCCTGGCCTTACACATGGCTGCCACTTAGAGAGGCAGTGCTGGGAGCTGTACATGCCTCTATCTCCCGCATGGATGTGGTGTTGAGGTTAGTGGATGTAAGGGTGTTTTAGAAGTGACTCACCCCCATTCCTGATTTATTGGCAGTGCACTGTGGCCCTGAGGACTGTAATGAACCTCTGTGTCAAGGGATTAATGACCAATAACCAAACCTTTAAATCAGCCCACCCTGTCTGCAGAGGCCTGTGGCTCATCCTTGGGTAAATAGGACAAAAAGCCCATTTCTAATACATTTTCTGGATGTCCCAGCACCTCTCTATAAATTGAGACTGAGTAAAGCAAGCCTCCACATTCTCCCTCCTCCCCAAGCCCTGCCATTTCTAGCTCCTTGCCTGTGGCTTGCCTGACATGCTTACAGTCAGACTCAGGGAGCCACAGACACGGTTGTCACATGCCCTCACAGAGACCCTGGTCTCTGTCAGAACCTTGTTCTTGCTCTGAAGACACTGTGGCAACACTTAGGAATTTCAGTATTTTAATCTTCAACATACCACCTCCACATTTTGTGTCCATACTTCCCAGGATCTCCTTAAACACAGCTAGTTTATGTGCAGCTAGGTTGCACATTAGAATCTTCTGGAGTAAGTACCTGTGTTGGCTACTTTTCTTGTTGCTACTAGGTACTAAACAAGAAGAGACTTAAGCACAGGAGAGCTTGTTTTGGCCACAGGTCAAGGAAACACAATTCATCTGGAGTGGCAGGCATGGTAGCAGGTTTGCCGTGATGGCAGGGGTGTGTAGCCTGGATTCTTCACCCCTTACAGCCCGATAACTTGGTGGAACAGGAAACAGGAAGCAGACAAGAAGTGGGGGCTGGACTTTTCAAGGCCTGCCCCCAGTGACCCACTTTCTCTAACAAGCCTCCAACTCCTAAAGGTTCCCAGACCTCCTAAAGCAGCTTCCTGGTTTCACAATCAAACCATGACAGCCCCCAAGCCTAGTCTCGCGCCCAAGTCAGTAGCGTATAGGTTTTAACTAAGCGTCCCCGATGACTGAGATGTGGAGCAAAGGTGGGGACCCTAAGCTTGATGGCACTGGGATCCTGAGGACCCTCCAGCCTCATATACTGCACATACATCTTCTTCCTCTTACATGGTCAGCGCACTGTTTGGCCCTCCCTCGGTTACCTCATTTTAACTCTCTATCGTGTGGGAGGCTCCCTGGTATGTGCCCCATCCCACAGAGAGCTGGTCCCTCAATCCTGGGTCAGGCTTCAGCAAGTCTTCAGAATATCCCTTCCAGGTGTCCAAAGAAATGACCCTAAGGAGGCTGTCGCACCCTAGTCCCTGCCATGCCAGGACCTGTCAAACATAGTTTTGACATAATTCTAGAACTACTGTGGGGAGTGTCTCATGGGGTTCTCCCCTTTTCCATTCCCCCCACTCTCCAGCCTTGGGAAGGTGTCAGCCGAATACCACTACTGCCCTCCACGCCAGAGGCTGCCTCTCTCTGAGATGCCTCATACTTAAAGGGCATGGATCCATAGAGCAACCATAGTGTTGCCAAGGAAACACTAATGGAGGGGAAATGAAGGTTCCTGTGCCTGTGCCCAGTGATAAAAAAAGAGATCCGGGTTCCAGTGCCTGCACCCAGTGACAGGAAGAGATCCGGGTTCCCGTGCCTGTGCCCAGTGATAGGAAGAGATCCAGTACTTGAGCTGTACCCAGAAAAGTGTATCTTGTGGTGGTCCGAATGAGAAATGTTCCTCATAAGTTCATCATTGGAACATTTGGTCCCACCTGGTGGCACTGTCTATGGGGACCTTTAAGAGGTGGAGCCTTGCTGGAGGGAGTACATCACTAAGGGAGAGTTTTAAAGGTTTATAACTTTACCCCAACTTCCAGTTCCCTCTCTTGCTTCCTGTGTGAAGATGAAAATGTGACCAGCCAGCTTCCAGCTCCATGCCTTCCCTGCCATTACAGGGACTCTGTCCCTCTGGAGCAGTTAGATTAAATTAACCCTTTCTTCCCCCGCTTTCTGTTTGAGCAGAGTGTCTTATCGCAGCAGCAACAAACTGACTAATACTCGTCCCTAAGATGCTTCGCCGCAGATCCTGATGTGTATGGAAGGTTCTAAAACTTCCATAGCGGCTACAACATGAAGTGTGGTGAGGGGGATGAGAGGACTGAAAGATCTGCAGATTGGCCACGTCCAAAAGGATGCAAAGGGGTGGTGGAGACTGGAAATGGTGGTGAAATCTTTTGAGGCGGTGTTTGCAAACTCTGGTTGGTCAGGTAAAAGCTAAGGAAAGTTAGCTGAGCCAGTGTCCTGCTGAGAGATGCCTCCTGCAGGGTCTCACTATGTAGCCCTAACTGGCCCTGAACTCACAAAGGTCCACCTGCCTCTGCCTCCTGAGTGCTCAGACTGCAAGTATCACCTCCACACCTGGCTCAGTTGTCAATCTTTTTTTTTTAAAAGTTCTTTGTAAATTTTTGTTCTAACAAAATATCTTGTGACACTGAATTACAAGGAAGAAAAGAAATCTGCAAGACAGGTTTGGAGGAGGGGCTCAACCCGCACTCCCCTCCCTACCCTTCTGATGTCCAGGACTCTGGGGAAATAGCTGGTAGCAGTGTCCTGGCTGTGCTGTTGGTGGCTGTGAAGGGAAGCATTTGGAGTGGCTGTGGGGAGCCACATTCTGCTTGCACCAGCCTCGCTGCAGGGTGGGTTGAGTGGAGGTGGAGCCTTAGCTCCAGCTCTGGGCTGCTGAGGAACAGGAGGACCACTGGGGCTTCTGCCTCAGAAGGGAAACGCAGGCCCTGAACTGCTAAGAATGCAGCCTAACTGGGGACATCCTCCAGGCAGTGAAAGAGAACAGGCCTACTCAGGACCTTGGTGAATTGTTTCTTAAAACTGCATGTAGCCTCAGTTTCCCTTTCCTCACAGATGGAAGGTAAACATGAGCGTGGAGATAGACACCTAGCAAAAGCCCTAACATATGGACACAAAAAGAGGATTGTCTTCTGTCTTCTCCCCTCTCCCTTCCCATGCCCCTCCTCTGCCCTGGAGAGTCCTGTCAGTCAGTGACCTTTGATACCTGTGAAGGGTGGATGCTGTGGCCCATTCGCCAGGATAGGAACTCTGGTATTGGGGTCCACCTGCATCCTGCAGGGCATGGCCTTGTCAGAGGTGAAAGACTCAAGCAAGGCCATCCTCCTGCTCTGAGAGTTCTTTGCCTAACCTTGATCCTGTGGCCCTGAGGACAGCAATGTGCAGGCAGGACTCTGTGGACTCCACGGCTGTCTTCAGCTCAGCCATTTATCATTACTCCTGGCCCTGGCCTGGAGAAGGGGACATCCACTATTAAGAGACCTAAGACACAGATGTTTGTTCTTGGAGGTGTAGGTGATTTTTCTTCCTCCATCAAGCATCAGAATAAAATGCCAGTCAGGTGTGCAGCCCTGCTGAGCTGTGCAGGGCTGAGTGAAGAAGGGATGAAATCCATCATTGTAGTTGGAGAGGAGCTGAGTGGTCAGGGTATCGTTTCTATGCCACTGGGGGTTTGTAAAACATCCAGACAGGATAACAGCCCACCTCTGCCTCTGACAGTTACTGGCATGATGCTGCTGTCTCAGCATCCTGTGTTCTATAGGTCTTTAATAAGGGGACCCTCCCATCCCCCAGTACTTAGGCTAGGCCCTATGGAGCCCCTAAGGGACCATGTGCAAGCCAGTCTCCTGGCACTCTCTGGTATCTTCCAGCCCACTAAAGGTTGAATGGATGCAGGGAACTAGATGAGGGCTGTGAATCGTCCTGGGTCTGGCTCAGGAGTCAGACTGCAGTTTAAATCTTAGCTGCTAGTCACTGATGTATGAGTTTGGACACATCATTTAATTCCCCTTAAATAACTTAATTTGCCTCAGTTCTTCATCTGCAAAACGGGAGATAATGATAATATGGGTAGAAATTCAAAATCGGAAATGTTCCATGATCTGAAGCTTTTTGAGTACTCACACAGACAATCCCAAACCCGACTTCCTATGAGAGGGGACTATGTATAAAACTGTGTTTAGACTACGTGCATAGAGTATGTATGAATCATGAACTTTGTGTTTAGACTTGGGTCCCATCTCTAAAATAATTCTTTATGAATGTATACACATATATTGTAAAAACCTTTTTAAAGATCTGAAATCAGAAATACCTGGTTCTAAGCACTTTGGATACGGGGTACTTAAACCCTGCCCCTGACCCACAGCACCATTAGAATTAAATGAGATAGAGCGTGTGAGCCCCTTCTGCTCCAGCATAGTACCACTACAGATATTTCAGTTTGATGATTAGCAGTCTAAACTAGGGCCTCATGACAATGATACTCCTGATATTTGGGGCCAGGCAGTTTAACTTTACTGAGGGGTGCTGTGTACTCCACCCCTGGGTGCCAGGAACCTCTCCTTCTCCAAGTCATAACTAAAAACATTATGTCCAGGCATCCTAAATGACCTCTGATAAGCAAAACTACCCGTTAGATCCTATTGGAGCTACACCTTCTTGCTTCAACCCTTAAAGCTCCTCGTGGCTCTGAAAGCATGGCCATGCTTACTGGGCCTGTGGGCATTGAGCAAGGGGCTTCTTGCACAAAGCCATTCCCCTATTTTATGTGTTCAGGCCATTTATTGATTCAGTGTGCTCCTGGCTGGGCTTCTGAGGTATCCAAGGGAGGACTAGAGGGAGTCTTCCTTGCCAAATCTCTCTCTCTGATCTGAAAACTTCCTGGTTCCACTCATCAAGATACACTTTGTTGTTGACTTTTTAAATAACAACTGTCTGTCCCCATTATGATCTTCTGAGACTCTGGAGCAATAAACAGCTCTAGTGACAGCTGTAGCAGCTAGTAAGTGCACACGCAGCTCTCAAAGCATCTCCCCAGGCACTTCAGAGCAGCTAAGTGGATAAAACTGATTCCAGCTATTACCTGGGTGGCCACTTACGTCTGTAGACCCCACCTTGGAGACAAGAGGCAGACTCTGATGTCAGGAGGCAGGAAGGGAGGGAAGTACCTGGTCCCTAGCCATCCTTCTCTTGCAGCTCATGCTTCTGAGCCTCAGTCCTGGCTCCCAAGGTGACCACTGGGAGCTTCCCTGTCCTGCGGTCATTGGGCATTCAACCTAAGGGTCATAAACAGGTGTCTTACTCTCTGGAGAAAGCACTTGTGGCTGAGGCCATGCACTTTTGCACATTCAGGAAAGGCCTCGGGAGTTGATGACTTTTCATTTCTGGTTCAAAGGTGTAAGAGTTGGAGTAAACCAGAAGAGGAGCAGAGGTGGGGATAGGGTAGTTGATGTGTCCTGTCAGCGGACTTGGTGATGTTGCTTCCTGGTGTGTGGCTGGCTTATTCATGACTCCTTTGTTGCTGTGACCAAAAGCTTGGCGAGAAACAACTAACTCAAAGAATGAAAGTTAGTTGTGGCTCACAGTTTGAGGCCACAGACTGGATGGCATGGAAGGCATGGCCAGAGAAACATAAAGTACCTGGCACACTGTGCCCACAGTCAGGAAACAGAGAGATGGAAGTTGATACTCAGCTTCTAGTTTCCCTTTTCTCTAGCCCGGGACTCCAGGATAAGACTTCCTCCTCAGCTGAGTCTTGCTGGGAACTCCCTCACAGACACATTCAGAAGTGTCCCCATGCCACCCCATAGGTAATTCTAAATCCCATCCCATTAACAGAGATGATTGACCATCCAACCCAGTCTCCAGGCTTCTACCACACAAGACCTACAGCTTTCTCACCCCTGTATCCACAGAACTCAACTCGGAGATTGATTTCTTATTTGGATGGATAGATACATGTGATGCTTAACGGCACAGCTACTGAAGCTCCTAAATCCTAACTCTCAAATTCTTCCTCAACTCCAATGAACTAGGATTCTCAGCAGATCCTCAGATTTCCTGGGTGCAGCCTAGAAACCCAGGCCACAGAATTGGACCTCCTTGGCCTTGTACTAGAAACTCAGCTCTCAACCTTGGCTAACTTGACAAGGCATCCTTGTCTCTTGCATTCTGTTTCCATCTTCATGTTGAGCTGGTACCTTTTGCCTCTGCTTAGAACTCTGGTCATTAGAATCCTTCACCTCTGTAATGAGAGCAATCAGTAAGGCTGGTGGTTTTGATGTCTTCATCCCTGGATTTACTAACCTCATAAACTGTAAGATGCTATTAAAGGATTGATTTGGCCATGATGCTTGTCCCTCTGTCTTCACCCCCTTCCTCCCATCCAGGGTACACTTTGAGGGGCTCCCACATTCTCTGGCCTCTATTTGGGTCTTGCTAATAGTCATGTTGCTAATGACGCAATGGGAGACCAGAATGGGAGGGAAAAGAGGCATTTTTGTACATCTCAGGCCAAGACTAGTAGAAATTTGAGTGCTTAGGTCCCAATGAGCTTCCCTGGTAGATGGTACTTCACACATCGTGACACACTCCTTGCTGGAAACAGCACAAAACAAAGTCTTGTGTGACTTTTCTGAGACAGAACTCTTAGCTGCCAAGGCCTGGTTCTGCGGCTTCATTCCCTCACCCTTCTCCTTTGCTGGAGTATTCTCCATCCCTTCCCTTCACTGTAGAAGCCGTAGCTGGGAGTGCTCATTGAATAGGAGGGTGGGCCTGAGGCTTCCCCAGCATACCCTCAAGGCCGGCCGTGCTTCCTCCTTTAGGACGATGCTTGCTAGGCCCTGCTGCACACAGTCTTAGTAGAGGTGGATATTCTGACTTTCACATCCCAGCCCCCAACACTAGATGCTCCCCTAAGGCAGGGCCTGGGCCTTCGTGCTCTGTGTCTCATGGCCAAGTGCAGTATCTGGTACAAAATATTTATGAGGGAAGTCAGCGAGTCTGCACATAATGGATCCAAGAGGTACTTTCAAAGCTGTGGGTGGTAAAATCAATTGAAAAGGTTATGGCCGATGTTTTTCAATGCAAGAATAGAATAGAAAATATCAGAGTGTGCTGTGCAGTGAGGGCAAGTTTCATTTCTTAAAAGTTTTGTCTCCTTAATACACGTGGACCAGATGCTCTCCTGGTTCACAAATTGGAAGGGTTTCTGGCTGTCCACGGTCCTAGTTGTACATCTGAAAGTTACTGGGTGTAAAAATCTGGGGTCTTCCCTTACTAAGAACTGTTTGCCCGTTGTCCGGTGACAATGGCCACTTAACCTCCATCTCTCTGGCCACTGTCCTTTGACCTTTTCCCCCTTCTCTTCCCCCTAGAATGTATACTACACAAGCAGCCAGCAGATCCACGTGGGGGTCCTGAGCCCCACTGTCGATGACGACGACAACCGCTGTCTGGTGGACGTCAACAGTCGGCCCCGGCTCATCGAGTGCAGCTATGCCAAGGCCAAGAGGATGAAGCTGCACTGGCAGTTCTCTCAGGTAGCAGTCACTGGAGGGACGAGGCTCCTCCTTGGGGCACTGTCCGGACCTTTTGTGAAGAGCAATCCCCACACAAGTGACCGTGGAGCTTCCCTTCCTCTGTCTCCATTGATCTGGAGGCCTGTGTTTAATTTTTTACCATTCCTCGGCTGCTGTGTCTCTCATGAAATAGAATCCCAGGATTCGAACACCCAGTTTTGAATGCACTCTTTGCCTCTGCCCCAAGAGCTTCCCACCAGAGGGACTCTACTGTTAGGGTCAGTTTCAGCCTGTGGATGGGGAGGAACACTGGCCTTCTAGGTGGTAAGGTGGCTGATTCTTCCAGGAGGTGAGGGAGCCCCACATGGTCCTAGAACTCCAGAGTGCCTGGGGACCTGAACAGAATCAGGGGAGGCCAGGAGGGACTGTCACACTCAGGAGACTAAGTAGCAGACGCCCATCATTCAAACCTCCCAGCCAGTTGCTTCTGCCATCAGGAAGGAGGATTCTGGCAGGGCAAGACAAGGAACTTGGATCTAATCACTGTCCCCTGCATGTGAGTGGAGGATGCTGGTGGGGTTGGGGGATGTATCACACTCTGTGGGCACAAGACATCTTTGCCCTGTGGTCTGGGTACAAGAACCAGGGGTCTTCGAGAGAGCCATCCTTGTCTTAAGTGAGTGGTGGAGGTCAATACTAAACAGCAAGTCCAAGTCAAGGTCATAAACTTGGGGGCTAGTTAAAGATTGAAATGAGAGTCTGAGCCAGGAAAGCAGATGGAAAGGAAATTTATAGGGAACCAAGGGAGTTCATCACAGGCAAATAGAGGGTGCTTCGGCAGCTCTGGGTGGCCGAGCTGGGCCTGTAAAGTATGTCGGGTTCAATGGAAAGAAATAAGGGACAAAAGACTTTGTTAACTCCCACCAAGGTGCCTTACCAACCATTGTTCATCATTTCCGGTAGGAATAACACACCATGCCAATTACTACTCATAAAACACCCCAAATTCCTTTTTATACTTGTAATCATGGCATTGCTTTGGAAGTGGCCCCCTTGGAGACCAGGGTTGGGACTGGGGTGTGAGACTGGGATTTGTTTCTTCCTACTTCATCTCCTATTGAAGCCCTTGGTTCCCCAGTTATGCCCTGTTGCTGTACCTGGCAAGACACTTGTCCCTGTCCCCTGCTAGATATCTGTCTCAGAGGGACACAGAATGGAGCTTCCCTCCTTCAAGTTCACAGGCAGAAGACACTCAGTGGTGTGGCTACGGATGGCATTTGAGGTCTGGGTGTGTGTAGAAAATATGACTGTGGTTTCTTTTCTTAGGTCAGGAGCAAAGCAGGCTCATAGGCTGAGGGACAAGGGGTGAGGGAGATAGACCCTGGGCCTGGGGAAGTGGGTGGGACTGACTTTGCTAGGATGAAAACAGATTTATACCTGAGACTTCAGGGCCTTTGACAGTTACACCACAGTCTATGGAAGTCACTCACTACTGCGTTCAGCTAGGCCTCCTGGGGCCCTGGGTTCAGCTCAGAATGATTCAGGAAGTTAGGGAACTGGGGTGGAACAGGGCTGGTGGCTTTTCAGAAGACAAGGTACTAGAACATTGCAACTGTTCCCTTTGATAGAGGGAACAGCATGAGTCAGAAGTTGAGCCATCAAACCTACACTGAGTCACAGCACTCAGATGAGTGTGGTCTGATCCTGGAGGACATATTTGGGAGTTGCCAGAGCAGAGACTAGAAGAGACACTGGACCTCAGCATAGATGAGGATGGGAGGCTATACAGCCCCAGGGTACAGTTAGGTCTAGGCTTTCCAAGCCCCCTCTGGTGGAGATTAGGGAGCTGGGTTAGAAGTTTCAAGAAAGGAAAAGAGACAGAATGAAGAGTTAGCAGGAGGCTGACATGAAGTTTGAAAGTCAGATAGTCTCAACTCCCTCTCTACCATGACCTTGTGGGCCCTCAGGATCCTGGCCTGCCTCAAGATCACTACCAGGCAGCACCGACTGACTCAAGGGTCTCAGACTTTGGATGTTGAACTAGTTTACGAGTGTGGCTGACTCCTGAGATGAGCGAGCATGTGTCTCACCTCCCTGAAGGCATGAAGACAGCTGCTTCTGGACTGTCTTGCCATAACCTACAGGGAGTCACAGGCCAGAAGGGTGTCCTGGGCCCTGGGGTCTTGCATCACCCAAATGTAACTATGCCTGTTTCACTGAATCTCCCAGTTCCCTTTTTAGTCTTTGATCCTGCAGAAACTCTAGAAATAGTAGGGAGACAGTTCTGTCTGTCAGTCTGTCTTTGAGCCTTGGCCTCAAGACAAAACCATCTCACAGTGAGGTCCTTCCTTCCTCCATTTCAGAACATAGTCTCAAACAGGCATCCCCATAGGACTCCTACCTGAATGGACTCATTGACCAGCCAAGCAGACAGTGCTGCTGTGGAGCACGCTGGGGGCCAGGCAGTTTTCAGCCACTTTAGCATATGTCTAATTAAAACTCCCCAGGTGCTCTGGCAACCACATCTTTGATCTCTCTACCAAAGGGAACTGTTTGGAAGTAATATCTTTCAATTCCTAGTTTGCAAACCCAGAACAGCCACTTCCCATTTACTATTCAATAATGACTAGATGTGCAATTTTTGCTTGATGTAAAATGATCGATATTTATCAGGAGACCTGGAATCCATCCATCCACTGCTCATTGATGAGGGGATCACTGCTCACGAGGCCAAAGGCAGCCCGGAGCCTCTTAAATGATTAAAGTCTTGTACTTGAGCTTTGGAGAGAGCTCAGTCAGTAAAATGCTTGCCTCACAAGCACAAAGACCCGAGTTCAATACTCAGTATCCACATAAACAAACAAACAAACAAACAAAGGGATATGGCCATGCAGGCTTGTAATCCCAGAGCTGGCAGCAGGCTCGGTGAGAGACCCTGTCTTGTGACTGCCATACAGGCACACACACACATAGTCTTGTACTTGGGCTAATTCTCTTGTAACACATTTGAATCTTTGCAAATTATGCAGTGACATGACCAACTAGAATGTTCTCCTGCAGAAGCCGAGATGGAAAGAGATTTCTCTGGGTGCATCTGGAATCTCTTTTCTGGTTTCAAAGTCTGCATTATTTACTCTCCTGAGGACCATGTTTAAACTTCAGACACGCCGAATTAATTTAAAAATAATTCAGTGGGATTCTCTTAGATTCTACACAAAAAAGGCATTTGCATATCTCTGTTCCATCTCATACCTTGGTTTTCTGTTTAACAAATAGTTTGTGCCCCCTCTAACCTCTGCAAGCCCTCCTGAATTTCCAATGCTTCTGGCTGCACTGAGACACTGTTAGACACTGATATTCTGAAACCACATTTGATGAAAACATCTCCTGGCAACGCTGATGTACAGGGCTCTGATGAGCAATTTTCTGATGATGAACATTCTTTCTTTCAGTCATTCATCAAACATTTATTGAGCACAGGGGTTTGGCAGGGGGGATGCGGACGTGAATCAGACACGGCCTCTGCCCTCGAGGAGCACGGAGACATGTAAACACACAACAAAACAGGCTGATGAGTGCAAAAACAGAGGGCTGTGCAGTGCTCTGGGAGCCCAGGGTGACTGGCTCCATGTGCAGAACTCAAGGATGTGTGCAGTGTGTTTGACCTGACTCTTGAAAGCTGGAGCAGATAGCTCCTAGAGAGAGGTAGGGAAAGGAGCACTCCAAACAGAAGTTCTGCCTGGGCCGAGGCATAGCAAAACCAAGCATCCTTTCTAGCATCCTGTCTACTGTGTGGTGTGGGTGGAGTGTGATGGGACAGGTGGGAGGGGGAGGTTGTTAAAGCCACACCTAACTTAAAGCCACACCTAACTTTAGACTTCACCTCAAATCAAAGGGACGCTCTAAAGAAGTTCTTGAGGTGTGTTGGTCAATTTCCATTACTATGGCAAGAAGAGATTGTTGAATACACAATTCTAGTCAGCTCTACTGACCATCTCCTGAAGTCAGCTCAGGCTCTCTTTTCTAACAGCATGCTTTCACAATAACTAACACAAAGATTCCACAGAGGGCAAGGCCCTCAGTGACCTAAGGACCTCCCAATAGGCCCTACCACTGCAACACCACCATGCCAAAACACAGACATCAACACAAGGAAGACAACCCTTGTCTAAACCATAGCAGTATCCCTGGTGAGATCTGGAGATACCCACAGCAGCTGGGTGGGATACCCACAGCATCTGGGTGGGATGCCCACGGCAGCTGGGTGGAGTAGAAGAGGAGAGGCTGGAGGCTGGGAAGAGAGGTAGGAAGGGGCTGTCCTATTATCCCCAGGATAGGTGAGAGGATTTGGTAGCCACAAAAACAGCCGTTGGGGAGGACGTTGAGAGGCATGTCAATGCTCTGTTGGTCACAGTGATGGGTTAGTGATAATGGCTGGGTGGGGGTGGGATGGGATTAGTAACCCATGATAACCTCTAGCTCCGGACTTACAGTTGGTAAGGTAACAAGAGTCACTCCCTCAAACAAATTTCTCTCAAAGGGGAAATGGTAGGTTGGTAGGTAATGGTTGCTTTCTGTGAGTTTTCTAACTTCTGTCTGCCCCCATTAAAGAAATCCCCAAACCATCTCCTGGCATTAAAAATTCCTATCAATTAAGTGTACAACCTTCAATCTCCTGGGAGTTCCCTTCAGCCTAGGGTTTAGAGGACATTCTAAAACTCTGGTATAGCATTAATGGAAGAGGCATTTCGGTCAGTGACCTCTGGACCAGGAAAAGGAAGCAGCAGATGCTCTGTCACTAGAAGGACATCAGTAGAGCAAAGAATCCCTGGCCATCTCTGTGGCTTTCAACAGTTAATCCAGTCACCTCTACAAGATCTTCCTGGGGGACCTGAGAAGGCTGCTGGGACGTGTCCTCTCGGTCCAGCTTCCCCACAGCCCTCCTGTGCACCTGAATGGCAGTAGAAGGGATGGGTGTGCCGAAGACCAGAAAGATGGCAAGAGGCTTTGGGCTCCTCATCCTGCAATCTCAAGGACTGGCAAGTGTAGGGAGGTGCTGGCTTATCCCGTGGAGCCCTGCAGAAGATCAGAGAGGGAAAAATCAAGAGCCAGGGTCAGAGTTCTCCATGAGGTTGGTGGATCACCAAGGGGCTAGGCATGGGGATCCACAGAAGTTGAACTGGGTGGCTTTTACACCTTCCCAGCCCCAAAACTCTACAAGTCTAAGCTATTGAAGTTAGACTGCAGAGCTCCGGGGGGTGGGGGTGGAGGGTTGTGCCATCTACAAGACTACTGGGCCAGCCCAAAGACAAAACATCACAAATTAAGAATAGGTCAAACTTAAATGAGGGTCTTCATGACACTTTGTGGGACCCCTTCCCCATCATTCCACCCTGTGACATTGTTCATGTGTCCAGTAGTGTGGATAACAGGACTGTGTCCCATGCTTTAGGCAGCTCTACCAGAGAACAGAAACCTTGGAACAGAGTAGACACTGTCCTGGTTTGCTTCTCTACTGCTGTGATAAACACCATGACCAAAAGCAACTTGGGGAGGAAAGAGTTTATTTGACTTACACATCCCTATCACAGTCCATCACTGAGGGAAGTCAGGGCAGGAATTCAAGTGGGAACCTGGAGGAAGGAGCTGAAGCAGAGACCATGGAGAATGTTGATTGCTTCTGGCTTGCTCCTCACGGCTTGTTCAGCCTGTTTTCTTATACAAACCATGGCCACCTGCCTACTGGTAGCACCACCCACAGTGGACTGCCCCCTCCATATCAAACATTAATCAAGAAAATGCCCCATAGACTTGCCTACAGGCCAACCTGATGGGGGCAATTTCTTAATTGAGATTACCTCTTCCCAGATATGCCTTGGTTTGTATCAAGTTGACAAAATTCAACCAGCACAGACATACAGTGTGCTGTTGATCAAATGAAGGGGCCCTTTAAAATAAATGTATGACTCTTAGAGGCCTCCTGATTGCCAGATCTTGAGCTAGATGTATGTCCAAAGACAAGCAAAACCCTACCTTCATTGACCATATTTACTATTGTTAGAAGCACACAAAACACGTTTTCTCTATGTGGATGTGTGCATGTGTGTTCATGTGCATTCCTTCCTATAACCATTTTTGAGGAGGTAGAAGAAATCTTTTGTACTAAACAAATGTTCATACTGCATGGAGCAGAGTACAAATTGGTGTGAATATGTTTTGAAAGGGGAGCTTTTGTCCTAGTTTCTCTAGCTTGCCCTTTATACTAGCTACCTCCAACTATCAGTTCTTTGGCAGAAGTATTGACATGGCCCAGAGTCCAGGGTCACATGGAGGAAGTCCCACATCCCAGGCCTGGACTTGCTGCATTCTTGGAGGAACTGTCAATGAGAAGAACAAAGGTGTCTGTTGGTGCCAGGAAAGTGGGATAATGCCCCAGGGGATCACAGAGCCCAGCGCCCAGCTCACATGCCAAGGGACAGTTGTTTTTGACTGCTGGGATCCAATATGATAACCTAATATGAAATAAATATCCTGCTGCAAAACAAAATCTATTTACAGGCGAATTTCCCCCGGAAGGCCTTCTAACCGTGCCTGTGAACTCCTCCACTCCAGGGAGGAGGAGGAGTCTTTGACTTTGCCCAGCTCCGTCCCCAAGCGCTGTCAGCACATCCAGCCTCGAGAACCTTTTGTGCCGAAAAGAAAGGGCTATAATCGGGTGTTTCATTATGGCTCTGGGAGAAAGCAGCTTTTCATTTCCAGGTCATAAGAAAGGATGCGGAGTGGGGCTGTCCAGTTTCAAGGGACTGACGATGCTTTGTTTAGACCCTGTTTTCTTAGTTATTTTTAAAATTAGAGCAATCAGCATTTTCCTCTTCCTTCTCTTCCTGCAGAGACCAGGGACAGGAGCAGATGTGATTGCTCAGCTCCCCAGAACTGCATGGGATTTTTAAATGTATCAAAAATTTATATAGTGTTTATAACATACCAGGCACTAGGCTAACCTTTTATAAATACTTCTTTGAAACCATGGTGGGGCTAGGAGGCACTTTCTAATATTATCCCCATTTCAGAGATGAGGAAGCTGAGGCACAAACAAGTTAAGTAATAGTGAGACCTAGGAATGCTGTCTCAAGAGTCCACACTGTAAATTTCCACACCAAGATGGCTCTGTTGTTGTCCAGAATACCAGTTAGTAGGAATCTGAAACTGGGATTTCCTTACTGAGTCAGATATATGTGAACTGGCCAGACTACAACTACCTTGGCCAACTCTCCAGACGTCTGTGTTTTTGGTCTCCTCTCTACCTATCCTTGGTTACTTGGTGTTGCAAATATCTATCCTCAGCCAGCCTCCCTACAGCTAATCCCAGGCAAAAATCTCACTTAGGCTTAGGTGAATCTCCTTGAAGTAAGAAAACATTGAAGTGGATATTGAACACAGTAAGTGTTGAATATTCATACTACACAAAGACCGCTTTACTCTACAAAACACCTAAGCTTGGGGTTTCTGTAACTAGGCCTAATGTCCTGCCCAAGCTTTGAAGTATCTGATTATCAATCATTGAGTACTTAACCTGGAAACTTTGCAGCTTACTGAGCTTAAAGCCCAAGACCCACAGGAATAATTGCCCTTGGAAAGTTCATTAGCAAGGATGGTGGAATGGGAACTCTGAGGTAAGCAAAGGAGTCAGCGAATCCAGGATTTAGGATCCCATACACAGTTGGCCTTAGACATATCCTCAGTACAAGGAAGACCAGCCCAGACATCCTAGAGGCTCTTGCCCAGGGACACAGGCCAGGCTTTCCCTAAAAGAGGGTCACAAGTGCTGTTGATCCTTGGAAGCTGGCCCCGGATCAGCACTGCCATTAAGATGGCACTTGGGACTGAAAGATCACATTGTCAGGCTATGTCTGAGACCTACTGAATCGGAAAGCAGGGTAGTGGTTGAGTTTCCCAGGCACTCTGGTGACTCTGCTCTCCAGTGGACCACCCCTGGGCTTCAAGTCTGGTCCCACCACTTGCTAACCATGAGCCTGAACCAGCTCCTGAACCTCTTGGCCTCAGTCTCTAGTTTTATGAAATGAAAAATCTTCATTTCTATGCCTCAGGACTGCAGTGAGGAAGACACCTCAGCATGCACCTCCTAGGTAGAGGAGGGCTAGTCTGGTGCTATCTGACCCATACCTAGCCACCATCTAATATACTTTTGGGGAAACTGAGGCAGAGAGGCTCTTGGCTGTATCATGCATGACCTGAGATCTGTGCCTGAGGGTTTCACAGATAGTGACTTCTACGTGTCCCAGTGTATCCATAGTTCTCTGTGCTAAGATCTCAAGTGGCCCAGAATGGTAGATGAGATGATAGGCAGAAGCCCTGAATGGCTCAGCTATTTCCCAGGTCACATGATCACTCCCCAGGTCACATGACCAGGGCCTGAGGAAAAAGTCATTTCTTACTTGCTTCTGTTTGGGCCCTTTGCCGGAAGGAAGAACAAGACAGTGCCTGGGACTGGCTCTAGGAACTGTTATTAGTATTCTTTATCCTATACATTCAACTTCCGCTTTTTTAATGGCTGCTTCCATATTTAATTAGGTTTTCATTCCAATTAAGCCCTCTGTGTGCTGCAGCTTCTCTCCTGCCAGGTTTAATTGCCCTTATTTAAATTCTTTAATTAAAAGTATTGTGTGTTTCTAGATCCTGTAGTTGTAAGCATTACACAAATAATTTTGATGACCAGACTAGTAAACCAACAAGCAGGGCCCTCCATGGAGAGAGGGATGCTCAGATCTCAGCATCCAGCTCCAGAGCCAAGCGACAGGTCCAGAGCTGCAGGGCCGAGCCCTAGGGCTTAGGACAAGAGTTGCCTAACACACGTCTCAGCATCCTTCCTTCCCAAAACACTTAGCCCAGCCCAGCACCCAGAGTGGCCTGCTTGGCATGTAGCAAACATTAGCTCTGCCTTGCAGCTAAAAGCCAGAATTCAGTGGCCCTACCCTCACTCCTTGGGCCTTGTCACCTCCCCTTTACCAATGCTTCCTCTGCCTCTGCACAAATGTACCCCAAGAGTTTCCTGAGCCTCCCTCTAAGCCCATCACTGGTTTGGGAGCTTCTCATTAGGTCCTGAACCTGCCTCTGGACAGCCATCTCTCTTCCTCCATGTGTCTGCTCGGGTCTCACCTTTGATAGAGGGTCTCCCTGACCAACTGATACGCATCCCCTGCTTCCCAGCATGCCCGAGCCTCCTCCTGAGCTTCATGATCTGGGGCATAGCCTCATTACCTCCTCTTCTTGCTAGAATTTGCTGCCAACTCTCCCTCCTAAAGCACAGTTGCCACAAGAAGAACAACCTTCTTTTTCCGGTCATGAATATATTGGAGCAGCTGAGAAATGTGCATGGCCCTTAAAGATGCTCAGTGACTATTTGGCAGTGGCTGGAAGGATGCATGAATCATGTCCCTTCAGAGAACCCTCAAAGGGAACAGACCAAACCTGCTTTAGTTCACAGAGACATCTTCCTCTACCCCAGCACTGGGTACCACCCATACTTCAGTCTAGCCACTATCTAGGACATAGGCATGCGGTGGGGTAAGTGGTAGACTTCTTAGTGGAGAACAGGGATTGGGGAAGATTCCCTGGGGTCCCAGCTGGGCTCTACATGGAATCTTGGGAAAGTCCCCCAGGCTCTCAGAACCTCAGTCTCCAGTTCTATAAAATGAGGGCTCCTGCTGCCTCCCACTCTGGACAGTGTTGTAGGAAACTCATGAGACTGAGCAGGGAACACACCAGGCAAGGTACCAGGAAAATGGCAAATAATGTTAGTTCCAGTGCAGAACGCACAGGTCAAGACACAGACAGAAAGAATGCCAGGCTGCTTCCCAGTGTGAGCAAACTATGAAAGAAGAAATCAAGGTTCCTCTGCAAGGCTGGTGAGTGGCAGGAAAATGCCCAGCATTTGTCCCATGAGACAGGTGATGTTCTGAGGAGGACGGCAGTGCCAAGGCTAGTTCTACCACCAATGAGGGCCTGGCTGTACTCTCCATTCCCCAAATGTGGTTCCTGGAAGCATTTGGGGCTGCTTGCATTGTTCACTTTTCTAGAAGCTCTTTCTGCTGAGGAGAGAGCTTTTGGCCTCATATACAGCCCTCCCAGGAAGGAGTTGATAGTGTCACTCAAGTGGAGTCCCTTCTACCCGCCCCATTCCTGCTCTCGGACTTGAACCATTTCTTCCACTCCCTTCTGGAAGGCCGCACTAGCTGTTTCTACCCCATAATCACACACTTCCTGTCTCTGGGGTGCATGGGTTTTGGTGGGGCAGAGCCTGGGAAATGTCAGCCTTGCATCTCTGAAGGAAACTCTTCTACTCCTTCTTCACTCTCTTGCCTTGGGAAAGTGCCCAAGGAAGGCCTTAGTGGCGGGAGTGGCTGTCAGGAAAGGAGGGGCTGCAGTCTCTCTTCCACAAGGTTTCCAAGCTCAAGGGTCTGGGAGATGGGAAGCAGCCAGCCTTGCTGTTGGCAGGGCCCGCTTTTGGCCCCGGAGATGTGCTGAGCAGCCAGAATCTACAGCATAATGGATAGAGCTTGGTCCAGCTTCATTTCTATGACCCCTCCCCCAGGCTGATGCCCTGAACAGCCCCTTGTGTGTATGTGCTGTCTTCCAGCTTGCAGAGAAACAAAGTCTTCCATTAGCCCTTCTGCTCATCCTCTCCATAGTCACCCCTTAGCCCTGTGGACAAGAAAAATAAAAGGGAGAGGAGGGAACCTTGCCCAAGTCCCCGCAGCTGACAAGCAGAATTGAGAAGCTCTGAGATCAGCACTCTCCCCTCTCTGTCTCAGGCTGAAATCAGGCAGACCATGGACTTAAAGAGCTGGGCTGGTCCTGACTTCCTGCCTGAGCTTTATCCCCACCTCCGGGAGCAAGACAGACAGCCTGTCTGGTGAGGGTGGTGAAGAGACCAGGACAGGCTGACCACAATACCACTTCAGAACTGTGAACCATGCTCAGCCTGGGCATAGGGCTACAGAGATGCTCAAGCCCCAAGACTTATGTGGATGCTATGGGAATTGGGGCTGGCAGTGATCGATGAGGTGGCCTTGCTTGGAGCAAGTGTTATTGGATGCTTCTGGGTCCCCAAAGTCCAGCCTTTGAAGGACAGGCTGGTGACTTAAGGGAGACCACAAGTTTTGAGAGGACAGTTTGAAGTGTCCTCTGTGGCTATCCCGGTATGGTGCAGGAACAATGTGTGACCACAAAAGTGCTGATTCTGAGCCATGTCTAAGAAGCCTATTCAGTGTGAGGTAGCCCTGGCCTCATTCTGAGCAACACAAGCTAACTGGGGCTTATCCAAAGAGAGCCAGAGTGAAAAACTAATGCAAGGCTGTCGCACAAGACACTGGGAAAGTGGAGTGTGGAAAATCATGGAAGTGGGGCATAAATGGGAAGAGGTAGGAAAGAGGAGGCTCTGAGGGGAAATGGTGTGTCTCCAGTGGATGCTCTGAACAGGAGCTTAGTTCATGGGAAGAGGACACTCAGAAAGGTAGCTGTGGGAAAAGGCTCTTGCTGGGGAAGGGATATTCTTCCTCCCTGGAGGTGCCAGGCAGAGTGGAAAGGCCTATGGCCCTATGGCTGAATACAGAGGCTGCAAGTAACAGTCTGCAAGTATCCTGTAACATGGGGGTTCTGGAGGCCAATCCTTCCTCTGGCCTCAGAGCCCGCACCTGTGACACCAGGGGAGCACCATCCCCCTTTCTCCTCTTGCTTCTGCTGTTTCTCTGCAGTAAGTGAGAGTTCTCCCCCAGAGGAGGGTCTGAGCATGTAGAGTGCAGTGGGTGGGGGGATGCTACTCACATCGATGCTTCTAACATGGATTGTGTGATCTGCCGGGCTGTCACCTACACAATAAGAAGGATGAGTCCCATAGCCCTCCTGGACACTGGCACACCCACACCCTGCACTCTCTACCTCCAACTTCCCTGCCTCTTTTACCTGCTCCATGAAGTATTTTCTAGACGGAGCTAGAATTTTTAATATTTGTTTCTTTTTATGTTGTGGTGTGTAAGTGTTTTGCCTGCGTTTATGTATGTGTAACACATTTATGTATGTATGTGCTTGCAGGGGCCAGAGAGAGCATCTGATCCCTTGGAGCTGGAGTTACAGAGGTTGTGAGCTTCCATGTAGGTGCTGGGAATCAAACCCAGGTCCTCTGGAAGATCAGTCAGTACTCTTAACTGCTGAGCCATCTCTCCAACCACTTAACATTTTTTTCTAATTGAAAATTAACACAGGAAAAACATACAAAATACATGTTAACTCAATAATTAAAAGCAAACTAACACCCAGGTAACTGACATCTAGATCAGGACACAGCATGGCTCCACATCCCAGAATGCCCCTTTACCTCCTGCTGTCTTTACACTCTTTATTGGTTCCTACCGTCTGACTTTAAGATCTGTTTTACTCACCCCAGTGGGAAGCTTATCAAACAGAATTATATGTATTCTTTCACCTGGCTTCTTTAGCTCAGCATTGTGCTTGTGAGATTTAGTCTAGTTTTCATTACCGTATAGTATTCCATTATATAAACAGACTCTGAGTTATTTATCCTGTCTATTCTTGATGCTGTTCGGGCTTTTCCCAGCTTAGAGCATTTGCATTGTTTCAGAAAGACTTTAAGTACATGTCTTTCATGCACACATTCCAATTTAATGTCAGCCTAGATGTGGAATTGTTAGGTCACCTGGGACACATATTCAACTATAATAGATACAAGCTGTAGCCAGAAGTTTCTCCGATCCTGCCTGGCCCTACAGTCAAGTCAGGACAAATCTCTCCCACCTGCATCCCACAGGCGCTTGGTCCCAAGTAAACACACAGAGGCTTATATTATTTACAAACTGTATGGTCTATGGGTCAGACTTCTTGTTAGCTAGCTCTTATAACTTAACTCAACCCATTTCTATTAATCTATATATTGCCATGTGGCCGTGGCATTACCAGTCTGCTGGCATCTTGTTGCTCCTTGGGCAGCGGGCTGGCATCTCCCCTTACTCTCCTTTCTTCTTTCACTATCTCTCTTGGATTTTCCCACCTGGCTCCATCCTGCCCTGCCATAGGCCAGTGCAGCTTTATTTATTAGTCAATGGGAGTAACACATATTCACAGCATACAGAAAGACATCCCACAGCAGCAAACTGTTTCCTAGGTATACCTGAGAAATATATCTTCATGTTCTCTGGAGAGGTCAGCAGTTGGTTGCCATGGGGATGGTTGTGACCACCTTGGAATGAGCTCCTTACTAGCCATCTGTCCCTCACACAGTGAACTTCCTGACATAAGCTGGAGAAGGTACAGGATGAAGGCCACCATGCCAGCTGGGTTCCTGGAGGAGGTGGCTAGAAGCCTGGAGAAGTGGAGAGGAACTGGGCTTTGAGATGTGACGGTGGCTTAAGCTGCCACAGAACTAAAGAGAAGAGGCCTAGGCACTGAGATAATGAACATAGGCCAGAAACCTGGAAAGAGTTGGGGTTTGGAACTGGAGAGCTCAGAGATGAGGCTAGAGAGAGAAGCAGCCCTAAGCCATGAAGTCCTTTGCAGTGGGGTGTTTTCGAGGCTGACCATGCGTGTCAACATGGTCACTGTGCTGTCCAGATGAAAGATGACAGAGGTCCAAACCAGGCAAGCACAGTGGAAGAGGGGTTTGGGACAGTCACGAGGCACTTAGTACCTGACTGGATGGTGATGAGCTGGATGAGTGTGTGAAACTGCTTGAGTGTCCCCAACAAGCACCTGGTTACTGCCAAGATGAGAACCACAGGAGGAGCGGGTTCTCGTGCTAGGCAAGTCTAGCAGGTACTCAGTGCCTACTCTTGGGATCATCGTCATTCAGGCAACTACTTAAAATTCAAGTCCAGCTGAGCACAACCAAGATGATGACAGATCCTCAGACATCCCAGGCTCACAGCAGGCCTGCAGCCATTGGTCCCGGGGGGCCCACCCCCTCAGGATCTTGCCTGAGCTGCCGTACAGATGCTTTTGGGAACACCACTTCCTTCAGGGGCTTTTGGACATAAACTGAGTATTTGTGCCTGCAAAACCTTCCAGAACATCAGTTATATGGGAGATCCACGTATGCTCAGGACCTGAGAGCCTACTGGCCAAATAGACAATAACCAAGGTCTTAAGTTTCTGAGCCCAGCACTAACAACTTTCATCTGTGGGAGGGCCTTAGGAACAAGAAGCCCCCAGTCTGAGGGATGCTCAGATGCAGGGTGATCATGGAGAGGTCCACAAAACGAGGCTTCTCAGAGCAGGGGCCAGCCCTCTGACTAGGAACTAGCTATAGGATCAAGGCAGTGTGCCACAGCCCAAAATGGTAGACAGAAGTTGGTGGAGGGTATTTCTGCCCCTATGAAGAACTAGGGCCCTATAGGGAAACTGAGGCATGCATCCATTCCTTGGGAGAAGATCAGTACACAGGAGCTGAAGGAACCTACAGTCATGGGAATGCTGGTTCCCAAGCCATCTAGATTGCCCTAGCTACTCCCCAAGCATGGGACTCCGTGGATCGGCCTGGTTACCATATGCCCTCTGACGCTTTTTCTGTCTGGCTCCTAGGGAGGCTCCATCCAGAACCGCAAGTCCAAGCGCTGCCTGGAGCTGCAAGAAAACAGTGACATGGAGTTTGGTTTTCAGCTGGTGCTGCAAAAGTGCTCGGGACAACACTGGACTATCACCAATGTCCTGAGGAGCCTGGTGTCCTGACCCTCTGGTGACACCACCAGCCACTGCCTTGCTACTGTGTAGCATCAGCTGTAACATCGCCTGCTGTCACGTGGGGTTGTCTGGCGTCTGAGAGGGGGAGCCAGGTGGGTGGCCTCCCCCACAAAAGAGCTTTTTATTTCCTACTCAATTTTCATGGAGTTTATAGATAGATGCAGAGAGGTGGGTGAGGGTATAATATCCTGAACTATTTTACAATTGTAAATACGGGACAAATGGAAACTATTTATAACTGGCAATAAAATACGATTGATTAAGAAGGTCTTTGTAGTCATTTGGTGCCCTGGAGTGAGCCGTGCCTGGATCCTCTGGAGTTGGAGTCTGGTAGCTGAACATGTGTCCTCAGCTGCTCTTTCCTCTTCACATTGTTGATAAAGACGACTTTAAAACTGTGCAGACTGCAGGGGCTTGTGGTGCCAGCTTGCTGTATGAGGCCCAACTCAGAGGAGGGCACTGGGCCCTCAGGCTGCATCCCTGTTCCCTCCATGTGAGCTGGTGCTCAGTGCAGAGTCCTCCTCAGAAGATGTCACCCGAGTCCTAAGTGTCATCTGCTGACAGATGTTTGTCTATACCACCCTCTCCTGAAGTCACCAAGTCACCTCCTTCACCTCTCCGAGCTATCTACTGTCCCTCATCCGTGGCACTTTCTTACCTGTGTTCAGTTGCTGATGCCTGTTTGCTCTTTCCTTGAATTAGGAGGCAATGGCTGTAACACAGTGCCATATGCTGAGGTAGCTTAACAGAAAAACAGCACACCACTGTTCTGGAGCCTGGGAGTCCAAAATGAAGGTTAAGAGGTAATGTGCTCTGTGCCTCTCTCACAGATTCTGGAGGCTCAAGTATTTCTTGGCAAGTAGACGTCCTTCTTTCTGCCTTCATGTAATCTACCTTGCACATGTCTGTCTCTTGTGCCATTAGGATGCCAGGCTTCTATTGATGGAGAGGAAGCAATTTAAGTTTTAAATCTGATGAACTCTATACTACTGAATAAGGTCAGGTTCTACAGTGCTGGGGACATGCTCTTAACAGGTCTCAGAGCACAATGCTATCCATAATTCATGGCTCACTTAATGAAGGTTCCATGTCAGTCTGCTCAACTCAGCCTTGGAGACCAACAGCCCCTAGAATGGAGTCTCTTCCTTGGAATCTGTTTCTGAAGTCCTGGTCCCTCCAATAACATCCTTCGAGCTGTTCTTGCCTCAGTCTGAAGAGCCCTGCCTCTGCTTGAGGACTCCTGTTTTTAGGTTCAAGGGACCTCTACCTTAACACCACTTCAATTCTCCAGTCCTAAGGATCAGCCCTTTCAGGATGAGGTTAGCCACACTCACCCCACCTTCACCTTTTACCTGGGCCCTCTTTCCTAGAGGCCCCCAGTCTAAGTAGTGACCTATTTAGGGCCAGTAGTTTGTAGAAAACTTGACTAGGAAAACCCTGTCCTGAGAAATGCCAGGGTGTGGATGAGAGGTCTGTTCTTGGGCCAGCTTTTGCTCCCCAGAACCCAATCCAGCTCAGGAGTCACTTAGAAGGGCCCTTACGACTTTCCCAGGCCATTGTCACAGGCTTTCCTGGAAGTGTACACTTAGCTCCCCAAAGAGTCCCTTTGGCTCTAGCAAGTCAATGAGAGGACATTTGCCAAGCTGGCTACACCTGCTGGTCACACTTGCTGGTCACCACCAAGGAGGTCCAAATATGGAACTAGGTTTCCCCAAGAAGGGGCTCCTATGAGGCTGTGGGTACCACCTCTTCCATGCTTCTGAAGTTCTGGCTCCCACATTCTCTTCCCCATTGACATCCTGATACTCATTTCTCTAACCTAGTCAACACCGTGCTTATTCCAACTGGCAGCTATCTCTAGCTGCTCCAATCCATCCTTCAAGATCCAACCTCTGCCCTAGCCTCATCTATACCACGGTCAAGAAGCAGAGAGAAGCTGGGTGTGGTAGAGCATGCCTTTAATCTCAGTACTCAGAAGGCTGATGCAGGTGAATTTTTATGAATTGGGGGCCAGCCTGGTCTACATAGTGAGTTCTAAACCAGCTAAGGCTGCATGATAACGCTGTCTCAAACACAAACATCAACAACAAAAATAAAGCAGAGAGCGATAAATGCTGGTGCTCAATCCTCTTCCTCCTTTTTATTTAGTCCTGGACCCCAGCCCATGAGATGATGTAGGCCCATGTTCGGGGTGGATCTTCCCATCTCACTTACACCTTTCTAGAATCTCTCTCACAAACACCCAGAGGTATGTTTCTGTGGTGATTCTAAACCTCATTAAGTAGACAGTCAAGATTACTGTTAAAGAGCGGACTTTGAGCCAGACAGCCTAGGTTCAAGTTCCAGTCCTGACCCTTATTAGCTGAGTGACCTTCACAACTGCCTGACTGTTCTGTGCATCTTCTCAAGGACACAGGGACACTAGGGCCCCAGAGATAGCTCAGTTGGCAAGGTGCTTTGTCACACAGGCAGGAGAACCTAAATTTGATTCCCATAATCAAAGTAAAAAGCCAGTTGTGGTGGAGAGCCCTTGTTATTCCAGTGCTCGTGGGGCTGAGAGGAGGGGGGGGGGGGTGTAGGGCAGAGCAGGCGGATCCCTCAGGCTCTTTGGCCAGCCAGCCTGGCTAGCTTGGCCAGCCCTGGTGTCTCAATGAAAGACCCTGGCTTACAAAATAAGGTAGACAGCTAATAAGGAACAACACCCTAAACTGACCTCCATAACACTTACCTGAACATGCACACACGCACACACACACACACACACACACACACACACACACACACACACACACACACACACATACACACACAGAGAGAGAGAGAGAGAGAGAGAGAGAGGCACTAGTATAATATCTTTCGTAGTTTAGTGATGAAACTTAAATAAACATGTGAAATTCATAGACCTGTGGTGGATCTATAAGAAGTGTTAGAAAGTTCTGGCTGTTATTATTTGACCCATTGACATCCTGATACTCAAGTTACTGTCACCAATGTCTACCAATACTCAGTTACTGTCACCAATACCTATTCCAATGTCAGTATCTATGCTGATCTACACCTACAGTTCACCAAGCTGTCATCATGTGTATCTACAGTCCCCAGAAAACACTATCTGTACCACTCACCCAGAAGCACCTGCCCCCACATCCATAGGCAGCCCCTCAAAAGTCACACATCCTTGCCCTCCTATCAAATGCACCCCAACATCAAACCACTCCCTACAACCCTGAGGAGCATCCCAGGGAACGAATCCCATCCCAAACCATAGGGACAGTGCAGACAGGACAGTGGGTCTTCTCCTTCCTGGGACACCCAGTTACCCTCTCCCTGTGCCTAGATGCCAGAGAGAGCAGAGAGCCTGGGATGGCCCCTTGGTTCCTCATCACCTGGGCATGGGAACCACAGACTGGCCCAGGATCTCTGGGATTCTTATGTGTAAGTGTATGAAATAAGGCAGCAAGTGGGTATGTGTAGCAGGAATCTTAAAAGTTCTTATTAATAAAATCAAACCTGAGCCAGGTATTGGGGTGAATGCTGGTAGATCAGAGAGATAGAACAAGCCACAGCTAACCTCACCTGGCCAACTTCTCAGCTGGTCTTGTTTCCTCAGACTGGAAGCTTCTGTGTCCTCATATCCAAATGGCTCTCAGCTGAACTGTGCCGCTCAAAACCTAAAAGCTTAACCAGCCAAATGCTTCTAGTTTCTGGTCTTCACGCCTTATATATCTTTCCTTTCTACCATCACTCCCTGGGATTAAAGGCTCGCTTTCTGGGATTAAAGGCGTGAGTTACCATGCTTGGCTGTATCCTTGAACAGATGGATTTCTGCCTCTGGAATGCTAGGATTAAAGGCGTGTGCTACCACTGCCTATCCTCATGTTTAATATTGTGGTTGTTCTGTTCTCTGACCCCAGATAAGTTTATTAGGGTACACAATATTTTGGGGAACACAATACCACCACAGGTATGAGCAGAGGCAAGAGGTCGGAGCATGAAGGAGGGGAGAGGCTGAGGAGCACACAGCCCAGAGCCAGCCTCACCCCATCGCAGCCTGGGCTGGCTACTGCAGCAAGCTAATTAACAGCTGCTTAGGGGCTCTGAACACCCTGGAGCGAAAGCATTATTTTTCTTAATGGTTTTGCACATTAAACAACTTTGTTTCCTGCTTCCACCACCCTTCCTGATACTAGAAGGAGCCATCTGAGCATATCCCATAAGACCTCCTGGACTGCCAGCCTTCTGCTCAGTTCACAACTCAGATCCATAACTCAGCCCCCTGCCTTGCACAGCCCTGCACGTGGGCCCATCTGTTATAAGGAATGCCCGAGACTGCACTTCACTCCCTACTGGGGAGGGACACAGTGGTCGGCAGCACCAATCGGCAGGAGGCTGTCAGTGCCCTGGCGATGTCATAACCTGTCCCAAAGGTCATCTGACAACAGCCCCATGCCTGCAACTCCCCGAGGCTGTCTGTATCTCTGTTCTCGACTGCCCTCTGACCTCAGGCTCCCACCAAGCATAAATATAACCAGACTTACCCCTTGCCTAAAACCTCCAGTGGCTCTCACAGAGATTTTAAATGGCCAGCTCAGACACCAGCCTCAAAGCTTCCTTCCTCAGTCAAGCCAAACATGAGTGTCAGAAGTTTCTGGGCTAGAGCTGGCGAGACGGCTCAGCAGCAAGGTGCCTGCTGCCAAAACTGAGTACCTGAGTTTGATCCCTGGGACTCACGCGATGCAAAGAGAAAACCAGCTCCCAAAAGTAGTTCAAAAGTAGTCCTCTGACCTCCACAAGAGTGTTGAGGCACCCAAGCACATGTGTGTGCGTGAGTGTGTTTTGTCTCTCTGTGTGTATATGAATCTGTCTCTCTGTCTCTGCCTCTGTGTGTGTGTGCTTGAGTGTGTGTGTGTGTGTGTGTGTGTGTGTGTGTGTGTGTTTCTTTTTTTAAGCAACCAAACTAGGAACCCGAGGCAAAGCCAAGGGAGTAAGGGCTAGCCCCCAGTTGCCATGTTCACATGAAATCTGTAGCCCCATTCTACCTCTCCAGGGGTCTATTAGCTTCTCTTGTCCCTTGTCCTTTTACAGGAAGCTTTTCTTGAGGCATATATTAGTTTTCTAGAGTTTCTAAAATGAAGTCCCACAGACTGGGTAGTTCAAATAACAGAAATTCACTGTCTCGCAGTCAATTCCAAAATGGAAGTGGGCAAGGCTGGTTCCTTCTGAGGGTATGAAGGGAAGCCTGCTGAAAGCCTCTTTCCTTGGCTGGTAGATGGTGACTGTGCCCTACATATCTTCACATTGTCACACATGACTATTTCCAAACAACTCCTTATAAGGATGCCAGTCACACTTGATTAAGGCTCACCCTTATGGTATGACCTTATATTAATTTCATTGTCATTGTAAAGACCCCATTTCCAAGTAAAGTTGGATACTGAGAATTAGATCCTGGGAGTTAGAACATATGTATATGTGACACAATTTTAAGCCGTGACAAAGAAGCAGAGGAGGAGCCTCTGGAGGGAACCTATACTCACACCCACTTTGCTCAGGGGAGTTCTGCATTCTGGGAGAGGAAACCATATTGTCCTGGCCTCCCTGGGAACTAGGTAACAGGGAATTTGTTTTTATAGAACCATGAAGTATCATTATCTTCTACATCCACATCTTCTTAATTAAAAAGAAAACCGTCCAACATGTGACCCCTGTACCACGGTATCTACATCAAGACTACATCCCCTCATACCTGTTTCAGCCTGATGCAAGGGCAGATCTGCTCATAGGCTATCAATAGGATGAGTCAATATTGATAGTCATTAACTATCAATAGTCAGTGACTCAGTACAGGAAATATGGCTAATCCAATTCTGCTTGACCATTTGCACCATGATGCATGAGATGAATCAGCCAGTTATTGAAGAAGCCCGGGAGGCCTGCTGTCATAGTATGGATCCAGAGGATCAGGCAAGCCAGCATCTGCCAGTGCCCAGGCTGAGAAGAGGAAGCCACAGCCTAGTGGAAGAGGGAAGAGCTGACAAGCAGAGGGCTCCTTGAGTGACCTGTGATGCTTTGTCACCCCAGATCTAATCCATACACAATCCTATCACCCTTTTCCCTAAATGTGCTGAATGGCTTCCTGCTTATTACAACAAGCAAGACTGACGGAGCTGGATGTAAAGCACTGAGCCACAGTTACCCAGCCCTGTGGAACAGTACACAGTTCGCACAGCTGCTGGCCGCATGGGCAGCAGAGGTCAGAGGTCACATATTTGCACTTCTGGTATACACATGCACGCGTAGCATACATGGCCTCTTGCAGACACATGTACACACACAGTATGTCAGACACACATGCAGTATATCTTGACACATAGGCATACTTGCTTATACACGTAAGATGTTAACATGTGTATGCACACACAATACAAAGAGAAAATTGATGTCTGCCTGTCCCTGAGTCTGTTTTTACAAGGGAAAGGCTGTCGTCATTTAAACAGCGCCCTTGTAAAGCAGAGGCTGCTGGAATCACAGTTCCATGTTATTTTTCACCATGTCTTTCTAAAGGCACAAGACATGAGGGCGTTCTGAGACTAGGCACTAGGACCTTCTGGCCTTCATACTCTGTGTGTGTTCTCCTTATTTGTGGTTACAACATTCTAAAGCCAAGGGAAAGAGAGACAGGGCAGTCACTCAAAAATGTGTTGTCTCTAGATATGTTCCCTCTGACTCCAGTTCTACACATGAGGGAGGGGAGGGAGAGAAGTCTGTAGAATACCTGAGGCACCTCAGGTGACCCTGAGGCACCCTCACTTCCTGCTGGTCCTCCTTCAACTCAGCATCACTCTCCAGCCCCACACGGGGATTTCATCCTCTGAGTGCTTGGTACCATGACTGTCAAGAAAGAGATGGGGAAAGCATGATGCCACAGGAGGTGCATCTTCTAATTAAACTTACCTGCAGCCACACTGTGGAGCTGTCTGTGTCTTGACTCAGCCTCACTGTTACTGGACCCAGGGGATGAGGGAAGAGGAAGGCCTGCTGTGGCCCAGGCCAGTTCCATGGACATGTGGCATGAGGTCCCAAGCTGGAGTCCCCTTGGCTTTCTATAATGCTATGCTGTTACCATCCAGACATTTGCAATGCTTTCTCAACAAGGGGCCCCAGGTCTGGACTTCACACTTGTACATGCAACAGCTTGTACAGCCCCTCTACCTGTGACACAGCATTTTGTAGACAGAGTCTTCTCCCAAGTGGAGCTGCTTCTGGTGAGAGGCCATTGAGCTGTGTGATTAGATTCCACACCCCCTCTCTGCCTCTTGCCTCCCTACCCCAACCTTCTCTTGGGTTCCTTGCTCACCAGCTGCCATCTCATAGCTTCCCCTAGGGGGCGCTTCACTCCCTCTGTGCTCCCCCTGAAGTACAAACCCTAATCCCACTGAAGGAATATAGGCCTAATCTTATGAAAGGCTGATATGTCATCACAAGTGCTCTGATTCAAGTCAGAGGTAGTCATGTCCAACCTGGAGGCCACCAGTACAAGACAAGCCCCCAAACAAGGAGGCAGACTAAAAGATATTTTTCCAACACGTTCTGCTTGACTGTTTTTGTGAGCCTCATTTTCAGGCCCTGACCATGGAAATGTCTTGGAAGAACCAGAACAAAACTAAGACCTTCTGCACTCAGTGTGCACAGTAGGCTTCGGCTGAGAAGAGAAGGGTGTTGAGTAAGGAAGTTGAACTGAGGAGAGTTTAGTGGTGGATAGGGTAAGTTCGATACCCCACGGAGATGCCCCTGTAGTCATGAAAGCGGTAAGCTCCCATGAGGGTCAAGATCCCACTAAAGAAAGCCCAGTCCAGCAGGGAGGAGGTTCCAGGAGGCAGGCAGAAAACAGCCTTGTCCCTCTCCGTCTCTGGCACTCACATCCTCACCTAAGCTTCCCTGGACCAAAGCCAGCTGGAAGTCCAGGCAGAATAGCCCCTGGTACAATTCACAGAGGTCAAAGGGAGGACAGTGAGGGTTAGGGGTGACTGGTGCACGCACCCTTGTCCTTGTCCTGTCTGCATGTCCCGGGCCCCTAATTGTTGCATGCCACACTAAGCCCTGAGTGTCTCTTACATGGAAACCAATTTGGTACCTATTCACTTTTGTACTTGACTTTTATTGATACAAACTAGAGAAAAAGGAGGAGATTTCCCCCCACGATAGCCTGAGACCCCTGAGGACATCATAGCCCCTGATGCTTCCTCTCCTGTTTCTCTGGGGTCTTCAAGATGCGAGCCTCTCCCAGAGTCTCAGCCCCTCCTAGTCTTTGAGGAGTGGGGAGTGGACACCTTAGCCCCAGCAGAGCAGTGGAGCAGGAGCTAGAATTAGTCTTGATGCCCTAGAGCTGTCCAAGTTGAATGAACCTAGCCATTTAACAAAAAAAAAAAAAAAAAAAAAAAAAAAAAAAAAAAAAAAAAAAGAGGTTTCATCCATTAAAGGGCACTTGGCTGGTCCTGGCTGCCTGGAGACACACTGGAGGAGATTCCGAAGCTGTACCTTCCATGGATAGGTCCATTAAAGGGTATTGAGTGGTCCTGGCTGTCTGGAGACACTCAGAGAAGATTTGGAAGCTGTGGGATTAGAGTTGACATGCAGGAGATAGGCAGAGTGTGTATGTGTTATCTGGACTTTCCAACCCACCCTGCCCACCCCATCCTACCGTGCTAGCTAGCTCCAAATTTTCTCCTTTTAGCAGGCCAGAGACCCCACAGAAGGGTGTTCTGTAACCCTTTGATGACAGGGACCACCTCCTGATGGATGCCAATTCCTCCAGAAGCCATGGAGGAATGCTGCTTACTGGCTTTCTTAGCTCCCTTCCCTACACAACAATTCAGGGCCATCTACCAAGGTATGGTTATTGCCAGGGCCCTCCTCTATCAATTAGTAATTAAGAAAGAGGTCCCCACAGACATGACCACAGGCCAATAGGATGAAGGTAATTCCTCAGTAGAGGTCCCCACTTCCCAGGTGTCAAATTGACAAAAGAAGCTGACTATAATAGTCTTCTTTCTACATTGGCGACTTGGCCTTTCCCTCTCCCATTAAAGAAGGGACTGAAGAGGCTCCCCTGTTGAGCTCTCTGGGCAATGGCTGGTGTCTGTGTGGGGGGAATTGCAGGCCATGAAGGTCTTAAAAGATAGCCATAATAACAAACATTTATCAGTGACTTCGATGGCTGAGCATGGAGGTAAGTTTTCTCTGCTCATTTTCTCATGTAAAATTCATCATAACCTTATCACTATTTTTCCTCACCCTCATTTCACGGGTGAGAAAAGTAAGCCACAGAAAGACCAAACACTCCCTAAAGACATCTAACCAGCAGGGGGTGGATGTGAATGGCAGAGCCTGCTCCCTTAGCCTCTACCATTCTATTCTGTCCTCCTCGGGATCCCTGTGGGTCCCCAGTCACCTCACGCCTTGAGCTTCCGTCAATTAATTAAGGTGGTCAACCTTGAGGTTTAAGCTGTGACTACATCTAAGACACACAAGAGACTATAATATCCTCATGAGTGCTTTGTCAATGTGCCCAAACTCATGTTAGCCCACTAGCATCATTTTACAGAAAGGGAAACTGAGGCAAGGCCTGGGGAGAGATCTCAGTCAGTGTAAAAGTAAAAATAAATTGGGTATGGTGGTGTGCAATTGTAATCCCAGTGCTGGAGAGATGGAGACAAGTGGATCCCTGGGTCTCACTGGCTGGTCAGCCTAGCCAAATGGGTGAGGTCCAGGGCAGTGAGAGAACCTGTCCTCAATGACAAGATGGACAGCCCTTTGCCTGAGGTGACACAGCAAACAAGTATTTATAGCCAGAGTTTGAGCTGGCTCAGCTTCCTGCTGCCAAACTGTGGCCCTAAGCACAATGTCACATGACCTTCCAGCCACCTTGCTGCTCACCTGTAGGATGCACACAGGACGTGGCCATGGTTTTCAACACCACCCCTGTTCTGATTCCCCAGTAATCCTGACCTTCCAAACGTGACCATGGTGAGAATGTGATTAATGAGCCAATTATTTCTGTAGAAGACATTGTGCAAAATAAATAGGCCATTTCCCTTCAATTTACTGTTTTAATAAATAAATAGCGTTCCATGCTCTGGTTTTGTTTATTGCTGCTCATACCTGGAAGTTTGTGATGGATCTTCTTGTTGTTCATTTCTAAAATTAATCAGATCTGCCTGGTGACTTTGAAATATGGCATACATTTGTCCTTCTGTGTTAACACCACAACAGCCAGGTGGGGACAAGCAGAGTGCTGTCCATGGAGAAGAGTGAGCAGGAGGCATGGTGCCCAGAGTTCTCCATCTGTGTCAACAGGGCACCAGGACCTGAGCATTCACACATGAGAACTCACTGCCAGGGAGGCCCAGGATGTAGCTGCAGGATTTAGAAGTCAGGAAAAGCCACCACCCATGAGTCACAAGGACATGAAGAGAGACAAAAATGGGTCCTCTCCTAAACCTTCAGCTGAGCAGTCAAACTAGGGACAGTGAATAAAACCAGCCCACCAAACACCCTGCCGAATGATGCCCACATCCTTTTCAGGATCACAGTGACTTCTGGTGTTATGTGACTGGCTGGCTTTTGTAAACCCCAGGAGCAGACATGGAGGAAAGGTAGAAGGTGTGCATGAGGTACGCACTGTCTGAAAGGACACCTCCTGCTGGATGGGCAAGCTCAACTTCAAGGTGGTCAGAAGTCAACGAAGCCCAAGACACTAGTATCTGCCTATGGCGTAGACTGATGGCCCACACTTGGTCACGCATCACTTCAGTAGACCAATAACACATGGGGTAAATATTAAGTGCCCACTCTACAGACAAGACATAAAGACGTTGGTAAGACTGATGACCAGTGAGAGCTACAGAGTGAAAGTGAAATAGATTCATATTTATGTCTCAGACTCTAAGACCAGTGCCATTGCTGTTCTCCTGCAGAGCACAGGTACAGAAGTGTCCCTCCATGTCATCAGGTGTGTATTGATAGAGTCAACCAACAACACCAAATGTGTTTTTAAAACTGTCCTGAACATTGGAGCTGGACAGATGGTTTAGTGGCTGAGTACTTGACGCTCTTGCAGAGGACCTGGGTTCAGCTCCCAACACAGTGGCTCACAACCATCTATAACTCCAGTTCCAAGGAATCTAGCACTCTTTTCTGACCTCCATGGACACCAGACACACATGGTATACCTACCTACATGCAGGCAAAACACTCACACACATAAAATAATCTTTCAATAAATATAATTGTACTGAACGTGCCACAGACTTTTCTTGCTATTATTTCCTAAAATCTGCTGTGTAACAACCACTCAGTATTGTTCTGGTTCTGGGTACTGTGAATCACCCCAAGACGATCAGAAGTACATGGGAAGGTGTGCGTAGATTATAGTGTACACTATGTCATTCTGTATAAGGGGCTTGGCACCAATCTCTATTGGGTGATGAGTGATGATTGACCTCTGTCTGTCTCTGTCTCTTCTCTCTCTCTCTCTCTCTCTCTCTCTCTCTCTCTCTCTCTCTCTCTCTCTCTCTCTCTCTCTGTGGGGGGGGGGATGGCTGGCTGGCTGGCTGGCTGGTTGTCCTAGGACAGTCAGATAATACCTCAGAGATGCAGTGGTCAGAAGTCAGAGAATCCTGAACCATGGTGAAGGGCTGGGTATGAGGAGTGACACACTCGAATGGCTGTGACTGGAGCTGAGAGTGGGTGAGTCACACACAGAATGCAGTGTGGAGGGCTAGAGCCAGCTAAGGAGATGGGTGGAGAGGCAGCAGTAACAACAGGAGTCTAACTCTGGCCACTTAGAGTGGCTTTGTAGACAGCACAGAAAAGGACAGTTTTTCACAGGGCAGAGCTCAGGACTCAAGGACAAGACTCTAAGTGGGCTCTAACTGTAGGGGCTTCCCTGCAGAAGGCTAAAGTGGGGAGTTGTGTGTTTTCCCCTAGGACCTGAGGAAGTTCTACCAAGCAGGTCTATGTGGAAGGCTTGGGCCACGTCTATACTTGAAGCTATCACATCTGTATTAGTTCTTTTTCTCATCCCAGAGATCTGACATAGGCAGCATAAGGGAGAAAAGAACTTATTTTGGCTCACAGTCTGAAAGAACACAGTCCATCTTGGCAGGTAACACATGGCTGTATCAAGCTCCACAGCAGCAGGATTGTGGAACAGGGCTATAAAAGTTCACCTGGGCTATGAAATCCCAAGGCTCACTCTGGTGACCCACTTCCTTCATCCAATCTCCACTTCCCAAAGGTTTCACAACCCAAGCACATGAGCCTGTTGGAGGGCATTTCACATTTAAGCCACAACATCCGAGGTCAGTCCTACATGACTGCCCTATGCAACAGGGGTGTGGAAAATGAGAAACAGATATTGCCCGCTACATGCTTTGCTGGTGAGTATGCTGGCATTTGGAGATTATGGCAGAGTCACCAGAAGACTTAGGACAGAGGTGAGATAGGTCCCTTTCACTGCTGGGAGATGTAGGTGTGACGGTGTTCTAGTCATCACTGTCTTCTGTCCCTCCCAGTGGAATGCCAACTAGTCAGGATCCCCAGATAAAGCCCACTCATCCTTTGGGATTCAGTCCAAAAGCCACTCTCATGTCATGGGTCCCTAAGTTCACAGGGCCAGGCTAGTGCTTCAATAAGTGCTGTTCTTGGTCATCTGATGGTCTGTCTGGCCACCAGGCTGCAAGCTCTGTAATACCGTCAACCTTTGAGTCCCATTATCCACTAGTGCCTGAAAGCATACAACAGGCCACAGGAGGGTGTGGCTGGGAATTGCCTGGCTAGACCTGGATCTGGGACTGTGACCTTGCTAGGCCTGAATCTGAAAACCCCTAATGACCTCTCAGGCCCCTGACCCTTGAGACTAGACACATAGAATGGATACAGGCTATCCTTCCATGGGTATCTGTTCCCACACAGATCCATCTTAGAGACCCTGGGACTTCCACTAGCTGGAAATAAGCAAAACAGCAATAGCAGATCACCTTGAGTGTGCATGTATGTGTATGTAGGTGAGCATGTGTAGGAGGGCAGGCATGGAGCATACTTGTGAGTGGAGGGTAACATTCTCATGTGTGATCAAGAGAAACCTGAATGATAAGGTTATTCTGAGCCTGAATCCATTAAATTATACAAAGTGCTAAGCACAGAACCTGGTATACACAGTACTAAGTACAGTGCCTGGGATATAGTCAGTAGTCAATAAACAGTGCAATCGTTTAATGCTGCTTTCATCTGTCTCTCAGATTGCTGGAGCCAGCCACACAAGACCGGCTATAGGATAGACTAAAGAGCTTCCTGGGGGAGGGCAGGGGTGTGATTCCACAGGCAGAGGGATTTAAGCTGGTGATTCAGTCAGAAACCCTGAGACAGGTACAGCCTTCGGTTCTCTAGTCAGAATGGACTCCTGGCCTCTGTGTATTATCCCTGGCTGTCTGCTGTGTGGAGGGCAGGTGTAAGGAGAAGACCCGTAGCACAGTAATCCAGAAGATCTTGCGCCACTGGAGACAGAGGAGCCCTCTCGTCTAACACTGCTATCACTCCACTGCAAGACGGAGAGATGGGTATTCCTGTTTTGTAAAGAGAACCCAGACACCTTGTCTTGTTGAAACAATCCTGCTGAAAGGCCAGTTAGGGCCAATTCACTCCAAGGGCCAGCACCCAAAATGAACAAGCTCAGTTTCTTGTGGACCTTCTTCCTAAACATGTATAAGCTGCCCTTGGAGAAAATGGGGTGGACCACAGATTCTGTTCCATGGGTTAATCACCTGGAAAAGAAAAATCTTTACTTACTTTTTAGCTCATCAAAACATCTCAGTGACATGAGTGGTACTTCAAACGATGGTATCGGGTGCTCATGAAGTGTTACCATGGCTGCATTCTTCTGTCCTGTTAGCCTGCCGAGGTCACCAGCCTCTCCCTGGCACAGCCGGAGTAGTCATTTGAGGGAGTACTAGATAACTGGGAACCTGAACCAGCACGGCCTGGATGGAGCTGGATCCATCAGTGAGCCTCCCTGAAATCTCTCTCTCTCTCTCTCTCTCTTTCCCTCATTTCCCCCTGTACCAAGCCACAGCAAGCCTGGGCTCTTATTGATTTTCTCAGCTCTTCATGTTGACCTAATTTAAGTAACCCTCCCTATGAAAGCCTGAAGGACCCTCCCTCAGTTCCTTCTATAAATGCATTTACCAGGGTCTGAACAATGGCACCTCGGCCATCTGCCATCTGAGTAGAGCTCGAGTCCCAGGGGATAATATGTGGGTGCTAGTTAGCAGCACAGGCCAAAGAAACAGTCTATACAACTACACAACACTGCTTTTGAAAACCTAGAGAAAGTGTGCAATTTTCTAACAACACACAAATTGCAGAAATTGATTCAAGAAAACATCAAAATCCTGAATGTCTGGGGTGGTAAATTGAAGTTTTTGAAGGTCTTCCATTAGAAAACAACTAAAACCAGGTGGTTTAACACAGGACTTCTATCTAATCTTTGAAAATAGATTTTTTTTCTGATGCTAAAAAATATTTCAAAACCCATTCAAAGTGAGGAACATAGCTAATCAACTTTATAAAATTTACAAAATACTCACATTAAAAATTAGCAGAGAGATGGGGAGATGGCTCAGTTGATAAGTGCTTGCCGTACGTTAGGACCTGAGTTCAGATCTCCAGGACCCACATGCATGGGAATGCAGGTCTGTAACCTCCAGCACTCGAGGGAAGAGACAGGCAGACCCTTGGGGCTGATCCTTAGGTAGTCTAATGAAAACAGGATGCTCCAAGTTCAGTGAGGAGATGCTGTCTCAGAAAATAAGGTGGTAAGCAACTGAGAAAGACACCCAATGTCAACCTCTGGCTTCCACACACTTGCGCGCGCACACACACACACACACACACACACACACACACACACACACACACACACACAGAGGTGGAGCCAGTAATCCTTCACCCTGACACCCTGCCACACAAAGAATTTAATATATCACAAGGAACTCTGTTCCTCTACAATGGCAGCACATGCTGAGCCACTTCTCCAGCCACATAAAGCATACGTCTGAAGAAGAAAGGCGAGTAAAATAATATGGGGAGGCTACATGGAGATGATAAACAGAGGGCAACTCCGATGCCAGCATCCACGTGGAGAGCTGCTGGAACTTCAACATGGTTAGGAAATTGTCCATCAAAACAAGCTTGCTTCACACTCTCAGACAACTGTCATTCTGCCAACCCCAGAGAGGTCAGCATGTGAGCTTTGCCGACCTCCTGTCCTGCCTGCAGTGACACCTTGGGCGATGTACTGGGAGGGCAAGTCAGGATGAGCTGCTTTTCCAGAGCCCTGAGGGCTATGGACTTCCTGCTTCACCAAACACGGAGGCAAGGCCACTTCTGTTCCCTGCCACCAGCTTCCCCATCTGTCACTCCAAAGCAGGCCACACGAGGGCTTCCTGAACAGCCTTGTAGGACTCTGTTCAGGGTTGACGAGCTTGTTGACCATTTACTAGGTTTCTGTCACTTTCTTGTATCCGGTGTACCTGGGGGTAAGGAAAGGGAAAGGCCACATCCCCAACGACCTCTCATCCCCTCTGCACAGTGGTCATTTGGGAGTGGTGTCCTGCAGAGTGAATCAACTTAGAAACCTGGAGACACAAAGCACCTATTCATTTCCATTTTAAATCTGCACTTCCAAGAAAACAATTCGCATTCAATATTGTACAATCAAAAAATTAGGTCCTTGATGCTAATGACATTGAGCTATGGCTTCTTTAAGGAATCCAGTGCCTTGGTCTGGTCCAGAAATTGGAAAGTTGAGGAAATGTGTTATTTGAAGCCATCCTGAACTATTGTGTCACCATGTCTCCCCTTGGGGCCTCATGAACTCATCCAGCTTCCCCGTCCCTCACACAGATACCCAGGGTCCCCAGGCAGTGGGCCTGAGCTTTGGGGATACCCTTTTGCTTCTGCTCTTTGCTCGGTCATTGAATCTACAGTCTGTAGAAACTTGGAAGTATCTGTCCTATGTAAGATGTGACCCTCAAATTCTAGACTTTGGGTCTTCTCTGTCTCATACCTCAAAGCACAAGTGGCTGCCATGGCAGAGGCAGGAAGCTCTGCATGAGATAGCATCACCAGTGTGTAGTCAGCTCTGCTGGGAAGCCGTGCCTGACTGGGGGCTTCTCCTGGATTACTGACTGCTGACATCATGTTTTCAAATCAGCCACTCATAAACTGAGATGGCCATTTAGCTGCGACACACAGACCCAGTTTGGGAACCCAAATGACACTACCCTCATCATCATGGGCAGGAGTTATGAGGCTTGAATGAGGCACCTTCTGCAGAATGAGTTCAAGTGTCCATGCGGGGAAATGTGCGTGGAAACATAATCTGTGGATAAAGTCAGTGGCGTCTACATGCACCTTACACCCCACTTCCAGAGCAATTTCTCTGCTAACTAGCTACCTGAACGGACCATGGATTTTTTTTATAGCACCTGCCCTGCCCACATTGGCAGCAGTTTCCAGATGCTGAATCATTACTCTTCACTCGAAGGTTGGCTATGTCCCAGATCCCAGTCAATCCCAGCACCTCAGCCACCATCGCTAAGGGATCCAACTGGAGTTTTCTCTGAGCCCCTCAGAACACAGTGTCCTTGACCAGAGTTCTGTTGTAGAGCCATGATTTCTGCTGCTCACACCAGGGTCATAAGCCAGACATTTTCAGTCCCACTGTCTGTGCCTATCTTGGTCTCTGAGAGGAACTGAGGCCACCATAATTGTAGTGCTGAGGCCTTATCTTGCCTCATTGGGCATCCTGCCCTGTAACCTGCTGTCTGGTGCTGGGACTCCCCGCTCATACCCTGACTTCTGCCCTTAGGCTCCCCTGAGATTCCTTCTGGAGTCCATTTATCCCCCACGTTCTGGAGCAGCATTCACAAAACATTAGCCACACAATGAGCTATACTGTAAAGATACAATGGTAAAGAAGACCATGTAATTTGTGTCCCCAGAGCAGGACAGGCAGCCACCAAGGCCTATCACAAGACAGATATAGTTTTCCTTGAATACAATGAAACTGAGGTGTATCGTATAAAAACCTCCACCATCATTGAGAGAGTACCACAGAAAGTAAAATCGGGTCTTGAACCCAACTCTATCCACAGTCACCTGTGCATCCCACATATTAAGCTGTCATGTTATACAAACACTCTTGCTTATTATTTAGTTACCTCTATGGCTTCCAGGGACTCAGATGGTATGGGTACCAACCTCTCTGTTTGGTTCACAGATGCGAGGCGTTTTGCTATTGTCTCGGATAGCCATGGCTGCCGCCCTGTTGGCCTCATTCCACTGTGGCTTCATCCACTCTTGACCATGAGCAAAGGTGGATGCTCCCTACTTGGTCTGGGTACAGTACCTGGGCTCCCACCACTAAGTCCCAGGACCCAGTTTGGGGAGATCTTTGCATGTGTGCCAGGACCTAATAACTCTGCTCTGTGTTCCCTAGGCTCTGTGCACACAGACACTCCCAGTTCTCAGTTCCTCCCCTCCCCTGTGGCTATCCCACAGGCTAGGCAGGCCTGTCTGCAGATGTTATGCACCCACTGTGAGGAGAGAAGAGAGCTGATCATGGGACCCACAGAAAGCGGCTCCAAGGTCCTTCCCAGAAGCACACAGCTGGGCCACAGAGCTTGCCTGGGAGTCCTAAGTATATACCTAGGTAGCTAGTTTCTGACACCTTTGGTGCAATACTCAGAGAACTGTATCAGCCAAGCACAAAATCCTCCCAGAAGGGCAAACCCACTCCGAACTAGAGTCGAGATTAGGTGGCTTACTAAGAAAGAAATTGTTTTGGCTCCCAGCTCTGGAGGCTGACAAGTTGAGAACCAGTGAGGACAGAGATACAAGTGGGTGCCAGCTAAAGAGACACACAGCAAGCAGCTTTCCTTACTAAGAGAAGGACAAGCCCTCAAGAGAGTCATTAAACCCTCCTATGATTTAGTCACTTCCCCTCTCAACGCCATTTCACTGAGATCAAATGTCACCATTAATTGGGCTAGAGACAAACCTCATCCAAACCCTAATACCATGCAGCAAAGCCCTTAAGGAGCCATGCATGAGTTAGGAGAAGGGCTGGGCTGGAGTTGGCACTGATGGTGTGATACTGTGAAGGCATTTTCCCAACACAATGTCTAATGCCAATGGTATTAGCTAACCCACAGAAACCTGAGTGCCAGGCAATGAGCCACCATCTTGCCTACACTGGCTCACTGGAGTCTCAATATCCCCCACATCAATGCCAATATATTATTTCCTTTTTGCTGATGAGAAAATGGAACCACTGACAGATGGAAAGAACCATATAGAGATTCTGAACAAAGACTGTCAGTCACTCTAAGTTCCATCTTGTCCCTCTGCTCAGGCAATATTTCTGAGACTTGGGGTATCTGTGCCTCTCTCGTTATCACCCCTTGCACTCTTCCCTCAATCTCCAGATACCTGGGCTCAGGCATTCCTCAAAACATTAAGTCTAGCTGATTTCTGCTGGTGTCAGTCTCGAACTCCTCCAGGGGTGTTTGGGCTAGGGACAAGGAATTATTAACTCACAACAAACCATTAGCAGTGTGTGTGTGTGAGTTAAGGCATCAATAGCATGTGTATCAACTTCCCTTCCACAAGGTGAGTCGTCATGACAGAGGATACAGCCGAGCCCCTGTCCATTCCTCTTTTCCCCCATCACTTCTGCTGTCGGTTGCAATGTCTGCTACATCCCAACCGTCCAGCCAAGCAGCATTCTCAGCCTTGGTTACGTATTTACAATCACCTGGAGAGATTTAAAAATGATACCCAGACCCACAGAATCTCTGGACCGGGGCTGCAGTCAGCAGTATCATTTAAACCTCACTGAATTAAGGCAAAACTTGATCCCTCAGGTGGCAGCTGAAATCCCAACCTGCTAATCACAAGCCCTCTGCTCTGAGTTACCCAGGAAATGAGAAACAGCCAAGGGGGTGGAAGCAGCGTGTGACTGTCAGCAGGGTCATGGAACACCTGACCCAAATTTCATCAAGCCTAGTAGAACTGCAGCACAGCTTGCAAAGCTCAAAGGCAGCGTTTGCAGACGGGAAACTGAAGGTATTTGATCCACAGAGAGGTGAAGCAATTTTGAAGACCACAGATGTTGCTGACAACATAAATGCCTCCGTGCGTGGAGCAGGAGCTCGGAGTGCCGTGTGCAGCCACTGGACCAGAGTCAGCTCATTTGCGCCTGGTGTTGGAAGGCGAGTATTCTCCTCATAGCTACAGTGTCCTCTCTAACAACCCCATTGCCCTGCACACACATCCGAACTCTGATGCCAGAGCAGAAAATAAAAATGCTTCGAAGCAGAAATGCCTGAGATTGAAATCTTCCTTGACGCTCCCAGCCCTGGGTCTAACTGTCCCCTTGGAGACTTTCTTTATCCACAATAAAGGATGGTGAATTTGCTGAACAAATATCTATGGAGCATCTGCAGTGTGCAGGGCATTGCTTAAGATTCCAGAGACAGAGCAGGGGACAACGAAGATGATAAACCTTGTTTTTCTTGGAGTTTGCATAGACGGAACACACAGTAAATGAACAAAAAAGTAAAACATGGGGAGACACTGTGAGATAACAAAACAGGGGAAGGGAACGAGGCAGCTGTGGGTCGGGGTGCAATTTTATAGAGTTGTCAAGAATATATACATCCGTGAGGGGCCGGAGAGATGGCTCAGAGCTTACAAGTGATTGTTGCTCTTGCAGAGAACCTGGGCTGGATCATAACTGCCTATGACTCCAGGGGATCTGATACCCTCATCTGGCCTCTGTGGGCACCCGTGCTAACATGTGCATGCCTGAGCATGCATGCACAAACACACACACACACACACACACACACACACACACACACACACACACACACACACACAAATAAATAAAACAAAACTCTTACTAAAGAGACTAGCTCCCTGAGATGATGGCATCAGATGAGCAGCAGCTTGAAAGAGAAAAGAGAGGCAAACATGTGCAAAGGCCCTGTGATGAGGGCGTGCCCAGGATGCTGCACTTATTTACTTTCTAGGATTGATGTACACAGGAATGCATGCAGATCTAGAATGTGTGTATACATGCACATATGCATACACATACATATACCTGAACACAGAATTTGGGGAAGATTAGGAAAAAAAAAACTAAGGAATCCCCAGTACAGTTAAATAGCTTAGAGAATATTCTTCCTCATAAAGAGGGCTGCCATGTCTTCTGGGTAGCACAAAGGAAGCCATGTATAGCTTGGAAATATCCCATCCACAGGCCTCCTGAACCCTCCCTCTCAGGGACAGCAGAATCTTGAAAACGTTGTCAGCCTAAAAGATGCCTAAAACACTCCAATTTGAATGACTTAAAGGGTTAGAGAAGTTTCATTTGCCTGTGTGGGAACCAAGAAAACCAATGGACTTGAAAGCACCAAATGGAACAAAGGAAGAGGTCTGCAGCCAGCTTCCCCCTGCTCCGTGTGGACAGGAGGCCAATCTGTAAGTCACACAGATGCTCACACCAAATCCTCCTGGGCACCACCAGGATCCAGCCCAAAGCAGGCGGAGCTGGGGAAACCCAGTGCTTTCCTTGTGGCCTTCAAGAGTCAAAAGGGTCAAAAGGGCATTGTCCTCTTGATCTGTCACCACCCAGGAGCAAAGCTCCCGTACCAAATGACCTGAGACTGCAGAGTTTAACTCAGCATGACCTGTGCCAGGTGCCTCTCTCAGAGCTGTGATGTCCACAAAGAGTGGAGGGTGAAGTTCCTTTGGCCACGGCCTGAAGTGAACTCAAGTGCACAGCTTGCAGTTAGGTGGTAGGAGAGAAAGAGAGAGAACAGGTCTGTGTACACAGAGTCCTGTAGCCAGGGCCAGAGTGACATCCTCATGTGGGCTGTGTCCTCTCAGCTAGAAACTAAGTTGAAGCTACATAATACCTCCGAGGGAATCTGTGGGATGTTAGTATGTTTCTATGTTTCCTGTATTTACCTTTCTTAATACTGTGACAACAATACTTGAGAACGGTCACTTATGGAAGGAAGGGTTTGTTTGGGGTCATGTCTTCAGTGTTGGCATTTTGTTCTCGCTCTCCTTTTTCCACTTTAATTCCGTGCTGCTCACAAGGCGAATCTTCCCTCTGTAATCAAATCTTTCTGGAAACACCCTCCCCTCACAGATGCATAAAGAGCTGTGTCTCCATGGTGACTGTAAATCCAGTTGACACTGGATGAACCATCACATTCCCAGACTAGCACGACCTCTGCCCCATCACCCTCATGGCTGCAGAGTGAACCGTTAGCACAAGAGGGACCCACAAGCCGCACAGGCAGAGAAAAGCCTATGCTAGACTGCTTCTTGTCTAGACTCTGGCTCTTAGCATGCAGCCCCCTCCGTACGTGAGTAATGACGTCCAGGCTAAAGAAGGTCAGGGTGAAGAAGAGGAGTTTATTCACACCTGAGGCTCTGATTTCCTTTCACCTGGCATTTCAGAGGCTGTGTGGGAGTTTTGGCTCAAGAACTAATGTGAAATCATCTAAAAATAACATCCTTCTCAGAATTGATATTCCATCAACTGTTGGTCCGGAAGTTTCTTGACTAGCTGTACAGCTGAAGTCTGGGAGCAGGAAAGGGGGTGCATTCCAAGCAGAAAAGTGGAACTCTCAGGTCGTGTTCTACATCATCTACTCCACACTTGGCAGTCAACGGCTGGCATCATTGGAAAGTAGAGGATATAGGTCGGAGTCTGATGGGGATTGAAGCAACTCCTCTCTCTGCTTCCAGCTTCATTCAGTTTGGCCCATCCTACCCAATCTGTTGCCATCAGCACTCTGGTGGGGACCTTTGCCCAGAGAGACTTTGTCTGGTGCCATGAACTCTTCCAGTCCGGGTAAGTGTAGCCACAGAACTCTGCTTACTGTTGATGAAAGCATTTATGGTGCTTCATCATGGGAACATCCCCAAGAGCCCTTGCACCACACAAAGGTGCATCATCTCGGGATGATCCATCAGTAGAGAGAAAGAAAGATGAACAGGGCCAGAGGCTTTTTATCTCCCATCAGTCAAGGCTGTATTCACGGGATGTGTAACTCCTTGGCACTTCTATTTGTCCCTTGTGGAAGTTGGGGACTTGAAGGAGGTCTTGCAGAGGCATCCACAGGAAAGTCCTATGGTGGGAGGTGAGCACTCATGCACCTATCTGAAGCAGGGAACTCGAAGCTGTACCTGAGAAATCCCCAGTCTCTTTTGTGGTGGTTTGAACGTGAAATGTTCTCCATAGGCTCAAGTGTTTGAACACCTGGTGTCCTGATGGGTGTCCTGATGCCCTTTGGGAAGGTTGTAGAACCTTTAGGAGGTAGAGCCTCACTGGAGGAAGCGAGAGACTGGGGTCAGGCCTTGAGGCATCATAGCCCAGCCCCACTCACATTTCCTGCTCTCTCTCTCTCTCTCTCTCTCTCTCTCTCTCTCTCTCTCTCTCTCTCTCTTTCCTCCTCCATCTCTCTCTTTCTCCCTGTTCTCTGTGTGCAGATGCAGTGTGACCAGTCTGCTTCCCGCTCCTGCCACCATGTGTCCCCCATCTGCTGCATGTCTTTCCGCTATGATGGACTACGTCACTCCAGAATTGTGAGCCAAAGTGAATCCCTTCTTCCTCATGTTATGGTATTTTATCATAGCAACAAGACAATATGATTAATGTTGTAGTTTGAATATTTTTCCACTCCAAAACTGCCAAAATTGAGTTGCCCTATAACGATATTAAGATGTGAGATCTTTAAGTGGTTATTAGGCTGCGTGGACTGCACCCTGTGGGTGGGATTAGTGTTGTGATAAATGAGCAAATTCAGCCCTTTTCTTCTGATGCAGCAAGAAGATCCTCTCCAGAGACCAGCAACTTGCTCTTGGATTCCCGTCCTCCAGAACTATGAGAGATACACTTTGTCCTTCATAAATCACCTGGTCTCCAGCATTCTGTTTTAGAGGCACAAAATGGACGAAGACACCCATGCAAAACTGGTCACTGCCATGGTGGCTGCTCCTTCTAGAAAAGGTGACAGTCAGAAGTGATATCTAAGAAGAATTCGCTCCACAGGAGCCGAATCAGTGGCACCTATAATGGCCGTGTGTCCTACTCATAGTCTGCTGCAGAGATAAACCCCTGACTGAAAATATCTTGATACGGGAAAAGTTTATTTCATTTTATGCTTCCAAGTGACATTCTCTCCTGGAGGAAAGCTAAGGCAGGAACTGAAGCAGAGGATATGTAAGAACACTGCTTACTGGCTTGCTCTCATTTATCCTGCTTTCTTACACAACCCAGGACCACATGCCCAGGGCTGGCACTGCCCACCGCAGGCTGAGCCTTCCCAGGTCAATCAACATTCAAGAGAATGTCTCATGGACATACCTATGGGCCAGTCTGATGGAGGTAGTTCCTCTACTGAAGTTCCCTCTTTCCAGGTGACTCTAGCTTGTGTCTGACAAACACTAACCAGGACACCACTGGTAATGTGACTCAGAGAGTCACCAGTTCAGTGCCATGGGCCCCTACCTAGAAGTCTGAAGCTCTGAGCTTTGCCTTGGTCCAAATGCAGGCCTTCTGTGGGACTTACATTTCAGATCCACACAGGACCCAGATGGAGCAAAGCCATCTTAATCACACTGATGTATCTTGCTCCAAAACTCATCCTAACTGCAAGCCCTGTACATGTGAAGGGGCCAAGGCTGATGACAGCTGCCGTCTGAAGCCCTTCTGAGACCAAGGACAGTTTCCAGTAAGCTGATCTCAGGCCTGCTGTTCTGACAAGCCCTGCCAGACTTCCAGGAAGCATACTCCGTGCTTCTTGCTTTGGACAATATAGTCAAGAAATGCAATTAGCAGCTAAAAGCACGGATGGTGAGTTGGGTTGTCTTGTCCCTGGGAGGCCATCAGTCAAGAAGCAGACGTAGGCATCCTTATACCATGCTGCTGACGGCTTTGTTTCTTAATGGAGTCGGCTTATCAGACCCCATGGTGGGCACAGCATGAGCATTTAGCACTGAAGACACAGGTCAGAAATAGTAAAGGTACAGCCTTCAAGCTAAAGAGATTGCATAGGCTGTTCAGGCACCTGGGGGAGACTTTGGTAGTCAGAGATAAGGGGCAATGGGTAGGGAATAGTGAGGCACGGGATAGTGGAAAGCACGCTGGGCTGACGGCGAGAATACTTTTGTGTCTTAGTTTTCTCATCTAGGAGACAGAAGCAATGGTTGCTAGTCCTTCTTAGGGTGACTCTGAGGGTGAAATGAGAAAACACATGCAGACTGTATGAGCAAGTCTCCAGCATATATAGAACTCCCAGGACTGTTCACTATTATTAGCTTTTACTCAGTTGGTTTATGGATAGGACAATGACCCAGATGCATGTTAGATGCAAAATGATCCCGTCCTGGCTCGGCTCTCCCTAGTGTTAACATAGTCACCTTATAGTCCAAAGCAGGAGATGGAGAAAATGAATTTCCTAAAGCACCTGCTGCTTTAGCAAGTGTCTCAAGAGCGAAGGTATCCTCTGCTCCCTCACCTCCAGCAGAGCCACACGGTGGCACCCAGAATAACAGGACTCTGCCACTACTCTGCATTTACCATTAGGCTAGACTAGAAAGGCACAGCACTTGCACCAAATTTGCTGTGTGTATGTGTGTGTGTGTGTGTGTGTGTGTGTGTGTGTGTGTGTGTGTGTGTGTGTGTGTGTGTGTTGTGTGCACAAATATATGGAGGACAAAGGTCAAAATCAGATTTCCTACCCTATTGCTCCCTACCTCATTAATTAGTTTGTTTGTTTGTTTTGAGATGTGGTCTCTCGCTGAACCCCGAGCTTGCTAATTTGGCTATATACCTAGCCAGTGAGCCCTTGGGATCCTCCTGCCTCTGCTTCCCACGTGCTGGGATTATAGGCAAACATCACTGTGTCTGGCACATTACATGGGTGCTGGGGATCCGAACTCAGGCTTCCAGAAGTGCCCAGGAAGAGCTTTACCCACTGAGCCATCTGGGTCTTAAATTTGGCTTTAAATTTTTCACTTAGATTTATTTAATTTTATGTGTGTGAGTCTTTTGCCTTCATGTATGTGCGTGTACTGGCACCTGTGAAGCAGGCTGCCCCTCAGTGCTCAGCCTCTCACTGGAAACAACGCAGCAAAGGAGTAGCCGCTATTTATTAAGTGCCTACTCCAGACAAGGCGCCATACTCAGTGGGTAAAGTGCTTACCAGGAAAGCACTAGGACCTGAGTTCGAATCCCTAGAACTGATGTGAAAAGTCAAGCACAGCAGCACATGTCTGTAGTACCAGCATTCCTACAAAAAGGCAGAGACAGGAGAAAAATACAGTGAACAGTGCAAGACCCTGCCTCAGACAACGTAGGTAAAGAAGACACTGAAAGTTGTTCTCCGACCTCCACATGATATGTGCACCTGTGCACACATGTATGCATGCATGTACATGGGAGGCAGGGGTGGGGGAGGAAACTGAGGTTCCTGGGGGCTGAGGCTTCTGTCCAAAGTCACACAGGTAGTAAGTAGCAGATTCAAGACAGACCACTATTTCCTCTCTTCTTGCACCCCTGATATACTTCCCCAAGGGACCCATAACCTGGGAACTACAATAAGATTGGATCTCTGTTATGATGTCTTTGGATCAAAGTATTATAGCTGCAGCCACTTGGCCCAGCCAGGTCTGTGATAGATGTGACAATACAGATGCATTTGCTGGGCACGTGCCTGCATCATGCTTATGCTGTATGCTTGAGACAGAGACCTAGGCCGATGCCACTTCTCAAGGACTTTAAATACAGAAAGGTCCAGCACAGGAGGTGAGCTTGTGGGTGACACAGAGGAGGGGTAAGGAGGGACTTTCCATGGCCCTAGCTACAAATGAGTGTGGCTCCAGGTGGGTGGGGATAAGAAGGGTGGGGCTCTGTGTTGAGCTCACCTTCCAGGTGTGATAACAGTGACCTTACCTACATATGATGTTCCAGGGAAGAGCCTCCCTTGAAGAGAGAAAGATTTCCTTTGTCAAGTTTGAAAACTTCTTGATTGTGGAATGAACAAAGCAAGAAGAAGAAAGGGCAGGCACCATCACTGTCTGACAAAATGGGCTTTCTCGTGGAATTGTGTTCTCTCACAAGTTCAGAGACCAGCTCCTAAACACATTTCTGAAGCGTTTTTCATCTCAGAGAAGACAATTAACCTTTGCAATTAGCTTCATCAACAGGAACTTAATATCAAATATTTTGTTGCTTAGCAACCGGGAAACAGGCCCCAGTGGGACTACAGTATCTCTGCTCCTTGGGGCTTGTGAGGCTGCAAGGCTAGGGAAACAAAAACCTGGACTCTCAGATCCTGCAAAGGTCTTTGCACAGATGACCTCCTCACCCAAGGCCCTGCTATCAGTGACCCAAACCCACAGGGGTTGCCAGCTTCTCAAGGGTGACTGAGGCAGGAGGATGCTGGATCCTCTGATCATCTTCTAAATGCTCCTTGGCCAAGAAGTGACTCTCTGTTTCATTCCAGAGATGGGGCCTGCTGGACACCTGTGCTGAGGCCCTTTTTGTGCTGCCATGATTTGAGTCTGAATGTCTCTACAAGCAAATGTGTTTGAACACTTGGTCCCCGGATGGTAGTTCTGTTTGGAAGGTTATGGCACCTTTGGGAGGAGGACCCTGACTGGTGAAAGTAGGTCATTGGGGTTGGGCCTTTGAAAGTTGACTTGTTTTGACTCTAGCCTGTCTTCTCTGTTTCCTGTCCACGCCATATGGACAAGCCATCACAAGTGACTGCCACCATGGATAGAGCTGACTCTGATGGCATGCCTTCCCTGCTGGGACAGACTGAAATCTCTCTTAAACCATGTACCAAAGCAAACCTGTTTCTGCTGGGTGTTTGCTTATAATGTTATAAATGCAATGAATATACATGTCTACTTCCTCATTCCATATTTTTTATTAAATATGATATTTCTTAAACATGATATTTTTATTAACTCTTTGAGGATTTCATGCATGGGTACAATGAGGTTTAACCATATTCATTCCTACTCTCCTACCTACTCCCAACTTCATATCCTACTTTTAAAAAATAAATAATAGTCCAATTAGTGCTACCCATATACTCACAGGTATAGGACCATGCACTGAAGCATGGTCTACTTATCAAGAGCCACACCCTTAAAGAAAGCTGATGCTCCCTCTCCCAGAAGCCATCAACTGCCAATAGCTCCCTAATCTGTATTTTAACAGGAAGTGTGGGGCTCCAGTTAAATCCTTTCCTCGAGATCTCCCACCAGTGAGTTTCAGTCTCAGGATGCCCTCATCCTAGAGTGGCCAGCAAGTAACACTCCTTCTCTGGGCCTGAGATTCCCTGTTGGGCCAGGCAAGTTCCTCCCCAATTAGCAATCAGTTGTCACTAGCTCCACAGCTAAGGCTGGGACCTCATGTCCTCCCTCACTCATGCTGGGACTTTGGCCAGCTTCTTCTTGTGCAGGTCTTGTGCAAGGAGTCACAGCCACAGAGTCCATATGTGCAACTGCCATGTGATGTCCAGAAAACACTGCTTTGCTGTAGTCATCCACTACCTCTGACTCTTACAACCCTGTGCCTACTTACTGGATGATCCCTGAGCCTTGGGAGGAGACGTGTGACATAGGGTTTAGGGGTGAACAGTCCACAACTTTATTTTTTGTTGTTGTTTTTTAACCTTTTAGATTGATTGATGTTGTGTGTAAACTGGATTTACAGATCTATGTGCCACCATATGGGTGCTAGGAAACACATTCAGGTCTTCTGCAAGAGCAACAAGTGTTCTAAACCACTAAGAGGTTTCTTCAGCCCAGCTTTTTTATTTGTTTGTTTGTTTGGGTGGTTTGGTTGTTTGTGTTTTGAGACAGGATCTCACCATGTAGTTCTGGCTGATCTGGAACTCACTATGTAGACCAGGCTGGCCTCAAAGTCACAAAGATCCTCCTGCTTCTGCCTCCCAAGTACTCATAATAAAGGTGTGCACCACCATACCCAGCCTCCAGTCTCTTATTCTCTGTATCCACTTCTTACGGAAAGATTTATCAATGGCATTCCATGTTAGACCAGCAGTACCCCATACTATTTACGCTTCCTGAGTCTCTTGGCTGCATCCAGGGACCGCTGAACTCCACTATACAGGTCTATAGAAGGACAAACTATATATGCATCCAAAGACTCTTTCCAGAATATGCCTCCATTGTTGAGCTACATGTGACTCTACCTCCCTAACAAAAGACACTGGAAGGACAGAGTGAGAATCTGTCATGTCTCTGGTGTTTGATAAACAATAATTGGGCTGAGAATGTAGCTCAGCTGGTAGGGTGCTTTCCAAACATGCGTGCATCCCTGGTAACATCTCCACACGAACTCTCCAGTATGACTTAAGACTTACATCAACATGAACGTCCCAGTGCTCAGCTACTAGCTCTCAGGAGTTACTCAAGCAGGCTGTGCTGTGCCTGGATTAATGAGCACTACTGTGATCTGCTTCTGCTGGGCTGTTCTTTGAAATACTTTTTAAAAATCAGATTAGTCCAATTTGAGCTGTTGAAGCACCAGCTGCAGAAAACAGTGTGCACTGCTATTTTGAAACAAACGCAGAGTCACTCCTTCTCCACTGTCTCGACACTGAATTAGCGTTACATGTGCGCAAGGTGGCAGCTTCGGTAGTAAAGATGATCCTTGGCATGGAAGGGCTGCCTACCACCATCGCAGCTCCTACACTGAAGCCTTGTGGCCTTGTCCAACCCTCAGCTTGTCATCCACACTGACATCTCTGATGTGTAAAAGTCTGCAACAAGAAACACACTTCGTCAAGCTACAGGGTTACCTCATTGCCCAGAAATTCCTCTCCAAGAAAAAGGAAACACACACCCACACAATATATACATTTGGACCAGTTCGTAAGTGGGAGCCCAAATGGCCATCACTGATGAATGGATAAAATATGTGTCCTGTCTACAATAGCTCCTTAGCATTGCAATAATAAATTAGAAAAAAAATCTCAGTAACTTAACATAAATGCATCCTCTTCTGGTTCTTGGGGTGTCCTAAGTTGGTGTCACTGGCTGAAGTCAAGATGACAGAGAGGCTCTTCTTTCTGGGGGTTCTGATGAAAGACTGTGTCCTTGCCCTTTGTAGCCCTGGGTGGCTGCCAGTGTTCTGTGTCTTGTGGCCCCAACCTCCATCTTCAAAGAATTCTGCTCCAGTCTCAGACTCCTTTATCACATCATCTTCTCTTTCGTAGTTAAATATCTGTCCGCCTCCAGATAAAGACATCTGTGACTATACTTAAGGACTATAGGATAATCTGATAACCTCAAGATCCTGTTAAATCACATCTTTAAGGTCTCTTCGACACATAAAGTAATGTCCACAGATTCCAGGTAAAGTGGCATGTAGATCCTTGGGAAACATTATTATGCCTAATCCGTGGTAGACTATTTAACCCTAAAAATAAGTGATAATACTGATACAGTATATATTTGGATCAATCCTGAAACATCTTGCAACAGAACACACCTAATGATCTCACCTAGATGAACTGCCCAGGATGGAAAGCCAGAGAGACTGGAAGTAGATTGATGAATGACAGGGAGTAGAAAGAGGGAGGAATAGGGAGTGGTGGTCAGCATTGGCAGTGTTTTTTTGAGTGGTGATGAAGCTGTTCTGGAACTACATAGTGATGAGTGTGCTTAAAATCATGGCTGGAGAGATGGCTCAGCAGTTAAGAGAAATTGCTGCTATTGCAGAGGACTTGAGTTCAGTTTCCAGCACTCATATCAGGCAGCCCCATAATCACCCTTAACTGCAGCTCCAAGGGGAATCTTATGCCCTCTTCTGGCTTTCATGGTCACCTGCACTCATGTGCTTATACCTACACAGTGATACACAGATATACATGCAATTAAAAAGTAAAATAACTAGATAAGAAACCCAATGAATTTGAATTATACATTTTAAAATGATGACTATGCAATATGTAAATTATAACTCAATAAAGCAAATATTGTTTTAAAAATGTATCAACCTAGCCTAAGCCTGTAAAAAAAGGAAATATTCCTTTTTAATCAAATTACAATCTGTAATCAAACAAAATGCTTGCCATCAAATTGTCCAACCAAATTGTGAATCACCAGCAGACAGACTGTTGTATCTGAGGGTGGCCTTTGGCTTCAGACTACCTGAGTTGAAGCCCTGGCTGTACCTCTTGCTAGTATTTCTTAGTCTCAATTTTCACACCTGCAATGTGGGGATAATAACGTTTGATCTCCCAAGTCAAGAGAATTCAATGAAATAATCTGGTTTTTTAAACCATGTAGGGAATTCTTAATAAATACAAGCTTCTTATTCTCTTAGCCTCATTTTAGGGGAGAGGAGTCACATGATGCTGGACGACCCAGAAAGGAGTGCAGCCATCCTCTGAGTTTCAGAATGTCCCGGTTCAATGTACCAAACACCCTGCTGGAAGTTTATGAGAGTCAGCACATGGCTGGAGTGAGTGAGTGAAAAAGGACAGAAAGGAAACGAGAGAGGAAACTGCATTCTTATGAAGGTTCAGTGTGTGTGTGTGTGTGTGTGTGTGTGTGTGTGTGTGTGTGTGTGTGTGTGTGTGTGTGTCTGGTGCATGTGCTGTAGGTGACATATGGGATGCAGAAGGGAAGACTGACAGATTAAGAAGGGTTAAGAAAGAGGGCATTCTAGGTTAGAGCAAAGACCCAGGACAGGCTTCAGTCTGGTCTCTACAGGAAGGGACTCAGCTCATGTTAAGTTACTCTAAGACATAGGCAACCTGGGCACTTAACCAGGAGATAGAACACGCTTGTCACTCATCAGCTAGCTGAGGCTTCTGTTCCTCTACATGCATAGACACTGTGGGGAGGTGAGAGGCTTTGCAAACACATGTCTCTAGCAGTATGACCAGCTGAGACAGCAATGAACATCTGTAGGCTTTGGTATCAAGACTATTGGCTCCTGGCAGTGTACTTCCAGCTCACAGTCTTGAGTCTGAGATGCTCAGCCATAAAGAGTAGATAGCTCTCTGAAATGCTTCTAGTAACTAGGGCCTGGAGATTCTCTTCTCTTCCAGCCTTTACCAGCTCTCTGCTCACTCGCTCGCTCTCCTCATCTCTCTCCACCCACTTCCCTGTTTTCTTGCTTTGGACACTCTCAAATTGCTTCTCTGCTCCTTCAGTTACCAGAGGCTGCTCCCAGGATGATCCAGGGAACTACCTCTGCTGGGAACACATTTCAGGAACCAGATTGTGAGTAGGGACGCTCGCTGCTTCTTGGAAGTAACAAGTATTAAGAGCTGATCAGGAACTGGCACTGATCCAGGCACTGCCAGAATCACTCGAGTGTGGCATCCTCCCCTGTTGGGAGATGGGATCCTAGCAGACATGGTTACCAAGAGGGGTCATGGGGCAGTCTCCTGTAGCAGTGCCACACTAGGATCCAGTGCCAGCGGTGACTCAGCCCTGCAGGCTTTACCAGTAGGAAGCTGTAAGGCCTCCAGAGTGGGCAGTTTCTTCAGTTGTCATGAGGCTACCCCAGAACCTCCTCTGCATTGTCTCAGTTGCTGGGATTTTGTCCTGGGAAGTGGGGGGGGGGGGGCGCTAAAGAATCACTGAAACCATCCCCATCCCTCCAGATGTCAAGCAACATTTACAGACATGTCGTGCTTAGAAGTACACAGGACTTGCTAGCAGTATCAGCTGCAGGTGGCACCATGACGTGAGTGGGCAGCCTGCTTAGGAAGCTTACAAAGAGGTGTTTAGATCAATCACAGCCATTTGTTTTGGTCAGTCAGAGCTGTTTGGGTTTTGACCAATCACAGCCACTCGCTTAGGCCAGTCACAGCCTTGACTCTTAGAACCAATCACATTTGCTAAAGCTTGAATTTTGGACCAATCATACACTTGTCACTAGTCACCTAGTCGAAGCACTCCTCAGATGGCCATTGTAGAAATAGTTCAAGACTTGTGATTGCAATACTCTGGTACAAGCATCTCAGTCAGCCTGACGGGGGCTTCAGGAGCCAGCCCCATCTGCTGCAGTCTGCATTCTTCCGAATAGCTATCTCAGAGTGTCCAGAGTGTTCCATATGGGTGGTGCCGATGCAAGGTAATCTGGCTGTTAGGTAGACCAGAAGTCCTTTTGCTCAAGGCAGCTCATGTAAGAAGAGAGTTCGATAGCTGCTGATTAAAGACTTGCATTGCTTTATCCCCAGAGTCTGGGCTTATTTGCATAAAATGAACTTCAGAAGAGTGCTTACAATAAACTTATAGAATTTATTATTAGCACTAACAGTGAGTTTAACAGTGCTTTACACTGTGGGCAGGGAGAGGTGGGACCCCTTTTCTGTCTCCAGGTGAGGAGATTTGCCTTAATTTAGACAGATCCCAGTAGATACAGCGTGGCTCACAACATTAAAGGCTGGAGGCAGCAGTCAGGAGGCTGTGGCCATGGTAGGATCCAAGGCAGCGTCCAGGGAAGAAGAGTCTCTTGTGTCTCCATTGCTGCCAAGCAAACATCTGTATGTGCAGATGTGCAGGCAAGCACACACCCCAGATTAGCCAGAGTTCTGTCACGGTATCAAATAAGCCATGAATCACCTTATGAAGAGAAAAGAGTTATTCACCTCACAGTTTGTAAGTCCATTCCAAACTTCAAAGATCATCCCCTTTAGGTACGTGGTGTTTAACAGCAATTCTCAGCGGGTGTATGTGGCAGAGCAAAACCATCCCCCTCTTGGAAGGGGAGCAAAGGAACACCCTGAGAGGGGCGATGTCTCTTTTATTGCCCCACAGGGACCCAAAGACCTCCCACTGGGCCCGCCTCATTTTTAAAAAGTTTTAATTATTTTTCAGTGTGTGTGTGACATACATGGTCATATACATATGTGCATGTGCTCATGTGGAGGCCAGGTGACAACTTCCCAGAATCAGTTCTCTCCTCTACCATCTGGGTACAGGGATTGAACCCAAGTTGTCAAGGTTGGCAGCAAGCTTCTGTGTCCACTGAGCCATCTTGCCTACCAGGACCCACCTCTTCTAGTAGTATCATGCTGAGGACCAAACCTTATCACTTGTACCTTTGGGAGATACTTACCCGAGCCATAACATGCTCCTTCCAGGACACTATCATCCTGCAACCATGGGTGTAGGCTCCTGGGGATGTGAGAGTTTGTCATGCATCTGCTTGGCAAGGCTCTGACATCCAGCAATTTAGCCAAACACTAGGTTGCTATCACTGTGAAGTTTTGTGGATGAGGCTCCCATCTGCAAGCAGGCGCTCTCTGATCATAAAAGTTACCCTCGGTCATGTGGGTGGGCCTCACCTCATCAGCTGAACAGCTTAAAGGTGAAAACTAAATTTGCCAGAGAGATCTGGTTGTGTTTCTTTGCAGAAATTTTCTTGCTATAGAAATCATGTGACTCAGTCCTGCTTGGCAGGACCTCCCCTGGGCTGGACGCTGTGAAGAGTCTTGTCGTTTTTTCAGGAACATTGTCACAACAATGAGAAAGTAGCCCCTCTGACTGTTGACAGCTTTTCTTGTGTTCTCTCCATTCACCACGACTTCATAGTGTGACTTTGGACTGTTGACAACTACCCTTAATTAGTACTCACTAAAAGACATACTTTGTAAACACTGTTTAGCTTCATCCACCCATAACCCACAAGAAAGTAAGTTTTATTAGCCCCATTTTGCAAATGTAGAAACCAAGGTTCAGAAATAAGAGGCCAAAGCCACACGGCCAGTCTCTGGCCACAGTGTCACATACCAAACTTGACTGTGCCCTGCTTCATAAATAAAAATAAAAATGACAGAATATGAAAAACCTGGCTCAGAAATTCCAAAGGTCTCAGAAGACTAAAAGGGAAGAAAATAAACACACTGTCATTTCCAGAGACCAACAACCAGAAAGGGAAGGCTTTGCATCAGCAAGAGTGCATCTGGGAATATGTGCCTGGTACATTAATGTGGCCACGATGCTTCCTGCCTGGAGTCTAACTACATTTTTATTAGAATGCTTTACATATTATTTAGATCTTTAAAATTTTAAGCTTACTGGAAGTCCCCAAATGCGCCCCCCAAAAAATCCAGGCAATATTTTTATAGGAAGTGAAAGCCCTCCACAAAATAAATCCCACAGGCCTGAACTAGTGGTTTCTATTGTAAGAAGGTGAAAATCCAACTTTCTCCCAGGAGTGCGGCTGCCATACAATTTAAACTCAACTAGATTCACGAGAGGAAGTCGGATGATGGCCTGAAGGTGCATCCTGACACCTGAAGAGCTAATAACCATATTTTGTCCTATTCTGGTCCTGCTAGGCACCTTGGTGGCTTGGCCTCTGAACAGTCCGGTGGTTCTGTCAGTAGCTACGGTCAGAGGTCAGCCAGGGGTGAAAGTCAGGGTCCATGGCTGGTGACCAATTCATCAATCTGTACAGAGACGTGGTTTACTAATACCTTTCTCAAAGTCCAGAGAGTAACAAGGTCGCATATCTGTAGCGCCTTGTTTTGCTGCCCATAATTGGCTTTCAACTACTTCAGCAGAAAGTTACAGAACCGATCTAGGTGCTCAACAACAGAGGACTAGAGAAAGAAAACATGGGGTGTGTGTGTGTGTGTGTGTGTGTGTGTGTGTGTGTGTGTGTGTGTGTGTGTGTTTGTGTGTGTGTGTGTGTGTGTGTGTGTGTGTGTGTGTATGTGTGTGTGAATTTTTTTTCAGCCATAAAGAAAAGCCAAGCTACTGTTTTTTTGCAGGGAAATGGGTGCAACCAGAAATAATCAAATGGGACCAGTCTCATAAAGACAGACATTGTATCTTTCTCTTACTTGTAGTTACTGGGTTTTATGTAGACCCAGAAAATCGTGTGTGTATAAATGACATGAAATTAGGAGGAAAATTGTCTAAAGGGACAAAGGGAACTAACAGGAGGGCGAGAAAGGAAAGGGTGGGGGATATATGGGAGGTACATGACTAATGTACAATATCTGTGTATATGAAAATATCCTAATGAAACACAGTGCCACACACAATACATAATTATCAACTGTAATGAAAAATACTTCAGCAGAGAGCCCCATCCTAAGGGCAGTTCCCTAACTGAGAAGCCACACTGAGCAGCCTCAGCCACCAGGAGCACTCAGGAGGGAGCCCACAGGAGACAGACAGCGAGAGCCTGCCGCTACTTCCTCATCTGTCAACAGCTGAGCCGTGCAAATCAGTATACAGCACGTTAGAAATCAGACTGACTGGGAGAACAGTGCCCCTGAGGGCCAGCATGGTAGATAACAGAAATGATACTTCACTCTATTTGGGCTACTGTGACAACCTGTCATAAGCTAAAGAGCTTACGGAAACTCATTTCCCTATTCTTGGGGAAGTCTAATACCAATGCCCAGGCAGATGCAGAGGCTGGCGAGGGCCTACTTCCTGGTTCAGAGACATCAACTTTCTGTTCCCTCTAATGGTAGAAGGAGAAGGAAGCTCCCTGAAGTCCCATTCATGAAGGTCCTGCCACCATGACCTCATCACTTCCAAAAGGCCTCATCTCCTAACACCGTCACTGTCAAGGTTAAGATGTCAACACCAACACCTAGACCCTGAAATGAAAGTTGTGCAGGAGATGCAGACTGACTGAAGAGTCATCAGTAATGCTGACGACAGTTCATCTGTTCCCGAACATCAGTACAGAAGGACTCACAGAAACCTATTTGCCTAAGGCAGGGGTCCAGGCATGACCTTTGGCTTAGGTGTCTGTTCTGGATGTCTAATGTTGATGTGTTTGGATGGGTTATGTCTGCCTCGATGACTCTTTTGTTCCATCTGCAGCTGGACAGAGCCAGGACCTCACCAAGCTCATGGGACATATGTGGGAGCCTGTGGCAGCCTGCTGTGTCAGAGTGTGTGGTTGAGGCAGAACTGAGACGTGATTTCGAACAAGCTGTCATGAGTCTGTGGGGGAACCTTGGACTTCTCTGAGCTGCTCTAGGTATCTTTGCATGTCATCTAATTTGTCATTCTGGTATCTAATTTCTTTTTATCTTCCCCTACTCCAGTCTGATCTCAGCCACAGAAAGGACTGCAGAACAGCTCCCAGTGAGAATTAATCTGACGAGGACTGATTATATTCTTAGTGGAGAAGCAATTTATTGCCAACCAAATTCCCGGTGCCAGATGAGCAAAGTTGATGTTTATTCTCTTCCTTCGGGGTTCCGAACAACTTCCTGGAACCACTCATGAGATTTAATGGACACGTAAGACAAGGCTAGGGATGGGTCTGGCCTACAGGGAAGGTATGCAGGCTCTCAGATATACTGGTCCATCTGTACATGTCAGTTTCTTCCCAGGTATCCCATCCCTGGACCTGGGTATGTCAGAGGCACGAAGATACCCCAGCCCCAAATAATAAACCCCCTTCTCATACAGCTCTGATCATACAGAAGAGCTGGAGGGGGTGAATAGCTCCCTAATTCAACCAAAAAAGAAGGTATATCCAGGGCCTTCTAAGGTAAGCCCTGCCTCATCCCGGAGTAAGCTGGCTCGAGGCATGGTGACATCATGGTTAGGCACACAGAGACAGCTCTGCCTTTGAGAATAGAAGCTGAAGGAGCAGAGGAAGGGCTCTGGGCATCACATGACTCTCAGAGAGCAGCCAGCAGTGGGAGCTCCAGTGTAGGATTCGAGAGCCATTGTAGAGATCCAGAAAGTTCCGTGGAAGACCTTCATGGAGGTAAGAATTTGGACTCCATTGCAGACTGAACAGATGATGGGGGTGCGGGGAGCAGATGCAGTGCTAAGTTCTCTAGAATCCATCTATCCTGCCTCATTTCTTCTGTCGCTAGCCTCAGTGGCTCTTCTGGGACCCCGGAGTCTCTGGTACATTGACTGGTACTTCTCAGAAAAGCCAATGCCTCAGCTCCTTCCTAATGCCTAAGGCCGAAGGAAATAACTACATTGCACCTGTGCACAGCGCCCTCCAGACCACAGGCATGTTTCTCTCATGCCTCCCATTATTTTCTACTGTTGTATATGGGTTAAAAACAGAGTGGGGCCCACTCCCAGACTCCACCTGCGTACTGGTAAACAGCGCATGCTCTTGTGAGTGACTTCCTGTCTTTGAGTCCCAGCTTTACCATTCTCCAGCCTCAAGCCCAGCAAATTATTCTTTTACTCTGCCTCAGTTTCTTCACCTGTAAAGGATGGCAGCAGTAAGAATGCTTCTCTCATAGGGTTGTTGTGGTGACTGAGTCATTACACACAAATACTACAGAATAGTATCTGGTACACGGTAAATGCAGCTTATATATTAGACGGCATTAGCATGAACCCTGATCCAGGATCTAAACAGGTCTCAGGGTAGGACACTCAGCATTTCTGGGTACCCTAAGAGAAGGTGCCAGACTTCTCTGGCCCCATGAGCAAGGCTGTCTTTGTCTTGGAACTCTGGCTGAGTGTGCCTTCTCCCATCCATGACCTTCCTCTACTTCCCTTCCATGCTGCTCTGCTCTGAGCCTACACCCCACATCCACACCTTTGGAGACCAGCTATCCTGCCGTTCAAAAGCTGTTCTTTACAATGTTCATTTTGATAGTTTTTAGCTATTCAGGACGAAAAGAATGGCTTGTCTCCTTTAAAAGCCCAGTTTGGAGTTTGAAAGTCGCTCTCTGGTGAGAAGCAGCTTTGGATCTGCCTCCCAGCAGCAGCAAGAGGATTATCAGCAAGGAAGCAGGCTGCATACTTAATTGCAAAACCATCCCCCAGGCCAAGGGCTAGTTTGAGCTGAGTGGTGATTTGGGCTCTGGTGTAACCACTACTTTCAAGCTATGTAGCTACCGCTGAAGTCTTTGGGGTGCAATAAAGAGGATCGCTAGTGCAGTGCCGTTCTCAACACTAAAACACCAGAATCCTCCTGTAAATGACCCCTCGCCTTGAAGCTTTGGATGGAGCCCTGGGTTTGTTTCTGTTGCTGTGATGAACCATCCTGGCCAGAAACACTTAGGGAAGGAAACTGTATTTGGATTACAGTTCTAGTTTCAGTCTATCCCTGGGGGGAAGTCAAGGCAGGAACTCCAGCAGCTACTCACACTGCATCAAAGAGCAGAGGGAGATGAATGCACCCATGCTGCCTGGCTGCTGCTCCTGCTTCCTTCACCTTCCTGCATTCCAGAGCCCAGCCCATGAAATGGTGCTCCCCACATTCAGGGAGGCCCACATTCAGGGTGGGTCTTCCCCCCTCAATGTACAATCAAGGCAATCCCCCACGGATATGCCCCCAGGCCAAGCAGTTCCAGGCACCCCCCCCCCCCCCCCACTTAAGACTCCCTGCTCAGACAACTCTAGGCTGACACTTAAAACTAACCAGCACAGAGTCACCTAAGAAGAATTGCCTTAGGGACCTGAAGGCAGACACACAAGAAAGGGTACTTTCTGTGGTGCCCAACCCCTCCAGTTAGCCAGACCACTGACTCTGCCAGGTGAACATGGCTTTGCCTATTAGGGAAATGACACCGAGTTTACTAAAGTGAAGTCCATCTCCGGGTGCGTGAAGGACTTGGGATGGGTTGATGTGAGCAGAGCAAAGAGGAGCTCTGTCTTCCCTGGGGCCAGGTGCATAGTGGGGATCAGGAAGTGTTTAAGAGATGGATGTCCCTGCAATTGATAATCTGCTCATTTCTGAGTTGTGAAAATAATCTGGGGGGATTTAGGAAGGGTTGCAGGTGAGGTGTGGCCAGCAGAAGCCTAAATCACTTAAGTGCCCTCCTCTCCAGGAGTGGAAAACTTTATCCCCAGCCTTTCAAGTACAGACAGTCGAAGCTTAAATGGCTCCGCAGCCCTGCTGATGTGTATCAGTGAACCGAAGCTTGCCAGAGTCCCAGCGGAACACCGAGTGAAGGACTGAAGGAGGCTATCTTTCAAGGGCAGATGTCCTGGGAATGTTCAGGAACATCCTAAATACAAGGGGAAATGAGCTGGCTCATACAGCCAGTGCTTATCCTACGCTGTCCAAGCACTGAGTCTAAAGCAAATTGGCTAAAGTTCCCTCCAAGCCAAACCTTCCTATGCCTCAGGGTTAGCAGCCCCAGTAGGGAAAAGACTATTCTAATGTGGGGTCCCCCCACCCCAGCCTGTTTCTTAGACACTGCTAGCAACCTCCTTTCCTTGCTCCTTGGCTCTGGTTCTCATCCATGTGACTCCCACACACCAGTTTGAGAAGCGCCTGAGAGAAATGCCGTCGAAACCCCTGCTCATGGTCATGGTCATGCTGGTGCCCATCTCATTACTCCCAATGGCTCCCCACTGACTTCAAGAGAGATTAAAAAATTCCTTCATGCAGTTCGCAAGGCCAGGCTCCCAGCCCCGTCACAAGCCCCCAGCCAGCACTTTTTGCAGAATGAAGATTGCAGGCTAGGGAGATGGCTCACAGTTGGAAACGTGACTGCTGCACAATCCTGAGAACCTGAGTTTGACTTCTCAGCACCCATGTGAAAGGCTGAACATACATATGTGTGTTTGTAGCCCCAGTGCTAGGGAGCAGAAACAGGCGAATCCCTGGAGCTCATTGGCCAGCCAGGATAGAGGAGATGGTGAGCTTCAGGCCGGGCGGTGGTGGCGCACGCCTTTAATCCCAGCACTCGGGAGGCAGAGACAGGCGGATCTCTGTGAGTTTGAGGCCGGCCTGGGCTACCAAGTGAGTTCCAGGAAAGGCGCAAAGCTACACAGAGAAACCCTGTCTTGAAAAACAAAAAAAAAAAAAAGTGATGGTGAGCTTCAAATTCAGTGGGAGACTTGGTCTCAAGAGAGAGACAGAGACAGAGACAGATAAGAAGAAGAGAAAGAAAAAACGAAGTGAAGAGCAATTGAGGAAGACATTCTGATGTCAGCCTCTAGCCTCAACACATGCCCACACAGACAAGTGAGTCTAGATACATATATGCACACATTCACATAAACACATACATCATACGCCACACACATGAAATAAAGGTTGCCACTGGGCCACCGGCTTGCCTCTCTCTAATGCATCATTCAAATGTGCCAGCAAACACCTTGACCCCCTGACCAAGGAGGAGGAAAGACCTTTCTTATTGTCACTCACAGGCAATTTCCTGGTACTTCTGTCTTTTGGTGCTGCATCATCCTCAGGAGTAGGTTTTTTGTTACTCCCAGACTGGAGGGACAGGTCCTCTCTACCATGGCGTGGGGACTACTGAGTGAGTGCTGAAATAAGATGACGAACGATGTCTGACCAGTGGATGCATCTGTTAGCGTGCTCTAGATCAGTGGCTCCCAAAATTAAAATGTTCTGTGTCTTTCAGTCGTTCCCTCTGGACTCTGTGTCAGGGCACAGTGGTAACAGTAGGCTGCTGAAGATGGGGGTGGGTTCTCTAATGAAGGAGAGCCGGCCTTAGAGGCAATTCTCACCAGAGCCTAGGCTTCCTGTACTGTGGAGACTTGCAAGTTTCCCCAAATAGATCAGAGGCCAGGAGAAGGAAGTCCTGACACCAGCACTGTGGAACTGGAAGGCAAAGGGACAAAGTTCTTGTGTTCTTCAGAGAATGGAATGTTGTCCTAGGCGTGGAATAAGACTATCTCCTAGTCAAGGGGAAAAGAAGCCCATGGTAGCAACACAGGCTTCCCGTTTTCTTGTCCTTTAAGATCTGTCTGCCTCTTTCTATATCCAGTCCCTGAGTATTCCTGTGGCTGTGAAGATGGTCCTCAGCCATCAAGCAGAGCTCACGCCTCTCCTCTTCACTGGTGTCCTGAGAACTGGCTCCAGGTAGCTATCTGATGCAGGAAAGGCAATGCCCAAGGGTGAGACTGGCAGAGAGGGAATATGCACCCAGCCACACTGCTTTCTAGGGACACAGTCCCAAGGCAACGACCACATCATTTCTAGAGGGTCCCAGATCCAGATCGACATCAGTATTCCATGATGACAACTCATTCATTGATATTCCCATTACTGATTTTTCTCTTTAAACACCAACCGATAGGGGAGGGGGGAAAAAGTGGGACACTTTCATATTCCATATTATAAAAAGGATCTGCACATAGGTGTTATTGATAGTTTAGCATGTACACATTCTTAATAGCTTGCGTGTTCTGAGCTAACCTCCAGCCCAGGTGGTGCCTGGAGAAATTGTTCTGGTTTCATTTCTGTTGTTGTGATGAAATATTCTGATGCAAAGCGATTTAGGGAAGAAAGGAGTTTATTTCGGCCTACTATTCCAGACAATAGTAACATTGTAGAACAATCAAGGCAGGAACTTCAAACAGCTAGTCACACCCACAGTAAACAGCAGAGAAATGTATGCACACATGCTTTCTTCCGTTCCTGCTTGCTCAACTCAATTTCTCCATGTCCACACAGTCAGAAACCCCTGCCTAGGGAATGGTGCCACCCACAGTGGGATGAGTCTTTCAACATCAACTAACTCATTAATACAATCCCCCAAAGACATACCTACAGGCCATTCCAGTGTAGCCACCACCTCATTGAGACTCTCTTCCCGGGTGATTCTAGGCTATGTCAAGTTGACAACTAAAAGCAACTGTCACAGGAAAACTGGATTAATAGGGAAGATGCTAACTACAATTAGAGTTCAAAAAAGTGCCTGAGCTCAGACATCCAGAACATAAGGGGGAAATGCAAGGATTGATAATTACAGAGGCACAGACACTGCGAGTCTCAGAAATGCAGCTAACTGCCTGACCAGAGGCACAAAACTAAGTTCCAGAATTATTATGGAATAATCTTTTTATACACTGTAAAGATGTGTCACTAGCATTGGTTTAATAAAAAGCTGAACAGCCAATAGCTAGGCAGGATTTGGGGGCAGAGAGGATGCTAGAAAGAAGAAGGGTGGAGTCGCGAGGCGAGGTGGAGGAAGCATGACATGTAGGAGATGAGGTAACAAGCCATGAGCCACATGGCAGCATGTAAAGTAATAGAAATGGGTTGATTTAAGTTGTAAGAGCTAGTTAGACACAAGCCTAAGCTCTCAGCTGGCTTTCATAATTAACAATAGGTCTTTGTGCCATGATTTGGGAGCTGGCTGGTGGGACAGAAAAAGACTGATCACACAGAATGACCTCTCCAAATTATACCCTTTACCTTCCCCACCTATAAGCTTGCTGGCTGGAAATGGGAGGGAAGACAGTTTTTTAAAGGGTGCTAACCCACTGTCTTCTCACATCAATGGTTCCCTGAATAAAACGCAGCTTACCTATTCAGCTCCTATCTCTACTCACTGGTATTTGTGATGACCAACAACATGAATGCTGGCATCCTGGTCACATGACTCTTCCTACTTCTGCCTTCTGTTGTCACTTCCCAAACAAACAAAAATTGTCTTCTGAGAATGTCCCTGTGTGTGTTGACTCTTACAATCCTTTCTTCTGAGCCTCTTATAGGACTATGGCCCTGTGGTGGCTTGAAAAAAAAAAAAATAGCCCCCAAAGGGAGTGGCACTATTAGGACGTATGGCCTTTTTGGAGTAGGTGTGGTCTTGTTGGAGGAAGTGTGTCACTGTGAAGGCAGGCTTTGAGGTCGCATATATGCTCAAGCCATGACAGTGAGACAGGCCACTTGCTGTTACTTGTGAGCCAAGATGTAGGACACTTGGCTACTTCTCCAGCACCATGTCTGCCTGCATGCCACCATGTCACACCATGATGACAATGGACTAAACCTCTGAAAATGCAAACCATCCCAATTAAATGTTTTTCCTTTATAAGAGTTGCCATGGTCGTGGTGTCTCTTTACAGCAATAGAAGCCCTAAGACAGGCCCTCTATGAATAAAGGGTACATCAAGGCCCAGGCTAGCTCTGTGCCCTCTCCTGACTTGATTACAGTCCCAGAGCATTGGCACCCTCCCCCTTGTTATCCTCTGGCCTTGTCTTGCCCTGAGTTCACCAGTGGGCAGCTCAATCACAAGCTGAGGGCCTGCTCTTGGTCATCTTGGACTTGACTGGATCCAAGTACCTATGCAGGTATAGCATCGTGATACAACAGAAAGAGCATGAAAGGTGTCTGGTACCAGCTCTGCTGTAACTAGGGGTCCTGGAAAAAATAGAACCTCTGTGCCTCAGTTTCCTCATCTTGAAAATTAGGAAAGTATCCAATCCCATCTCACAGATTCCTGCTATGGTTAAATTGGAAAACAAATGTGAAAGTCCCTGGGAACTCCCATTTTTGCTGATCTTCAACTCTGTCTGATTATGACCATTGCTTGTTCTGATTGGCCAGAGCCTGAGCATGCATATTAGGCATTCTACCATTGCTTTTGATTCAAACCACTACTCTTTGCATCTTGTAACCCCTGCTTGCTAACAGCTGACCACTCCCTATGAATAGCAGGATCATGGTGCCCAGCTCTAAGGAGAACCCTGGGTGGGGAGCACCACGTTTCTCCAACTCCGCACTATTGGGCTGTGCCAAAGAAGACTGTGTCTAATGAGAGACACACAACTCAGCCTCCAGGCAGATCGATTCCATTTCAAACTTGTAAACACAGAACATGTTATACAAACATGCCACAAGGCTGGCTTCCAGGCCCAGCCTGTTGCTAGGAAGCCTAGGATTTCACTCAGCTTAATTAAGCATCTTTAAAGGACTACATGGTCTCCTCCATCCAACCACAGAAAGGCCCTGGGCAAAACTCAGTGAATTAATCAGAGGACTTCATGAATGGGTTCTCTCTCACCAAGGGAGTAAAGCTGAGCCCCTAGGCTCAAATCTAAATTATTCAAGCTCTAACAAATCTTAGAAGTCTGGGAAGGCAACCTGGGGACAGGCCAACAGGCGCTCAAGGTTGGACGTGGGAGACAGATGTTCAAATGCTGCTGAATACTCACAATGGGATAAGATGAGCTAGAGTCTTGATTATCATCTATTTCCATATTAATTATCGACTTTGACTAATTTAAACTAAATTTACCCATCCCTGAAGTCTGTGGTGACTGTCAGCAAATGATTAGATTCTTGAGTTCTGAGCTCTGCTGTGGGTCTTCCCTAGGAGATGTTCAACATGAAAGGGAGACTCCACCTTAGGTTAGCCGATGGTTGCCCTTCACCCTGGACACATCAGCTCTGCTCTGAAGCAGAACTGCATAAAAATACCCTTCCTGTCAAGTCACTCCAACCATGTCCTTGAGGCTAGCACAAAGGGCCCAGATTAAGCTAATCACAGAAGGATTAGAGGGGTTGTAGGCAGTGCTGGATGTCTGTCCTGGGGTCAAGAGCAAGCTTTGACTCAGCTGGGGTTTGACATGAAAGAGAGGAAGGTGGGAGAGAATGCACTGTCTCCAGGAGAAGAACACAGGAAGAGGAGGATTAGCACTTCCTGTCTGCAATCCTTTGGGAGTTTTGTGAGTACTCTGTTACAGAGTGGGTATGTGATATACAATCTCACTGGACAGCAAAGTGTCTCCTCTCTTTCCTGCCACCTCCTCAGGTTTCTCTGCCTTCTGCTGAATCACTCTAGACCAGCCCCCTCCAATTCCATCCTTGTTCTCTTCTAGACAAGGGAAGAAGCAATATTTCTTCCTACTCATAATCAGCTGTACTGCCACATTGCAGGAATGCCACCTTTGTCTCTATAGTAACAAGGACCCTTATGCTGAAAAGAGGGCGGAAAGAGGAAAAAAGAGAATAAGAGACAAGAAAACCCCACGTCATCACTCACACCTTGGGGCCTTGCACACATATACTCCCTTCTCAGCTCACACCTTGGGACCTTACACACACGCACTCATATCTATTTCTCACAACCATCCTCAAGGAAAGTCTCATTATCACATTCTACAGTTTGAGAAACTGAGGAACCATGTACGCAAGGTAGGAGTGCTTACTTGGTGGAGCCAAGAGCCAAGATTTGTCTCATGCTGAAATGCATGGCCTTTCCTCTGGAATACTGCTTATGTTCTGGACTGAGCAAGCTCTAACAACCCGTTCTGCATCTGATGGGGTGTGATGAACTCTATCAATTTGGGCATTCCCGGTAAGGAGAAGAAGCTGACCCACAAGAGAGAAACCCAAGTGAAGGATCTCAGACACAAGAGATGCTTGGAGCTAAAGCCATTTCCCGGGCTCTCAGGCTGGAGCAGGGAGTCAGCAGGCAACCCAGAGCCCTGGGGGCAAGGTCCAGATCTAGGCAAGCTGTGGAGGGAAGCTAAACCAAACCATGCCAGCTTGGCTCAGGATAAGGTTCTGTGGTAGGGAGAAGAGTGGCAGTTTCCCAACCCCCAGAACCTTTGGCAAGAGTGTTATTATAGGTGCGAGCTGAAGATTTACTAAAATTTGAATTTTTTTCCTCCTCAAAATTCATCTTGAAGATCAATCCCTAGTGTGACAGTGTTAAGAAGTGTAGCCTGCAGCAGGAAATGATGTTTAGGCTGTTATCTTCGGGGAGATGCAGGGGGGTGAGAGAGTACCTATTCAGGGAGACCAATGCCCCGTACCTTGATTTTGAACTTCCTAGTCCTCAAGACTATAAGATATATGTATAAACAGGATCTTACATGTCTTAGGCTGGTCTCAAATTCACTGTGAAGTCAAGGTTGACCTTGAGTGTCTGACTGTCCATCCCTACCTCCAGAGTGCTGGAATGGAAGGCATGTACCACCATACCAGTTTACGCAGTGTCAGGGATTGAACCCAAGACTCTGTGCATGCTAGACAAGCACTCTGCCAAGTGATCTGTGTCTCGGCCCTAAGAAATAAATTTCTGATGATTATTAACGGCCAGGTCTTTGGTGCTTTATTGATGGTGATTTGCAGGACAGATCTCAAGATGAGAGCATCCTAGATTACTGGGTAAACCTGAAGTCCGATAATTAGTGTCATGGAAGGAGAGAAATGGAAGGAAGGCTCTGTGTAGAGGAGAAGTTCGTGTTTATGGTAGATATCTGAGTAACGAGCCCACAAGGCAAGGAGTGCCAAGGAAACCAAGGAACAGCAGCAGCTACCAGAAGGTCAGAGTCATCTCCCTCTGAGCCTCAGAAGGAACCAGTTTCACCAAAGCTTGGATTTCAACTTCTAGCTTTCATGGTGGGGAGGAGAAACCTCTGTTATTTAACACACACACACACACACACACACACACACACACACACACACGCATGCACACATGCACGCACCAAGTTTATGGGAATTTGTTAGAGCAGCCCCAGAAAAATGGCACAAGCCCTACTCCTAGTGAGCCTAGGAGCTCACACCAGAAAACTCCAGCATGCTTTGGGGCTGGTTCAGAGCCTAGGCCTTCTCAGACATAGGGTATTGACCACAGAATCCAAGGGACAACCCCCTTCGCTGATGGCATTTGCCCTCCGAGTCCCAGTCAGAACAGTGTTAGCAGCTTAATTAGGGAGAAGTAAGGCTGGGGCACACAGGAACAATCCCAAAGGCGTGTGGGATGGCTTGGATTTGGGGTGTGGTGTGACAAGTATGTGTGGGGGCCTTGTTTGATCCTGTCTCCAAAAATCAAGTATACATACGAGAGCTGGGGAGACGGCAGAGTCACTAACGTGCTGACTACGTGTAAGTGCCTGAGTTTGACCCCCATACCCATAGAAAAGCCAGGCACGGCGGCTCACACTTGTAATCCCAGCACGGGGAAGGGGAGACAGGAGGACCCCTGGAGCTCACTGGCCAGTTAATCTGAACAAATCAGTGAGCTCCAGGTTTGAGACCTGTCACACACACACACACACACACACACACACACACACACGGAGGAGCTAGACAGGTGGCTCAGTGGTTAAGAGCACCAGCTGTTCTTTCAGGGACCAGGGTTTAGTTCCCAGCATCCACATAGTGGCTTACAAGCACCTGTAATGCCAGCTTCAGGAATCCAATACCCTCTTCTGGCCTCCATGGGCACTAGGCATACATGTGGTACACAGACATACATGCAGCTAAAACACCCGTACACATAAAATAAATCTTAAAAAATAAAATGAAGAAAAACTGAAGAAGACACATAATCTCAACCTCTGGCCTCCACATGCATGTGTGTACACATTTACATGTACCTACATACACATGAACACCTACCTCTACACACACATAAAGACACACACACAATGAATCATGTGAAGGCCAGATAGTTATTATCGTAGACTCTGGGCTGGATTAAGCTTCTCTGGTGCAGAATTAAGGAGCTCCCTTCATCTTCTTGCTCTGTGGTACCCCTACTAGGCACCCTGCTGGTATGGGGGGGAGCAATGTCAGCAACTCTTCCTTGTAGTACCTTGGAGTCTGAAGAGCAGACAACGCAATGCCAAGTTCCAGAGGAAGCTGAGCTCCTTTAAGACTAAGTGTGAATGCCCAAGTCCCAACCAAACCTCAAAATGCAGAATCACAATCGAGATAAAGAGCCAAGAATTCAGAATGAGGGAAAAACAGGGTTTATTTAGAGACCGCAGCCAGGCCTGCACCCCTGGAGCCTCTGTGCTTACCCTGACGCTGACATCCCGGGGCTGTAGTTCCCCTTTGAGAGATGGAAAACCCTGGGCCCATGACTAAAGGTGAGAGACAGTTGATGTTAAGTTTCAAGATCTCTGTCTACCTACCACAGAGCCCCGTACTCAGCTAGAGGAGCCAGTCATCTGCTTTGCTTAGGTAACCAAGGCTGCTTGGTCCCGTTGGTGAGGACACTTGTCTCTGATTAGGGGTCATAGATTGGTGGCAGTGAATGCCCTAGATTCAAAGGTTTTTTTTTTTTTTTTTTTCTTCTAAACCCTTGTGGGCTAAGACATTGAAGCCTTGTTCCAGGCAGTAGCACTCAGGAACATTGGCCTCAAGCCACAGGACAATGCAGTTAGAGCTTAAATTGGTGGTTAGATACCATGGAATAACCTTTCCCAAAGAAACCAGACTTAGTTTAACCACCTGTTGCTCCTTAGCCTGAGCTACCTCTGAAGAAAATCCTGTGTTCTGGGCCCCAGAGCCCACCACCAACTAAAAGCCAATCTAAAGATTAACCCACTGGAAGACAGGCCCGATGCCTGTGAATGGATCAGAGAAGTGAACAGGTAGCAGACCTCACCCAGAGCAAAGAGGAGTGGGGGGTTAGACACTGTGCTGCTGCCAGCTTTCAGCAAAGAAGAGGCAGGTGACTGACGAGGGCTGCCAGAGTTGATCCTGACTTTCATGTGACCTTCTGAGGATGTCATCGTGGACTGCAAGGAATAGCAACTGCATCCTTTCTCCCTGGGTAGCTGTCTTTACCCTGTGGGTTCATTAGCTTCGAATGAAAAATTAAATAGACTAGTAAAAATATATACATTAGCAACAGCATCTCATTAATATGTTGAAAAGGTCTGATGCAAATTGGAAAGTGGCATCCGGAAACTCTTTGATAAATGGTTGTGCGGAACTTAAGATTCCATTTGGAAGCGTGCTGTCAGATAGGTGATGCGTGGGGTGTCTGCAGAGGGCTCCTCCTTCTCTGGTTATGCAGACACATCCTAGGAAATGGCTTTGAAATGACATCAACATGCAGATGGGAGTTGTACCCATCAAATTACTGATTCTTTTCCTTCCTATCCAGAGTGAGCCAAAGGAAGAGGGGACGGACCTAGTCCTCCTGGAACGGTGTGAGACAGCACCTCCTCTCCCTACAGCAATCAGTAGTGTGCACCAAATACTGTGAACTTGATCCTGCTTTCTCCCCTGAATTCCACTTGTAAGAACTGAATCCCAAGATGAGTGTATGTGAGCGCCGCACTGCACACACACCAAGACTTTTCATTTCAAAGGAAAGAAAAAGATTAAGGAAGACATTACTGGGCCTGGAGAGATGTCTCAGTGGCTAAGAGAACCTGCTGCTCTTGCAGAGGACCCAAGGGAACATCCATTCCCATGTGGCCACTCACAACTATCTGTAACTTCAGTTCCAAGGGATCTGATGTCTTCTCCTGGCCTCCATGGAAACCAGGCACACACACAGTACACATACATACATGCAGACAGAACATTCAGATATATGAAACAAAAATAAATCTTAAAAAGTAAGAACGTTGCACCATCACTGCTGCGGCCCAGGGGGATGGCAAGTTCATCTCCATGGCAGATGTTTATATGATTAGATGATGTCTGGGCCTTTGGGCTAAAACAGGAGAGCCTCGGGTTAGTCTGTATGTGGGGGATTGAGAAAAGAAGGGACATGAGTTACTAAGCATAACAAAGTAAGAGGGATTCTGGTGCTGTGGATATCACTCTGTATAAATAAAATGCTGATTGGCCAGTAGCCAGGCAGGAAGCATAGGAGGGACAAACAGAGAAGAGAATTCTGGGAAGTGGAAGGCTGAGACAGAGAGACACTGCCAGCCACTGCCATGACAAGCAACATGTGAAGATGCCGGTGAGCCACGAGCCACATGGCAAGGTATAGATTAATAGAAATGGGTTAATTTAACATAGAAGAACTAGATAGCAAGAAGCCTGAGCCATTAGGCCAAACAGTTTAAATAATATAAGTGTCTGTGTGTTTATTTTATAAGTGGGCTGTCAGACTGCCAGGACTTGGCAGGACCCAGAGAGAAAACTCTCTAGCTACACTCTGGAGTGGTCACATGGCCACCAAAGGGAGAAGCTTGGGACACCACGGCCCAGCTGAAAGACAGCAAATGGAAGGGTAGTTTGGGGAGGAAAAACACCATAAAATCTGGCAAGAGGGCCTTGACCCTAGCCCAGAGAGGCAGCACATAGGCCTCAAGACAAAAACAATGGTGCCTGTGGAGGCTTGCATGAGAAAAGTCCCCGTGGTCTCTGGCACAAGAGCACCAGGTTCCAGCTGGTGGCACTGTTTGGGGAGGTTGAGGTAGTGCAGTCTTGCTGGAGGACACGTGTCACTGGAGCAGGCCTTGGAGATTAAAAGCCTCACACCATTGCCCTTTTGCTCTCTCTGCGTCATGCTTGTCGTCTGAAGGTGTGAGCTCTCAGCTTTCCGCTCTTGCCACCATGCCGCCCACCTGCTGCCATGTCACCCTGCTATGAGGGGCTCTTATTCCTCTGGAACCAGAAGACCAGATCAATTCTTTGTTTTCTAAGTTGCCTTGGTCATGGTGTTTAATCACAGCAACAGGAAAGTAACTAAGACAGTGCCCAGTCTTCCCTTTCCCAAGCGCTTTCACTTCCGGGAACTCCCCTCTGACCCCCAACCCTTTAATAAAGGTTCTTACACAGCAGACTTGCAGGAACTGTCTTCTGGGGAATCAAGGAGTGTCTTGCTCGTGGCTGAAACGGGGTGAATGTGAAGGTCCTAGAAGAACTAGCAGGAAGGACGGGAAATGGAGAGAGTTACAAAGAACCAAAGCAAGAGTCTGTAGGGGAAGGACATTAGTAAGAGACCAGGAAATTGGAAGGGTCCCCATCAGGGAATTCTCTCAATTTGGTCCAGAAATCTCACACAGAAAAACCTCCCTTCCAGCCAAACAGCACCCTGGGTGTGCTGTGTGTAATCTGACACCACAGCCCTGCAGCTCCTGAGAACCCCAGCCTGGGTCTCCACTTCAGCCATCCAAAACTGCACTTACTTGCATGGAGGAGACTGCATCCCTGCACAGCTCACACTAACTTGCCACAGCTGTACACTGGCCGATGAGAGCTGCCATCATTCACAGAACAGAACAGCACCCAAATCACACATCCTAACCAAACAAGGAATTCTCTGGCATGGAGATCGCCAGAGTGGATGGCCTTATATTGCTAGGCAAGACCTTTTAAAAGTTATTACTGCATTTATTGTATCATATGTAGGTGGGTGTGGTTGTGGTGTGGGTTTGCACATGCCACAGCACACATATGGAGGTCAGAGGCCACATTTTGAAGATGGTTCTCTTTTTGCCATGAGGGACCTGGTGATTGACCTCAGGTCATCTGGTTTGAGGACAAGTGCCTTTACCTGTGAGCCATCTTGCTGGCCCACTTTAGGAAGTAGTCTCTTTTAAAATAATTTTTAATTTTAATTAGAAACACAGTTATGCCATCTCCCCTGTCAGTCAGTACTCTTGCTGCTGCCCACTGTTCTCCCGCATGATCTACAGGGTGAACTGATTCACCATCTATTACCATACTAGCCGGTTCATCACAGAAGCACCAAGTAGAAGGCACTGTTTACCATGCCGTGTACCAGGATGGTGCTAAGAGTTCCAGGAGGCAGATGGGCCAAGTGAACCCAGAAGTAACCGCAGCCAAGTCTTACCAGTGGTTCCCTATGGGTGCTGGGAATGCACAATAGTCTGGCTTCGTTTCTTCCTTCTCTATGTCTATGTCGTCCGATTGTTTCTATAATGGGTAAATGCAGTCAGCTGTCCATGTCCAGAGTTCCTCATCCTCAAACCCAACTGTACAACCAAGAAAATGTTTGGGAAAAATTCGTACCTGTACTGATGTATAGACATCTCTTTCTTGTCCTTATTCCCCTAACAACACAGTATAACACCTTCATTCATGGTGTTTACAATGTACTGGATACTGTAAGTGACCTAGAGATGATTTAAAGAATACAGAAGTGAGTAGGCCTATGGAAATGCCATAAATTCTAGGTAAGGGGCTTGAGTAATCTGTACATTTTAGTATCCAAAGTAGAGGGGAGTCTTCAAAGCAACCCCCCAAGGATCTGAGGGACAACTGTATCTTTTGTAAAAATGTGAGATCAAACTAGCTAAATAAACCACCGTTTGCCAGCACACCTGCAGAGAGGGTACAGACAAGGGAAGCAAGCTCTGTCTCACATTGTTTTCTCTCCAGGCAGAAGAAAAGCAAACAGTCCTCAGCTCTGGCTCTTGTCCTAGCCTGAGCAAGACAAACAGCAGAAATACTTGCTGGATAAGACCCAGGGGCTAGGCTCCCAAGCCCCTACTGCCCTCTGTCATTAGGAAAAGCCCCTGGGACAGGTCAGAGCAGAGCCATCATTAGGGCATTTTCTGCCCCCACCCCCTCATGACTCTCGCATTTTCTATGTCCAGTGTTCAAATACCTTGAAGATGTCCACACAGAAAGGGGACTCTTCCCGCCTGGGGAGATGACTCAGTCAGCAAAGTGCTTTCCAAAAACGTGTGAAGACCTGAGCTGGGTCTCCAGGATCCATGTGAAAAGGCCAAACATGGTAGCATGTATTTGTAATCACAGCACTGGGAAGGTCAAGGCAGGCAGATTCTTTGGGCTTCACTGACCAGTCAGCCTGGCTGAATCACTGAGCCCCGGTCCCTGAGGTATAATACCAGAAGCTGACCTCTGGCTTCTACACACATACACATGTGCTATTAGTCAGGGTTCTCCAAAGGAACAAAACTAATAGAATGAACATACATATATATATATATATATATATATATATATATATATATATATATATATGTGTGTGTGTGTGTGTGTGTGTGTGTGTGTGTGTGTGTGTGTGTGCGTATATATATATATATTCTATTATATATGTGTGTATATATAATATATTATATCACATGATAAAGAAATAGAGGAAAGAAAACATAAATATTGTATGTATCATGTCAATTATAATCCTCATTTCTGCAACTGATCACGTGCCTTAGCTGGTATTTATAGCTACCTTCCTCTACTACCCATTCTGCATTTCCTCTGCCCTCAACAAGCACCTTATCATGTCTTAGTTCTTTTCCTGGAGCAGTGACTCAGACCTCCACTCCTGAAGGGTCTGGGCCCTTTGTCATCCTGTCTGTATTGGGTTTCTGAAGTGTCCCATTGACTTTTAATCACAGGACATGGTAACATCAAGAGATGTCCTGAAGGATCTCCTGCACTCCAGACATTATCTCCTTTACCTGCCTTGTGGAAAAGCAATCTAATTTCGCCCTGGTTGTCTGGATCCATCACCTCTACTAGCACTGTTTTTCCATTCTCAGCCTGCTGGCTTGATCCAATCAGGAAAATCCCTCACAGGCATGCCCAGCTGTTTGGGTCTTAATTGATTCCAGATGTACTCAAGCTGACAAACAAGGTTAGCCATCGCTCATGCGTACCTCCACACATGCACAAGCACGTGTACCTGCACACACACACACACACACACACACACACACACACACACACCCCTTCCAGAGAACAAGTGACCATGCATCTTCAATGACTTGCTGGCCAGTAGCTTTTATCTGTTCAGAGACTTGAAAGAGCCAAAATTTCTCAGCTGGAGCTGTGGCTTGTTCCTGATGGAAGCCGCCTTCCTTTGAATTCTCTCTGGCCTCATGAATCTTGGCAGAGAGCTGCCCTCCTATGGTGATGACTCCCATATTAATTTAAGTCTTTTCCAGATATACTTGCTAATTAAAATGTGAAACCGTTTTTATCCCCTTAATTAAGATACAAGATGGGAAGTGTAATTTAATTCGGTCCATTGAAAATAGTAGCATTATTAGCTCCACAACCTGTTTCCTTTAAAGACGACTATGTTAGACAATGTTCTTGGTGCTCCCGAACTCAGCGGAACTTTGGCATGTGCACTGGGTCCTGACTACTGTGGGCATTTGGCAGCTGCAACCTGACTTAAAAGGACCTGAGGAGAAGCAGGAGGTATCACAGACACCTACACTAGGATCTTTTCTTCAGTTTTGGAACCATGCCTTGCTTGAATACCCCAAAAAGCTGATTAGGAAGTGTTTGAACACACATTGTTTTATGTATAAATACTTTCAGGGCAAGAAAGCTGTACAACCCGAACAAACAAGAGTCAAGCCAGAGTGAGAAAACGGGCAGGTTGCTGCTGAGAGGGATTAAATAGAACTGCATCCCCAGTTCACAAGGAAGCACATAGAGCAGGGGGCTGGAGAGATGGCTCAGTGGTTCAGAGCACTGGTTGAGAACCAGGGTTTGATTCCCAGCATCTAGTCGCTAACAATCATCTGTAACTCCAGTTCCAGTGACTCCTACGTCTGGCTTCCATGTGCACCAAGCACTTACACAGAATACAGATATATATGTGGGCGAAATATGAGTAAATAAACGATTTTTAAAATATAGTATTCGCCCTTAAAAAATAATGTAGAACTGCCCCACCCGAGAGATGAGGAAGCCGCATCTTATTCCCCTTTCCTTAAAGCCTCACCAGGCCGGACAGAAAGAGAAGAGAAGGCATGCAGGGTAAGCAGAACTCACTGACTCATGGATAGCTCTTTCCCCGACTAAAGGGATATAATCTCGGAGTGGCAGCCAGTGCCCGCACTTGGAAACCTATAGGAAAATTAATCGTAAAAAGGGAGAAGTCAAGCTCTCTGGTCCAAAGGCAGAGATGTAGGGACCGGGGCGGGGTTATAGAATTGCAGCTCAGTTATAGAGTATATGCTTGACATGCACAAGGACCTCATTACTCATCAACATTCAATCCTCATTACTCCCTGTTTTTAATAATAATAAATACAGACAAATGTTGGGAAGGATAATCCAGAAATGCAGGTGTGGAGAAAAAAAAATTCAGAGATAGTAATGAGAGGATTGGTCCAAGACAGGTCAGCTACTTCAGCCCGAAGAAAACTTGCCCCGCCCCATTACTGGACCCCCTAGCTGCCCTCTCCAGAGCAGGACAAACTGCCTCCAATGGCAGTCAATTGCTCCTGACCTGAGTGGGAAGGCTGATAGCTGGGGAACGGAAAGGAATCACAATGTCTGGGTCAATGACTGAGAAGTCACAAGTGATCAGAAATGATATGGAACAAGGAGTCAAAGGTCAAAGAGGAAAAGTCTGAGCCTTGATGCAGCTTGAAAACTAACAGGAATCCAGTATGGAAAGGGCAAGGCATGGAAACCCCATGGCAACATTAGAGATGAACACTCACGGGCAAAGCATGGTGGGATGCTCCATGAAAGCCATCTCCCAACACCCCTTATCTTATACTCTACTTGTGTATCACTCTGGACCCACTGCCTATGAGAATCCACTGTAGTGTGGGGGAGGGTAAGCACACTAGTGTTCGGGGGTTAGAAGATCACGTCTAAATAGGACATATATGCTACCATTCTATCTTACATTCTTTGAACAGAATTCGCCACCAAAAAAAAGCACAAAACAAAATAAGCTAGGAAGAGTAATTTCTTTTCTGAGCTGGACATTCCCCAAATGGATCGGTTAGATCCGAAGGATGAAAGGCATGCCCGCGGTCACCCAGCTAGTAACTGAAGAGCTGGTCCTCCAGCCACCAGAGTTCCAACTTGGCATGCCAAGAGTGAAGTCAGGATGTTGCATCCTGCCTGCAGTGTGGAGGTGTTCACATCTTTCAGGCTAGCAAAGAGCATTGTGGAGGTTAGACCCTGTCTCCAAAACAAAACTAAAAGAATCTGTTGCTGGGTTCCCATCTCAAGGCCTCAGTTTCTAAAATTACACCCGAGAGGAAAAGGGCAGTTTGTCAGTGCAGCGTCTGGTTCTCCAGGGATAAAGATGTCAGGGAAAGTAGGTGGCTTATCTTAGCACACGCCTCCATTCAGGGGAGGGGAAAAGCTTCCTCTGAGCCCAGAACTCCCCACTAGCAAGCATTAAGTGCTTAAGAAAAATACTAACAAAAACAACAACAACAAAAATAACAGGAGAAGAACTGGAGAGATGGCTCAGCAGTTAAAAGCACTGGCTGCTCTTCCAGAGGACCTGGGTTCAATTCCCAGCACCCACAAGGCAGCTCACAACTGTCTGTAACTCCAGTTCCAGGGGATCTGACACCCTCACCCAAACATACATGTAGGTAAAATACTAATGCACATAAAATTAACAATAAATAAATTATTGAAAAAAATAACAGGAGAAAAAAGAAGCCGATGTTTCCTGAGTCTGTGTGTGTTCCTTGCATATATTATTATTGAAAAAATAACAGGAGAAAAATAAGTCGATATTTCCTGAGTCTGTGTGTGTTGCATCTATTGGAGTCACAGAATTCTCCTCTAGATCCTTAGGGACAGAGAGGTTCCCAGCTCACTTATCCCAGAATGAGACTGTTGCTACCTTGGGCCCATAAGTGCTTTGCACACCAGCTTCCTGCAGCCATTCTGGACCCAGCGATTGAACAGCTACTGTGTGTTAAACAGTGTGCTGGGCTCTGGGCAATTTAGAGAAATGAACAGCTAAATCTCTCAACAAAACAAGCGTTCACTCACACACTCCACTACAATGGTTTTCTCCCAACTCGATTCCTTCCTGGTTGTCTGTGCCCTCAGTCTTGGGGAAGAGCGTGACTTCCTTCCTCCTCTTTGGGATCTGGCACTTTCCATGGCCCTGACTTCTCCTGGAAGAAGCCACAGATTTCCTCTTCTGTTTTATATTTCAACTTCCTTTCTTTTAGCGTGAAACAAACCAGAAACTCCCTCCCCCAAACAAAACTGCTGTCCTTAGATCTATGTAAGGTATGTTCTCTGCCACACATATTTGTATGCTCAATCTCTTGTCTCTCCCTTCCTCGTTTCTTCCTTGCCTCCCCCACTCCACACACAATTCCTTTTTCCTCTCCCTCTTTCATTCATTCCTTCCTCTTTTTCCACTCTTTCATCTAGACTTCTCATTCATCCATCCATCCAGTTTTCATTTATTAAGCAGTTCCTATGAAGCAGACACTGAGCTAGGTACCAGGGATGCTGAGATGACTAAATTCAGGTCCAGCACTGTCTGAGCCCACAGTCTAGTGGGGACCGTGAAGAGCTTTGTAAATGTTTATAAAGAGTAGGAAGAGAGGAGTCCCAGGGAAATGGCATGGTTCTGAGAGGTGTGTGGGTAGTTGGCATTGAAAAAATCTGACATTTGAACTGAGTTAAGAATATAAAGAAAAGAGGGGAAAGGCCACCCAGAGGAAATGACTTGGTGGCTTAAAATAACAGTACACAAACAAAAAAGTAAATGTCAAAAGCTTAGTTTTATGATCTCTTCAATAAATGGTATGGGGGAGACCAGATGTCCATAGGCAGAAGGATCCAACCAGACCGCAGTCTCTGTCCACACACACACACATCAATTCCAAATCGATCATGGACTGAGGGCTAAACCCTGAGACTGTGAAGACCAGCAGAAACCAGAGGAACTGTTGGAGAATGTCAGTGCCCATGATGCATTTCTTGGGCAGAACTCACAAAGCACAGGGAACGAAAGTGCAAACAGACAGGACATCCGGGGCCTAAGCAGAGCGAGGAGAGCAAGAGAGTAGTCTGAAGCCACCCACCTGACAAGGGACTAAAAATCAGAGCATGCAAGAAACGAAAAGAAATTTTGGCAGCTAAATACCAAACGATCAGATTTTTAAAACTGGCACGTGATATAAATGGACTTTCCTCGATTTTACTCTAAAGAAAACATAAAAACAGCCAAGACATTTATGGGAGAAGACTCAGCATTGCTAATTAGGAAAATGCAAATCGAAGCCATGAGGAGCTACCATCTCAGCCCAGCCAGCAGGGCTCTGATGAAGAAGATAAAAACAGTAAATACTAGCAAGGATGTGAGAAGGGGGACCATGGCTCCCCCAGTGCCAATGTAAGTTAGCACAGCCACTGTTGAGAACAGCATGGGACAACTGTCCTCAGAACACTCGACACAGAACTACCACGTGATCCAACCATCTGACTATGAAATGTATTTAAAAAGAACTGGTAATGAAAGCGTTGGAGAGATGCACGTACTTTTTTATTTACTGCAGAGCTGGTTTGCAGTAGCCAGCATATGTCATCATATCAGCCAAAATGTCCATCAATGAAAGACGGACAAAGAAAGTGTGGTTGAGGTATACAGTGGAATATTATTCAGCCGTTTGCTGTAACGTGGGTGGAACTGCAAAATGTGCTAAATACGTAAGCCAGGCAAACACCAGGTGTTCTCACTCAGACACAGAAGCAAAAGAGATTGACTCCAGAGACTGGAATAGAACAGAGTTTATCAGAGAAAACCTGGGAAAGGTGGGTGGGAAGGAGGGAAGGAGGGAGGCTGTAATGGAGGAGGGAAGGATTGGGAAAAGGATACAGTCGGATCCAAGGAACACATTCTAGTGCATGTGTCCTATAGCACTAGCTCAGCGGGCAGCTACAGTCAACAGTGGTTGTGTGTGTGTTTCGAAATAGCTAGAGGGCAGCGTTTTGAGATTTCTCAACACACATAAAACAGGTAAATGTTCAAGGCGACAGACATGACAATTGTCCTGTTTTGATCATGACGCGTTATCAAATATATCAAAATGCAGCATTGTACCCCATAAGTACAATTATCATCTGTCAGTTGATATAATAATGTTTAAATGACATATATGTGTTGGCATTTTTTGTCAAAAACAAAATGCTTAGTGTGGTGGTGCACACCTTTAACCCCAGTCCCAGTACTTAGGAGCTCTGTGAGTTTGAAGCCCGTCTAGTATAGCAAGTTCCGGGCCAGCCAGAACTATTAACGAGACCTTGTCTAAAATACAAACAGATAAACAATTAAATCTCAGGTAAAATTAGAGTAAAGGGGCCTGGTGAGCTGATTCAGTGGTTAAGAGAATTGCCGCTCAGTCATGATGGTGGGAGTGTGGATCCCAGCAGCCACACTGGGCAGCTCACAACTATCTTTACCTCCAGCTCCAAGGGGTCAAATCTACCTTTCTGGCCTCCATGGCCACACGCGTGCATGTGCACATACACACACATTTAAAAAAATGATGAAAGAGAAATATGAGAAAATCATAGCATAAGACTAAAAGGAGACCCACTGAATTGGAGGATCCCAACATTACACTGAGGTCTCTAGACTCTGTTGCCTGGAAACCACCAAAAGCCATGGGAGGGGAAGCAGCAGATTTTAGAAATGGTTCTGGTTGCAGAGAACAGGAACAGGGTTAGTCAGGGCTGTACAGTGGATCAAGTGAGAGACAAAGCCTGCTGAGGGTGAAATAAAAGAAGAGAGTGTGGTGAGAGAAGGGTGTGTTTTTTAAGATGTCTGCCTCAAAAGAGTTGAAATCAATAAATGCTTCTTGGGGTGTAGCCCATGAGCTTGCTGAGACTTGCTTGGGGCCCAGCTGTACCAAGGGTTCCAATTCCATCCTGGTAATCAGAAAAAGGAAGACCTCTGCCAATCCAAAGTTAGTGAGTTCCCCAGGAAAAATGCTGGCTTCTGCACCAAAGGCCCACGGAGGCACCATGGGCCCAGCTGTGAGGTTGTCCCACTGGCCTAGAGTCGGAAAATAATCTGCAGTCCCCCACCTGAGTTACAGGGTCCATACACACCACCATCGTTGGAAGAAGACAGCATCACTGTGTGATAGAGCACACTCTGTCTTTCAGTTTCCTATCTCTAGGATCCAACATTGTATTTTCATCAACAAGCAGGCCCCTTCTTAATTCCATCTTATTCCATTGATATTGAAAGATTCTCATTTCTCAAATATAAAAGATTACTCCAGATTGACAAATATCTTCAGAGCAAAGAAAACTTGATTTTTCATTCTGAGGAAAAAGCTATCAAGAGCTTTTCAAAATGGTAATGAGAAGAAGATGAAATGTGTCCCACACCGACTGCGGCTGTGACAGTGATCTGTTTAGACAGGATCACGTTTCATTTTCTCACCAGCTCTGTTAGGTGAGTTCATGATTGCTCTTGCACAGGTGGAGAAACTGAGACATGAAGGAAGAGTTTAAGCCGTTTTCTCAAAGTCACTCGGCTGCTGGCTTATAAAGCCAGGCTTTAAATCCAAGACCATGTTCCACCCATTACATCACTTGAGACTGACTGTGTTAAGGGGAATGAGCTGTGGATAGGAGACACTGTGTTTGAGTAAGAAATGCCCCTGTAGGTTCACAGGTTTGAACACTTGCTTCCCAACTGGTGGCGCTGTTTCTGAAGGTTATAGAACCTCTAGGAAGTAAGCTTCCACCCTGAAGGAAGTACATCACTAGGGGGTGGGCTTTGAGGCATTTTTTAGGCTGACCCCAACTTCCTGTTCTGCTTCTGTGTAGGGATGGAATGTGATTACTATTTCCTGAATGCCACGTGGACCTTAATGCTCCTGCTGCCAAACCTTCCCCGCCATGATGGACTGTATCCCTCTGTAACTGTAAGGTAAAATAAACTCTTCTCCAACTTGCTTTTTATCTGGGTAATTTTTTTTTTCATAGTGGCAGAAAAAAAATGACAAACACCAGAGGATAGACCTGAGAGACACTCAAGTTTGGAAAGACAAGATTTATGCCTTCAGCCTCCTGGACGGTGGTCTGTAACCTCAGACAAACCATGTAGCTCAAGTGAGCAGGCTTTATCTTTAAAATGAGAGTGGGTGAGTCATGCTGGTCTACTGTTTCAAGCAAGAGACCAGAAAGGACTCAATGCCGCTGTGTAACTAATCAAGTTTCACATAGAGTACTTCTACTTCATTTGATATTGGGATACTCCAGTGTGTCACCAATGTACAACGGAGCCTGTACCATGAGTTTTCAAGTGGAACCCATCACTTCTCTGGTGTGGTCTTTACTGTTTCCTTTAATACAACTCAGCTAAGTAATTGGGGCGGGGGGGGGTGTTACTTTATTCCAGCATGTGTATTAGTATTCTGTTACTGTGACCAAATGGTTGAGATCATCAGCATACAAAGAAGAAAGAGTTGTTTCAGTTCATGGCTTCAGAAATTTCAGCCCATGGCCATTTGACATTGTTGCCTGGGGATATGATGGCACAGGACATTATGGCAGGAGGGTATGACTGAGGAAATCTGTTCTTGTGTGTGTGTGTGTGTGTGTGTGTGTGTGTGTGTGTGTGTGTGTGTGTGTGTAGAAGTGCATGTGTCACAGCACATATGTGGAGGCCAGAGGACGGTGTTATGTGTGAGCCAGGGTCTCTTACTCTCTGCAACTGTGTATACCAGATTAGCTGGCCTGTGAGCTTCCAGGGATCCCGTCTCCACCTCCTAACTCTCTGTAGGAGCACTGGGATGTGAGCTTCCAGGGATCCTTTCTCCACCTCCTAACTCTCTGTAGAAGCACTGGGATGTGAGCTTCTGTCTCCACCTCCTAACTCTCTGTAGGAGCACTGGGATTACAGATTTGCACCGACACACCTGGATTTATGTAAGTGCTGGGGATTCAAACTTGGGCCCTCATGCTTGCATGGCAGGTGCTTTATCCACTGAGCCAGCTCTCCAACCTGAGATCCATCCATTTATGGAGGGTGGGAAGGAGGAGAGGGTCAGAGTCACAATAGCCCCTTCAAGAACACACTCCCAATGACCTAAAATCTTCCCTCTAGGCTCCACCTTCTAAAGGTTGCTTTACTTCCCAGTAGCACCACAGGCTGTGAAACCAAGTTTTAATATGTGGATGTTTGGATAGCATTCAAGATCCAAACTATAGCAATAATTAAGGATATGAATTAACTTGTCCAGTTTTGATTGTCCCAGTTCACACATCCTAAATCTTTAATTCTAGGGATTCATTGACTTTTCCCAAATTGTCTTTTGAGGAACAGTAGCTTCAGATGTGAAGCTATGTTTTAGGACCTGAAACTTCCTGTGCTCAAACAAATTTGAGAAATGGTCTTAACAAAGGGTAAGCATGATCCTCTCCTGAGGAGCTCTTCCGAGGTGGATAAATTGAGGCCATCAGGACTTTCCAAGAGGGGAACGAATAATCAGTGTTTCCCAAACTTGCTGAACTAGGGAGTCTTCTTAAAGGCATGCCAGGCAGATGGGGATTTCAATGGTTTTATTTTGAGGAGAAACAGACCATGGGCTCACAGTCAGAAACACACTGTGCTGTGAAAATGTCACAGGCCCTCACTGACACAAAGCTGGATGTTCATTAAATGTGAACAGAAAAGGAGTCAATTTTTGTTCACAGTGAGCACTGTCTCTGGCCAGCAATGACCCAGAATTCTCATTTCTTCTGCTGGCTGGAGAGGGAGTATGTGGGGTCAGATCACCTCTGACATTCTGGGTTTTTTGGGGGGAGGTTGTTTTTTTTAAAGCATTCCCAACTGTCTGCCAAATGTCCCATTTCTTCACTTGTGACATTTGGGGAAGATGAATCACTCAGTATGGAGAGATTCCCACCCCTCTCCTAAGTACACACACTTCAAGAGTCCTTTGAAAGTCCATCCTTGTCCAGTGTGACTGGCTGGTGTGTTTGATTAGGAAACTTCAGGACCCCTCCATATGGGAGTCCTGCCAAGAGCCTCTGGCAGGATTTCCACAAGTTGATACTATTTTAAAGTTGAAGGATGCTGAATTTTGCTTCCTCCACTTATAGCATCAAAAAGGCATGTTCCAACAAACAGGACTGTGCTTGTGAAAACAGTGATCTAACTTTGTCATTTCCTCCCCTTGGAAGTAAAAATAATTTTCACAATGCCCACGAAAAAGTACCGCCCCACAACTATTCCAGTAGGGCATACCCAACTTTTTAAAAACAATTTACTTAAAAAATAATTGCTATCCTGGTTTCTTCCTATCCTTTAAGTTTTTTGTTATAAAAAGAATAAATTCTTATAAAATTTTGGAAAAATAGCATCATTAAAAAGTAAAAATAGAAATCCCATCACCCAGGGAAAACCCACTTTCACTATTTATATATTTATTTGATGCGTATTCCATATGTATTTCTTTCATTTTATGTTTCTTTCACTAGAAACATATTTATACTTGCACATACATATTCATAAGGGCATGCATATACATCGTCCTGGGAGGAAATACATATGCAAAAATCACTTTCTCCAAATTAGGATTGCAGCATATGTAATTTTCCAGACCTGCCTTTTTTGCTTAGTGCTATACCCTAAGTCACTTTCAAGCTTGGACTTCACCATTCCCAATCGCCTGCAGTGTTGGCCTGTGAACAATGATGAATTTACAAGCTCCTGTCAGAACTGACTGGTGATGACTGTGGCATTACTATCAATGATTCTTCTAGAAAGCAATTAGACTTGGCATTGCTATCGCTACCTAATGTGTTTATATCGGCTCCTGTAATTGTTTTCTGAAGTCATAAATTTCTCCAGTTAATTATAAACAAATTGCTCTGCTTAATTAATGGGCATCACTAACGGGTATTATCTAATATGCATATGAATGAACCTTGTGACAGCCTCACAGGGGCTGGATTAATGATGTTGGGATGGTGGGCCTGAGAAAGAAGTGAATCATCCAGAGACCAGGTCTGGAGGCAGCCCCAGGAAGCTGAGCAATTAAATGAATGGAGGGTATCATCTAGAGAAGGACCCAAAAACAAAGCATGGGGGCAGTTCAGCACCCAGGGAGTCTGAGGACAAAGTTCATTCAGCAACATAGCTTCTTGTTGCCTCTGAGAACCAAGGGCTGACCTGGGAGACAAGCCCAGGACCCCAGCATCACAAATGGTGAAGCTGTGGAGAAGGCGCAGAGGAACTTCTGTCTTCAGGTATGGCTTACATGCAAAAGCCCAAGAGCCTCAAGTTAATAGCAGCCTCTCTCCTTCATTTGTTGCCAATTTTTTCTTCAGATAAAAGGAGTGCTGGCTTTTATTAAGCACCTATCTCCATAAGAGTGCACTTTCTCCATAAGAGTTATTACTCCATTCAACAACTGAGAAAACGGAGATTCATGGAGGTTACACTATTTGTGCGGCCAGTGAGGATCAGGGCCAGGATGAGGAGGAGCAAGATCGAGTTCATGGTCCAGAACTGCAATACTAAGAGTGTAGGTTTGCTCTGGTTTTAGCAGAAGCATCATAGACGACTCTTTGTCTTCATGTTTTGTCCCCTTTCTTTGGAGAAAAGGCAGGAGTTAGGGTCCAGGACACTGGTCCAATGGCCAATGCTATGTTCTGTCTTGATGATGTTGTTGGAATTCAGTGATCAGATTTCTACCAAACTGTCACATTTGAAAGGAATTTTATGAAACCCAAGGAGGCTCTGGAACAAAACCAGGAAGCAGGTCCTTGTGTGAAGAAGATTCCTATCAATAAACCCATCAGAATAATAATCCCATCATAGCCAAATCCCTGAAAGAAATCTGCTTCCCACCAAAGGACCAGACAACTCTGGCTCCTGAGTCTCCACACCTTATTAACACATTCCCTGCAGATGCCGAAACAAACTTCTAATGTAAGGAAAATCATTTCAGAAGGAATAATGTGTTGTGAAATATACGTAAATATAAATATGGATATGCATATATGAATCTGTGCAGAAGAGAAAGTTGGTTCACTCAATGACCCGTTCATTCATGTATATTTATTTCTCAGTTCTTGATTTCATTTTATCATTAGTATTTACATACACTTATTCACTCATAAATCTTTTCAGCTATTTATATCACTAACCATTTACTGAACCAATTTTTCCTATGCACCTACTGTGTGCTGGATGCCAGCCTATGTTGTGGATTTAGAATTTAATAAGACAAAATTCTATTCTTCAGGAACTCATAATCAGATGCAGTAGACAGTCATTTTCATTCATAATTGCATTGGAATGTATTATATGCCCCAGCAGAGATCTGTATGGTGCACTGGGGGTCTAGAATTGGCAAAGAGGAAGAATCTTGACAGAAGAGGGCCTCAAGCAAAAGGGGTGTCAGGAGTTGGGACAGGAAGCATTCTGGGTCTGAGCAGGGAGACATACTGCGGCTTTCTCATCCTCTATCTCACATGAATCCGAGTCTTGGCCTCTGGGAAGGATTTGTTTGGACAGAAGAAAAGGCAGACCATTCTTTAGTTTTTCTGCCTGTTTCTACCCGCCACTGGAAGATGCAGGGGTCATTCTCACCCCCAGAAAGTGACCTGAGGTGAGGAGGATTTGGGCTCTGGAAGAGTCAAGTGTGGCCTGCTCACTCTTAGCTGCCACAGACATAAATCACCGGGATGTGGAAAGGGATTCACTCCAAGTAGTAAAAAGGGTTATTTGTTTGCAGGCGGCAGATACTGTTTACCACTTAGATGTGGAAATTTCCCAGCTTCTCTCTGAGGGCCCCATAAGACTTACTCTCAATTTATGTAGCATCTTTCCTCCAAATAGCTTTATAAATTTTTAATCAAAATTGTATTTTAGGAAGTGGAAGCTACTGGATTTCTACCAAACTGTCACATTTGAAAGGAATTTTATGAAACCCAGATGGGATTTTTTTAATGCCTATATTTCTCCTTCAAGTGGGTTTCCAACCAAGACTTTCAAATATTTTTTTTCTCCCTCTGTCTCGCTTTTAAAAGGACCTTTTTGTATACAATGTCACATCCAAAAATGTGACATTCAGTAAGTGACATTCTATTTTAATTCACTTTGACAAAATAATGAACTCTATTTGTAGGAGCAAGAGACTCATCTGACAAGTAGATATCTCTGGAGTTTTGCTAAAAATGAAAAAAAATATATGTCCCATTTTTTTCTGAAAAAGTGTCAAATTTGAGACTTTAAAAAAATTGAAACTGATGCTAAACATCTAGGAACTGATAGGAAGCCCCATCATAATCACATATCCTGCTCCTTACCGGCCGTGTTTGGATTTCTTGTTTGACCTGGTAACACATGCCATCATCTCCCAGACTTAGACTTCCTGTTCCCTACAACTCGGCTTTCACGCCTGGAGTAAGGAAGTGTTCGAACCTCTTGGCTTCAGGACAACCTCAGCTCCCTGCCAATGCCTAGCATCTTGGGCTTGCTTGCCTCTGCTGGTGACAATCATGGACTCTGGACCAGATGGGAGGCCATAGGACCCTGTGATTAGCAACCCCAAGGCAGAATCCATGGCTACAAATGCAGCTTTCTGTTTGAAGGAGAGATTCCAGGAGAGGGACAAATGCAGACGCAGTCACAACCTCTCTGTTTCTAACTTTATGTTTAACTATAGCTCTTGGTCAGTTTTTAAGAGAAGCTGATTTGCATGTTGTATCTGGAGCCCTTGAGTTGTCGGGGCCATTCTGGAGAGATGGCACTGGAGACATGAACTCTAGTGAATGACCAGATGACAAGTCAGAGTGCACGCTGGGCGCAGAGGCTGCTACAGCCTCTTTGGAGGGGAGGGGCAGGCGCTCACTGCAAGGAACTGCTGAAGGCAAGGATCCCAGCTGAGATCACTGGAGCCAGAACAAGATGCATTTTTATTTTTCATTTTCTTTGAAAAACACTACAACAGGCATATACAAACCCACTATATATATATATATATATATATATATATATATATATATATATATATATATATATATATATATAATTATTTAAGTAGGAAGTGAAACTTTTCTTCTAACCTCCACCCCACCATGGCTATCCATCCTGACATTTCTGTCCGCAGAACAGAGAGATGGGTAGATAAATAGATACCTTTCTATTCTATTTACTTTAATTTTTTTTTTTTTTTTTTTTTTTTTTGGTTTTTCGAGACAGGGTTTCTCTGTGTAGCTTTGCGCCTTTCCTGGGACTCACTTGGTAGCCCAGGCTGGCCTTGAACTCACAGAGATCCGCCTGGCTCTGCCTCCCGAGTGCTGGGATTAAAGGCGTGCGCCACCACCGCCCGGCTCTATTCTATTTACAATAGTAGAACACGCCATACATGTTGATGGTTGTTTTTGCTCCCCATTTCAGTACATGGGAAACTAGAGAGTTTGTGTTTCTCTTGCTATTGCATCACTGTGCTTTCTGATCCTGTTCCCAGGGGAGCACACTTCAAGGGCTACAGAGCAGAAGGGAACCTCGAGTGGTGGTGGCTCCAGGATCACCCCTTCTGTTACCAGGTTCTGTTAAAGACACCATAGTGTGTGTGTGTGTGTGTGTGTGTGTGTGTGTGTGTGTGTGCGTGTGTACATGCACACATACATGTACATATGTGTAAAGGCCATAGGTTTCATTGGGTGTCTTCCTCAGTCACTCTCCACCTTATTTTTTGAGTCAGGGCCTCTCACTAAACCTGGAGCTCACTGATTGGCTGGGCAGGCTGACCAATGAGCTCCAGGTGTCTGTTTGTCTCCATTCACTGGCCCCAGCTCTGTCTTGCATGCCTGGTTTTCACATGGGTCCTTGAGCTTGTACAGCAAACTCTCTCTGACGTCATCATCTCCCTAGTCCCCAAGCTCTTTCTTCATTGTTCTCAAACACAATGCACCATGATAGGGCTATTAGCAACAGTCAAATTAGCATTAATTATATTTCAAGTCATTAAAACTGTTCTCCTTGATTACATAAAGGTTTTGGCTGTCTTTTATTAAGCAATATTCCAACCATACATAATTATATATGGTAAGCAATAGTGTAAACCCCCATGAACTTAATTTCAATACAAGAAATAAAATATTACCAATACCTTTGAATATCTATTTTCCAATTCCACTTTCTTGCCTTCTGTACCCTTCTGAATCCACACTGGGTTTTGTGTTTATCCCTTCCTTGCTTTACTTTCAAACAGCTATCTTTCCTTTGGACATTAACATCACTAAGGAGTTTGTTGTTTTAATACCATATAGTTTTATTCTGTTTGGGATAATTTCTTTTAGAATCTATATAGAGTAGCAATAAGGAGAATGAAGATAAAAAACAAAAGTACAAAAAAATAGGAAACATAGAAAATTTGCAGACTTAAGTTTATGTACTCCCCCAAAGCAAGTGAGACCAGGCAGCATCCTGTGGGATGCCTCAGAGAAGGAATGGGAGAAACCAAGAAGAGTTGGGGCCTGACTAATGGGTCTTGGCAGTCATGAGGGAAAAGAGCATTCCCAGAAGAGAATAACAACCCCAAGGGGACACAGCTGTGACCAGGACCAAGGAACAGCACAGAGATTATACCAAAAGCACCCCAGCAGGGTCCAGTGCATGCTGAGAAGGCACAAGCATGCACAAGCACACACACACATGCACACACACACACACACACACACTCAGAGCAGAATCTGGGCATAAGTGAATAAAGAAACAAACAGAAGCAAGCAGGATTGGTTCTAGAAAGCTTCTGAGCCAGGTTAGATGGAGAGGGGAGAGCAGGAGTGCTTACAAGGGCTGCCATGTTTGGAGTAAATGGTCCACTGCTTTCTGAGCAGCAGAAACAGCACTGGTCTGCAACGCCTAGAGGATTTCATCGTCCTCTTTCCCCAATCCATCTCACAACCCCTCACACCCTCTGCACAAAGCAGCTGCTAGCAGGTAGCTGCTCTGGAAGTCCATCTCACTCAATTGACTGACATGAATAGGCACGGGATACATTCAAATACTGAATAGCTAGAAAACTTTCCTCAGATATAGGACACTATACACACATTGCAACCAAATACATCATTGTAAAATTAAAAGTGTGTTGCATGTTGTGGTGGAGATGAAAAGAGCAAAACATAATGATTCGAGTAGAAATGATAGGAAAACTGGCAGAATTTGGAAATAAAAGAGATTTCCCCCCTAAGAAATAAAGAACATATTAGAGTTCTAAAAAGAAAAGGCCTTGTAGATGATACAGAAGGTACAAATGAGAAGACCATCAGGGTGGTACATGACTTTAATCCCAGCACTTGGGGGTACAGAAGCAGGCAGATCTCTGACTTTGAGGCTAGCCTGGCCTACAGAGTGAGTTCCAGGACAGTCAGGGCTGTTACACAGAGAAACCTTCAAAAAAATGAGAAGATAGAATAAATGTAATAGAAACTAATAGAGATAAAAGGAATTATGGAGAAAATGATAAGAAGATATGCAGAAAATCTAACATATGGATGACTGATGTCTCCAAAGATTAATATCAGAACTATGATGGAATAAAAATAAATACCTAAAACATAGTTCAGTGACATATAGATGATATTAAAGAAGACTTGACACATGGAAAAGACAGATGATGTAGTTTTGTGATACTGACCTCCAAATGATCAAAACTGGGACATATCCTAATATATACAAATCCTGATGTTAAAGGATCATTGGAACAACTAAACAAAAAGATAACATAATTTATAAGAGAAACCCAGGTAATGTCAGATGATACTATTTAATACAATATGGTGAAGAGTAATTCTTATTGGATTTTCAAGGAAAGGAAATCAGAGATAAGGATTTTTATACCCAGCTCAAATGCCTTTCACAACTTACAACCAGTGTCTCTGTGTGTATACACATATACATGAACATGCACATACTCATACCCATACACATACTCTAGGAATGCTGTCCTCACAAGCTGTTCTTGAGGAGTATATTAAAGAGTGAGTTCTCAAAAAAGAGATTATCAGTGAAATCTTGACTAAAAGACTGCCAGAAAGCAGAAAATTCATTTAACTTCTGTGATAGTAAATACTGATTGTCTACTTGAGAGGGTCTAAAATCGCCTAGGGGACAGAGTCACCTGGACACACTTATGAGGGATTATCTAAGTCAGTCTCTTAGCAAGCATATGAATGATGATGTAAGTTAGACTAACAACTGAGATTGGAAGGCCCACTCTAACTGTAGGCAGCCTCATTGCATGAGCAGAAAGCAAGCTGAGTAGCAGCACTCATCTCTCTCTGCTTCCTGATTATGAACACAACATGAGCAGATGTCTCAGGTTTCTACTGCTACCATTTCTTCCCCACTGTGATGGACTGTGAGCTGAAATAAACCTAACCCTCCTTAAGTCGCTTAGTCACAGCAACAAAACCAGTAACAATACAACCACTGACCCAAGTGGAAGCTAGGATAGAGACAAAAATGAAAGAATTCAATGAATATGCACTCTGGCAATATATAGGTGAGAATAGAAGGGCAAATTATGTTGGAATGGTGCGGTGGTTTGAATGAAAACGGCGCCCATAGGCTCATATATGTGCATGCTCAGTCCCTAGTTGAGGAATTATTTGGAAAGGATTAGGGGGTGTGGCCTTATTGGAGGGGGTGTGGCCTTATTGGAGGAAGTGTGTCACTGGGGGTGGGCTTTGAAGTTTTAAAAGTTCATGCCAGGCCTAGTGTTGCTCTCTTTGCCTGCTGCCTACAGATAAGGAAGTAGATCTCTCAGCTACTTCTCCAGCACATGTCTGCCTGCATGCTGCCATGCTCCCTGGCATGATGATAATGGACTAACCCTCTGAAACTGTAAGCAAGGCCCCAGTTAAATTTTTTCTTACCTGAGTTGCCTTGGTCATGGTGTCTCACCACAGCAATAAACAGTAAACAGATGGGAACTAAGTGAGCTGATTTCTTCATCTCTAACAGCAGATACTCAACAGTTATTATTTGCAACTAAGAGAAGGGTCTGTGTTCCCAGTCTGGTAAGTGAGACATTGGAGACTTTAGGATGCAGAGAGCCGTAGACTAGAAAGTGGATGTGGGTTTCCATTTTAAGCATTTGTCTTGATTTTAAGTGACTCTTTACCTGGACATGAAATTTCATATGTGAAGGCACCTGGGCCCCTGTCCTAGGTCCCTTTCTGTTGCTGTGATAAAGACCATGACCAAAAGCAACTTAGAGAGGAAAGGGTGCACCTTGCAGACTACAGCCATCATCAAGGGAGGCTGAGATAGGAACTCAAGGCAGAAACCTAGAAGCCATAGAAGATCACTGCTCACTGGCTTGCTCATCCTGGCTTTTTACTCCTGGCTTGCTCAGTTTGCTCTCTTGTACAACCCAGGACCAACTGCCCAGGGATGACACTGCCCATAGCATCATCCACATCAATCATTGATCAAGAAAATATCCCATAGGCTTGCCTACAAGCCAACCAGATGAAGGCATTTTCTCAGTTGAGGATCCATCTTGTGAAATGACTCTAGATTTTTGTCCCATTGACAAAAAAAAAACTAACCACCACCACAGTCCACCTGTACCATCCTCCTCATCTTCTCTCACATACATTATAAACATGGAGACATTATTTTAAGATTGATTTTAAAGATGTGTGTGTGTGTGTGTGTGTGTGTGTGTGTGTGTGTGTGTGTGTGTGTTCTCACATGTGAGAAGATGCTAGAAGACAGCATCAGATCACCTGGAGCTGGAGTTACAGTGCTGGTGAGCTACCCATGTGGTTGCTGGAACCACACTCAGGTCCTCTGAAAGAGAAGCAAGTGCCCCTAACTGCTGAGCCGTCTCTCCAATCTCCAAGATTTTTCTTTCTAACATTATTTTTTGTGACTTTATTTTTACCTTTATCATTTTAAATTTTAGTTCTTAAGTAACAAATTCCATTTATTCATTCTTTTCTATTTTTTCTTAACTTTTCACCTTATGCTTTTAATCTTTTTATCTCAATCTTTCATCTCATTTACTTTTATGTGTAACCTTTCATTTTGTAGTATATAGCTCATCTGTTGTATTCTATTATTCTTTTTACATTCCTAACCTTTTGTTTTTATTGTGATTTATATTCCTTGTCACTACGTATTGCTCTTTTACTGTTGTTTTAATCTCCTTTTAACCTTTTATTCTCCTTTTCATGATTGGAATAATCTCATTCATTTTCCCCTTTTCTTCTACAAAAATTTGTGACCAAAAAAATATCTTTACTTTTTTGTTAACAATGGTTAGCCAGAATGTGCCCTGTTAATGTGACAGCAAGAGGAGATCTCACCCCGTAAGGACAAGAGACTGGAGCTCGCTCCCGTGCGTTTGTCCAGCAAACATACAAACAAAATTGAAAACCTGCCCTCTGTGCTTCCCAATTTCACCGTCTGCAGAGTGAAGGCCATTGATAAGAGAACAACCATCATAGCACGATTTTGCCTTTGCCCCACCCCCTGAAAACCCAGATGACCCACAGGGTAGCCCTCCCTGAAGTTCCATTTCTCTTTATAGAGATGACATCGGTTATTTCAAGAACTAAACTACTTGCTAACATCCCAATGCCCACCAGAATTGCCTGGAGATTCCCTGTATTTAAGTTAGTCATTCCCAAGTCTATTAGACCCAATCAGGCCTTCTGTCCAGGGGGCAATTCATACCTTTGCTTTAATTGCCCCAAAGCATACTTTTTCCCTCTCCCTTCCAAACAAGGAGAATGCTGCTTTCTTAAATCCATTTGCCTCCCTGCTGCATCCTAAATGCAAAGTGCCTAGTTACCTTCTCTGTGGGAACAATCCCCTCAAGGGACAGACAGAACTGACTGGCAGCTCTTGGCTTCACTTAGAAGCTTCCATGATGTAATTGACCCAAGCTAGAACAACTAGCAATGGACACAACCAACCCTAGGAAACAATTACAGGGCCCTGTGTTTAGTGTTGAGGTACAAGGTGTTTAATTTTCACAGCTTTACAAAGAAAGAGCAATTATTCAGACCTTGTAGGCACTAGCCTACCTTCTTATTGAAGCCTGGCAAAAAAAAAATCTCTCATTCTACACAGTTGATTAAAACAAAGCCCTCAAGCTAAATAAAACACCTGAGCAAAATGCCCTGTGTCAGAACTACTCAAGAATGGCTCTTGTAGTCTGACTGGGGCAGTGGGTCTGTTTTGGATAACTCTGGACATGATTTCTTATGCAGAGCCATGTGTCAGTATATATTTAATGAAATAACTAGCTCTGAAACTCAAAAATAAGGATAACACTCCTTTTGTGTGGTGGTACATGGTATGGTTTATGTGTACACAAGTGTAGAGGTCAGAGGCCAGTGTCAGGTATCTTCCTCAATCTTGTCACCTTGTCTTTTGAGACAGAATCTCTCACTGTACTTTGACCTCGCTGAGTCAGACAGACTTGCGAGACAGCAAGCTCCAGGGATCTGCCCATCTCAATTGTCTCAGCTCTAGCATCAGAGGCACAGGGCAACAGGCCAGGCTTTTTACATGGGTACTGGGGATCCACACTCGGGTCCTCTTGCTTGCACAGCAAACACTTTGCTGTCTGCCTTAGTTGCTTTTCTGTTTCTGTTAAAAAAAAAAAAAATACCATAGCCAGAAGCAACGTGGAGACAAAAGTGTATTTTGGTTCACGGTTCCAGAGGGCTGGAGTTTACAATGGTGGAAACAGAGTGGCAGCAGGACCGGGAAGCTAGCTAATCACATCTCAATCACACACAGGAAGCAGGAAACTGGAACCAAGTATAAGATCTCAAAGCCCATCCCCAGTGACATACTTCCTCCAGCAAGTTTCTACTTCCTAAGAGGCCCATGACCTCCCCAAACAGCACCACCAACTGCAGACCATGTGTTCAAGCATGTGAGCCTTTGGGGGGACATTTCCCATTTAAACCACAACACCAACTGAGCGGCCTCTCGAGCCAAGTGATTCCAATTTGTAAAACTATGTCCTATATTCTCCATTATTTTTGGATATTTCATCAAAAGGCATACCTCTTTTTTCTAGTACTGACTTTTCCTCTATTCCTAAAATACCTGTGAGGAATTTTAAAAGGTCATTGGTGGTCCTGGACATTGCCTTGTCTTTTGATGTTTGCATGGGAGTTCCATGGGCTCAGTATGAATGCTGCAATGCTCCCCTTGAAAGGGGGCCTGAAAGACTTTTCTGTGAGATCATCGAGTAAATACTGGCTGTTTGTGTGCAACTGTTGAGTTCTGCCATTGTGTGCTGTCTTAGGGTTTCTGTTGCTGCAATGAAACGCCATGAACAAAAGCAAATCAGAGAGGAAATTATTCAGCTTATATTTCCACATTGCTGTTCATCATCAAAGTAAGTCAGGATAGGACTCAAACAAGGCAGAAACCTGGAGGCAGGAACTGATGCAGAAGCCGTAGGTAGAGGAGTGCTACTTACTGGCTTGCTTCCCATGGCCTGCTCAGCCTGCATTCTTATAGAACCCAGGACCATCAGCCCAGGGATGGCCCCACCCACAATGGACTGGGCCCTCTCCTGTCAATCACTAATTAAGAAAATACCTTACAGCCGGATCTGATGGTGACATTTTTTAATTGAGGTTCCCTCCTTTCCGGTACCCTAGCTTGTGTAAAGTTGACGTAGATTAGCCAGCACATGTGTGAGAACAGCCACAGTTAATCTGTACACAGGTGTTGTTAGAATCTAGTAACAGCTAGTGTATGGGCTCTGAAGTTTGAATTTCTGTATTTTTAATTACTTATTGTCATAATTTCAGATATATGTGTGTGTGTATATGTATATATATATATATATATACATATACACATATGCATGCTGTACTTTGATGGAATTCACCTCCATTACCCTCTCTTACCCACTTTCCCTTTCCCCTGAGCCCCTTCCCAACAACTCTGCCTTCTGCTTTCACATGTGTGAGTGTGCGTCCGTGCACGCATGCCCCGCTGTATTTAATGAGGGTTCCTTGTATTAGCATAGGCTGAGGCTTATTTACTTGTGCAAAGGCATCATATGTTACAAAATATTAGATGTCTTTCAACCAGTGACAGACATAAAAAATTTATTAGTGCCGGGCACAATGGTACCTCCCTCTAATTCCCACACTAGGGAGACTGAGACAAGGAGACTGTGAGTCTGAAGCCAGCCTGAACTATATACTCAGATTCTGTCTCAAAACAACAACAAAATACACATTCATATCTTGTAAGACAGCCTTTGGGCCAAATTTGTCTGGTGGCTGTTGATTCCTGTTCTGGGAGCTATCCAATAAAATTATTTTGGGGACAATATTAACTTAGATGGTACTTTCCAGAGGGGTAAAATACACATGCATTCAGCCTTGTGTTATGTTTAATTTCCACCTGAAAGTCTTACTAAGGCTCCTAGGGGATTGGACTATCAGGATATCACCTCTTTATCATTAAAAAAAAATAGTAAGAGAGTTTCATATCTATATGCCATGGTGTTGTGAGCCAAGACAGACCTCACCAAGACAACTTCTTCACCCTCTAATTAATGTTATACAGGACTACTGATCCGATGTTCCTACAAAGTCATCATTTTTGGTAGACATCTCCAATATTAAACTGACTTGTGGTCGATAACCCTAAGGATCAAGTTAACTAATTCAGTCACATAGTCATATATTTTGCAAACAATTTAGCTTTGAGAGGGCACCTGGAAACTATATTTCTCGAGGTTAAATGCTCCATGGGTGTTTACCAGGATGTTTTATGAACGGGGTGGGCATTCTGGCCCACTTGCTGTAAATTTGTTTTCCAAACAAAAGTTATTGCTGTTCTGCTCTGATGGAGAGATGTGGGGGTTCAGTTGCCCTTTCAGCTGTGAGCTGGGGTATATCTGAGAGCTTCCTCAGGAGAATCTCAGCCTGTGGAAGATGCCCCCGGGCTGCCTGTTTTGTTCTCCACGTCTCTGTCCTTGTCAGTCTCCTCAGTCTTTTTTATTTATTTGTTTTATGTGTATGGGAGTTTTGCCTACATGTACGTCTATACACCATGTGCACACCTGGTATTCACAGAGGATAGGCAGAGTGGGCATCAGATCCCCTGGGACTGGAGTTACAGATGTTTATAAGCTACCATGTGGGTACTGGAAATCTAATCTGGTCCTCTGGAAGAAGAGCCAGTGCTCTTAACCGTTGAACCATCTCTTCAGCCTCCACTACCACCCCAGCTTTCTTGAGAATGCATTGGCCTAGCCCCACTAACTGACCAGGAAGGTCACTTCCTTCACACCGTTAGCCCTGCATCAGGCTACATCGCCTATCAGGTGCTGCAAAGAATGCCACAGAGCAGCTGAAAGACTCCTGTATGATGAGAAAACTGTTCAAGACAAAGTCAGCCATGGATTTCTCTCTTCTGGTAACCCCTGTACTTCCTGGGGGTCAGAGCTGATGCCTGTCAACAGACAAAACTTTTAAAGAAAGGTTGCTTTTGATTTCTGCAGCCTTCGTGTAAGGCTCTGCCCTGGACCTTCTCAAACCCATCTAGAAAGAAGCTGAATGGCAGAGATGCTCTGGTCCATGCTGAGACAGCATCTTTTCCTGATGGTCCTTCGGGATGATTCCTCATTCCCACTCAGGAATAACTGGGTGCTTACTAAGGGGACCCAGTGTAGGACTCTGCTTAGTATGTCACACACACCTTCTGAATTAGGACTCTGGAAGGTCCCCTGAAGTCTCAGCACTGCTCCTGTATGTCTCTTGGGGGACTGGTTTTGTTTATTTTCATTTGTTTATGTGGTGGATCATATAGCTCAGTGGTTGTTCACCCAGCCATACTTTAGAACCATGGTGATGCGAGCCTAGACCGATTTGATCACTGTCTCTAAAAGTGGGAGGATTTTTCAGGTGCTCCCCGTATCTTTAAAGTACCTGGCTGAGCACAGATCCTGCCTGTGCATCCTCCCCCTGTGATGCGGAACACGCACGGCTGTCTCGGAAGAAGACTTACTTATTAAGGAATGAAATGGGGATCACATACTGACAAACACAAAATGAAGTGGCGCTGCTGCCTCTTCGTCTCCCAGGGAAAGATGGAAAAACTCCAGACCAGTTCACCAAACTGTGCGTCAGGAAGTCTTCCACCTCGGAGAGAGCTCTCGACCCTGCCCCCCTTCCCTTTTAAGAGGTCACTAGGCAGGCAAGAAGCACCACCTCTATCGGGCCAGAGAGCTCAAGGTCATGGTGGAGTGAATACTCACTACGCCCCTGGGTGTTGGTTGCTGAGAAAGGAAACATTAACCCTGATGCTAAGTCATCAACACACAGGGTCTGTGGCGTCCCTGAGTAGCCTTGCTTTTTCTGGACACAACCCCAACCTCGAGTCTCATTTCCCATTTGTTATCACCTTGTCAATGCACCCTAATGCAACCTTAGTATCACATGTTGTATTTTAGATGTAAACTGTTTGTATGTGGTGATATATTGTGTCCCCCAATATATTGTGCACCCCAATAAACTTATCTGGGGGTCAGAGAACAGAACAGCCACTATATTAAACATAGAGGTCAGACAATGGTAGCACATGCCTTTAATCCTAGCATTTGGGAGGCAGAGATTTCGGAACAGAGCCAGGCGTGGTAGCACACACCTTTAATCCCAGGAAGTAATATGGCAGGACACAGGTATATCAGGCACGAGGAAACAGGAACTCACACTCTTAAGGCATGAGGACCAGGCAGGAACTAGAAGCTTTTTTAGCAGCAGTTCAGCTAAGATCCATTTGAGTGAGGACTCATAGGCATTCAGTCTGAAGACACAGGATCAGCTGAGGAGTTGGCGAGGTGAGGTTGGTGTGGCTTGTTCTATTCCTCTGATCTTTCAGCATTCACCCCAATATCTGGTTCTGGGTTTGGGGTTTTTTTATTAATAAGACTGTTTAGCAATTCATGTATTTCAATTTGTGTATTTCAGTTAGCATAAGCTAAAAGGATCAGGGAAGGGTTGCTGGAATAGTATGGGACTATTTCATGACATGGGTGGGGGGAGTAGATGTGTCCAACCAATGGAGGGAAAACCAGGATTGAGGAAGTGTCAGAAATTAAAACGTCTGGTTCCCTCCCCGCTTCCTCTCTTCCCCTTCTCTCTCTCTCTCTCTCTCTCTCTCTCTCTCTCTCTCTCTCTCTCTCTCTCTCTCCCCCCCCCCCGCCCCCGTTCCCCCTTGCTGTTCCTTTATACATCAGCTTCATTCCTTCTGCCTCTCTTTTCCTTTCTGTAAGACAACATGATCTCAGGATAATTAGTCCATGGAAAGTGCCTGCAGTCCCAAGTTTGCCAAGCTGGAATTCTTAGAAGGAAGAAAGATGGTGAGCAGCACAGCTGTGTTCTGCCAACTCCATAACATCTTTGCATCCGGGTCATTAAGGAGGATTATGACGTTCAAGTCTGGCTTCCTTATACCCCGACAGAACCAAGAGGGAGGAAGCCATGGGCTAACAGATGCCTCAAAAGATGGTTCCAACAACAATGTTTGTATAAACCACCTTCAGTCTTTGTAGATTAAGGAGGAGTGTAGACAAACCAATGGATTCAGGTATTCCACAGGAATCACCACTAGGAATATCTGAGGATTTGGCCTTAGTGCCATTATAGCATTTGGAGAATGTGATGGCCATACTTGGGCATCAACTTGACGGGATCGAGAATCAGCTAACAGACAAGCTTCTGGATGTACCCATGAGGGGTTTTCTTGATTAGGTTAAATGAAGTGGGAAGACCCACCCTAAACACAGGGAACATGTCTATAGATGGACCAAATATAAGTGGATACAGGGGGAACGCTGCTGCTTTTTGTCTGCTTGTCTTCAAGTTTTGGGGACAAATTCATCCACCTTGTTCACTATCCTGCTGCGGTCACTGCTGCCATCCTTCCCTGCCATCAAAAGCCAGCTTCTTCAGCCTCCCAACATGAACTGAAAGCCAGTGACCCTCCAGGAATCCTCCAGTTCTTCATCACCAGTTTGGGACTTCTGAGAGATCCAGCCTCATGGACTGAACAGTTCCTATGGTCTCAGGCTCTACAGAGGAAAGATCATCACTGGACTACCTAGACTGTGTGTCAGCCGATCTACTTGAGCCCCTTTCTAATGGTTCTGTTTCTCAAAAGAACTCGACAGAGAGAACAAGAAGAAACTTCCTACAGAAGTCAGCTAATGCTGATGAGGCAGGTCACAAGGAGACCTGGACATCTCTGTGCTCCTCAAGCTTCACTGGACTTGGCAACAGTCCCATCAGGAGCCATTTCCGGTTTCCCCCTAGATTGCACACCTGTATGTGAAATCTGTCAGAGATGGTTGTGGAGAACCTTAGTCATGGCTCTTCCAAGGCTCTTTGATTCACTTGGCAGGCTGTTTTAGAAATATATCGAAAGCAGAGTAGTCATTCTATGTTGACAGACGCGAGTGATCACCAGGGTTCAGTTCACAAATCGGATGATGCTTAGTGAGACGACACTGATCCTGACAAATTTCAGTCACTGTGGCAGAATCCAATTTGGACAGGACCTCATTTGTCAGCCTAGCACCCAGCAACATCAAGGGGAGGTGGTAGTAGTCACTGTAGCAGGTGATCAGCAGGGAGGCATTTATGCGATGCAGGAGTCATAAAATTTATGTGGGGGTTAGTTATGTTCTGGTTTGTGTGTGGGGGTGAGGGGGTGCAGCTGTGTGTGTACGCATGGGTGTTGAGGCCAGAGGTCAATCTTAGATGTCTTTGTTCATCCTTCTCCACCCTATTTTTTGACACAGGATCTCTCACTGAACCTGAAACTCCCTGATTCAATGACACCAGATAATCAATGAGCCCCAGAGACCCTCCCTGTAGCTAGAGTTTTCCTGCCTGGCCCACAGTCAGGACAAATCTCTATCACCTGCCAGTCCCACAGCCACTCAGACCCGACCAAGTAAACACAGAGGTTTATATTGGTTACAAACTGTATGGCCGTGGCAGGCTTCTTGCTAACTGTTCTTACAGCTTAAATTAATCCATTTCTATAAATCTATACCTTGCCACGTGGCTCGTGGCTTACCGGCATCTTCACATGCTGTTTGTCATCGTGGCGGCTGGCAGTGTCTCTGACTCAGCCTTCCACTTCCCAGCTTTATTCTCCTCCTTGTCCCGCCTATACTTCCTGCCTAGACACTGGCCAATCAGTGATTTATTTATTGACCAATCAGAGCAACACATTTGCCATACAGAACATCCCACAGCACCTCCCTCTCTACTTTCCAGCCCTGCGATTATGGGTGTGCACTACCATGCCTACCTTTTCACATGGGTGCTGGGGGTCCAAACTCAGGTCCTTATGCTTGCACAGTAAGTGCTTCACCCACTGAGCAACCTGACCAGCCCCAGCTACCATTTTCTTTTGTTTATTTTGTACTAAGCAATATTTTCCTTAAACCTCATCCTACCACTGTAGAATTTGTGGTTTCTGCTTTGTCTTGTAATTTTTTACTGGAACAATTGTGATCTTTTCATATGCATGTTGAACTCAGTGAATAGTCACAGACTAAACACGTGAACACATCCATCACTGAGATCAGGAAATGGGACCTGACCAGCATCCCCACAGTCTTTCCAGTTACTACGTCTATCCAAGGGTGCCCATTGTCGCAATGCTCAACAGCATAGTTTTGCCTGTTTCTGAAGTCTAATAAAATAGGGTAATGAATAGCTAGTTTTTCTATACTCTATATCCTGCTTTCTGAGGTTAAGTCATACTGTTGTACAGCATTCTAATATGGGAGCATACCAAATTGATATATTCAGTCTATCGGTTTTGGATATTTAGGGAGTATCCTTTTTAAAAATATTACAAATAGTCCTGCTCAGTTCATTCTAGAACCTGTTATTGCTGTGTCCATGAATGCATTTCTACTGGGTATGTAATTAGAAGTGGAACAGCTGTGTAATAAGGTATGCGTGTGTTCTGCTCTGACACTGATAAACACTTTACCAAAATAATTGTACCAATTTACGCTTCCGCCAGCAGCGGAGCAGAGCTCACTTGTCCCTCGTTCTCCCCAGCCTTGATCTGGAATGTCATGTCTTTTCCCTCTTTAGCCAGGACCGTGGGCGTGAGTGGTTCACTGGGGCTTCACTTGCATTTCCTTGTTAATGAAGTTGAGTATCTTTTCACATGGTTGGCTTCATTTATTTAATTAACAGCCATTTGGATGTTCTCTTTGTGCACTGTGTATTTAAGCCTCTTGTCTATTTCTTTTTTCATGTCGTGTTTTCTTTCTCCAGTCAGTGGGTGAGAGTTCTCTCTAAATTCTGCAGTCATGGTCTCTGTAGGCTATAGGTATCAAAATACCTTATTTTCACACTGGAATAAATTTTTTACTCTCTTTCCGCCTAGCAACATTTCTATCCTTTTACATACTCAAAGATAGTGTAACTATGACCTAGATTTTCTTCTAAAAGTCGTGGTTTTTATTGTTTATGCTTACAGCTACTACCCACTGGTATTTGATTATTTCATTGGTGTAAAATAATAAGATGAAAATACCATGTTTCCGTATAATCCACAAAGTGACATTTACTATACAATCTCTCTTCCCTGTGCACTGCCTTAATCACAAATCAAATGTACTTTTGCTGGGATTAATTTGGTATTTCTTTTTCTATTTTTGTGACAATTCTGCATTGTCTAAACGTCTATAAATGAATAATCGATCTTGTTAACTAGTAGTATAAATTATCCTTTCTTCTTCAAGATTATCTATACTTGGTCCTTTGAATTTTCATATGAATTTTGCAATACATTTTTCAATTTTAGCCAACAGGACAAAGTTACCTGGTTTTATTAGCCTTGTCTGGTCTATAGATATTTTGGGGGAGAAATGACATCTTGTGGTGTTGAGTTTCCAATACATGAACATGATATATCCCTTCATTCATTTAAATTTTCTTTATATTCTCCCAGTAATATTTTTTACTAGACTTTATCCTGGCAACATGATAGTTATTGATGATATTACAAATTGGATATTTTGTCTTCATTTTGACTTGTAGAAATTTTCTGGTAGAAATACAATTGATTTTTGCATATTATCCCATATCTGGCAACTTTGCTAATCATACTTATCAATTCTAATAGTTTGCACATTGTCTAAGGCTGCTGTAAAAAATAACCACAAACTTAGTGTCTGCTTCAATCAACAGCAATGTATTCTCTCACAGTTCTAGAGGCCAGCAGTCCAAAATCAGCCTCAATGGCCAGAAGTAACATGTCACAGAGCCGTGATCCATCTGCCCCTTGCCTTTTCCAGCTTCAACATTGCTTATGACCACACCACTGAAGCCTCTGCCTCCATCATCATATGGCCTTCTCTTCTGCCTCTTGCCGTGTGAGGGTTAGTGTTGATGGCCAGCTTGATGGAATACAGAACCACCTGGGAATACCTGTGAGAATCACCTGGGTGTACCTGTGAGAATCACCTGGCCACACCTGTGAGAATCACCTGGGTGTACCTGTGAGAATCACCTAGCCACACCTGTGAGAATCACCCAGGCACACCTGTGAGAATCACCTGGCCACACCTGTGAGAATCACCCAGGCACACCTGTGAGAATCACCTGGCCACACCTGTGAGAATCACCTGGTTGTACCTGTGAGCATCACCTGGTTGTACCTGTGAGAATCACACAGGCACACCTGTGAGAATCACCTGGCCACACCTGTGAGAATCACCTGGCCACACCTGTGAGAATCACCCAGGCACACCTGTGAGAATCACCTGGGCATACTTGTGAGAATCACCTGGCCACACCTGTGAGAATCACCTGGGCACACCTGTGAGAATCACCTGGGCACACCTGTGAGAATCACCTGGGCGTACCTGTGAGAATCACCTGGACATACCTGTGAGAATCACCTGGGAATACTTGTGAGAATCACCTGGGTATACCTGTGAGAATCACCTGGACATACCTGTGATAATCACCTGGGTGTACCTGTGAGAATCACCTGGACATACCTGTGATAATCACCTGGGTGTACCTGTGGGCAGTTATCTTTGTTATGTTCACTGATGTGGAAACACCCTTCTACAGTGTGGGCTGGACCATTCCCTGGCTAGAATCCTAGACTGTGTAGAGAAAGGGAACTAAGTGGCACACATTGCTCTCTGCTTCCTGATTGGAGATGCAAGGTCACTGGCTCCCTCAAGCTCCTGCTTCTGCTCCTTCTCTGCCAAGATAGACTGTAACCTGAAACCGTGAGCCAAATCAATGCTCTCTCTTCCTTAAGTTGCTTTTGTCAGGGTATTTTATCCGAGCTATGGGAAAAGAAAGACAATGGAACTAACTTCTGCTACCCTCCTATAAGGATGCTGGGAATGCTAGTTCAGTTCAGGTAATCCAAGGCCACCTCTTCATCACAAGAGCTCTAAGCTGGCCATCTCTGCAAAGACCTTTATCCAGAATAAGAACAATTTACATGGTCTGGTATCTTTGGGATGGCTTGGGGTACATTTTTCGTTCTGCCACTGTTTGCCTGTGTTTTTTTCCCAAAGTACAAGATCATGACATGTGTGGATAATGGCAGTTTCCTCTAACAGTTTATTTTTTATTATCCTTTTTTATATACAGATGCTATTTGGCTTATGGTGGAGTTGTGTCCTGATAAGTCAATGATAAATTTAAAATATCCTGCTGAACACACTTAATCCCTCACCTACTGGACACTCTATCTCAACAGTATTATATACTTTGGAGCGTGGGTTGCTCACCCTCATGGCTGTGTGACTGGGAACTGTGGCTCACCACTGCCCAGCCTCTTAGAGTGTCAATCGTGGAGCTAGAAAGATGGCTCAGCAGTTAAGAGCACCAGCTGCTCTTGCAGAGGACCCACACTCTGTTCTCAGCACCCACATGGCAGTCACTTCAGTTCCAAGAGATCCAGTGCCCTCTTCCAGTCTCTGGAGGCTCCAGGCACACACATGGTGCACAGACATACATGCAAGAAAAACACACATACACATAAAATTAAATTTAAATTTAAAACTTGAAAGAGTCAATCATACTACATACCACTAGCCCAGGAAACAATGCAAATTTGAGAGTATGGACTACTGAACACATATCACTGTCACACCATTATAAAGTCAAAACATGCTAAATTGGGAATCATCTATTGGGAAGTACAGTGGTCATTAAACTTTCACAGACAAGAGGTTCCTATGGACAAGACTACACTTCCTACTTCTGAGTCTAGTACTTTTTGTGACTGCTCTCTGCCTCATGGCTCTAACAGCTGATAACCTGCTAAACAATGGTCCTTGAATCCAGGGCCTATGGATTTGCAGACAGGGCAGTATCAGTCCCAGGCCATGATTCTGATCTAAGGTTACAGCTAGGGCAGGCCTCACAACAGTGCACTGATATAAGGCTTCTTCCTCGGAAGAGCCTTCTGCTTCTAGCTTACAGCTTCATGGCTACCATTAGTAAAATATTAATATTTTTATCGCTGAATGTGTTTTGAACCTATGGGATGGGCAATGGGGCATTCACAGGGTCTATGGTTCTCAGCTCACTCATGGTCTTGCCTCCATGGATAATTCTCAGGACAGCCTGCAGGACTGCTCCTCTAAACCCCACCCCACAATTACTATTGCCTTCCATCCTAGGCACACAGAGGGAAGCAAGACTCCAGCACATACCCTGCAGAGTCCTTCAGAAAGGGCTGCCCATCTAGAGGAAGGACAGCCAAGAGGTCACATCTCCTGGGGACCTAACCATTCAGCTCCCCAATCCAGGCACCATATGTGATACATACAGCAGTGACACCTAAACCATTACCAAGCAACCTATCTACTCTGCATTGGAGTTGAGGATTCACAGAGAAGAAGGCTACAAGACTTAATTTCTCCAAGCCATCCCCCTAGTGGCCTCTGAGGCCTCCTCAGTCCTCCGCTGGAGGGAGGTGGGGCCTGAGAACAGGACTCCAGAGCACTTGGAGGGATCCACACTTTCCTCACTCTGGGGTCCTCCCTTAGAGGCTCCATGCCTGGGAGACCCTTTCTGCCTCCTGTCTCAAGCATGCCTTGGGTCTGTCTCTTCTGGACAACTCAGGATTCCCTGTCTCAAGGAGCTGCCCAACAGGAGTGATAAGATTGCAGTGATTCTGTGCGCTGTCCCACATTTGTATTTATATCTGCATTATGTGACATAAAAATAAACTTTAGAACCCATGGCAATAGCAGAAAACTCAAATTTTTCTTAGGCCATTAAATAACAAATGAAAACCACCACATCAAGCCTGCAGAAAGACCACAGAAGAGAAGAAAAGGCTTATCTATAATGGCACATCTTTTCTGCTTTTTAACCTTGAGGCCACACATTTTCATTTTGCCCCAAGCCTCACAAATTTCCAAGCAACTCTGGTTGCAGTTTGCCAGTTGCCAAAGCCAACCCTGCCGGCTTGTGGCTGACCCCAAAGCTAACGGTAGAGCTCATTCTCACAATACTGTGACTCTCTGAGTGCCCCATGGTGACTCACGGCTCAAGACTATATATTCCTCACTTGTCTGAATGCAAAGTAAGAGTGGCTATTTTTATAGAACAAAACCAGGGGGGAAATGTGGGCCTCGGCCCATCGGTATGCACCGCTGCACCTGAGATGCTCAGTGCGCATAATAAATCTGTCTTTGGAAACTTTCTTCTTTGCAGTTTTGACACAGATAAATGACAAGTATTAAATCTTCAGGGAAAATAACCAGCTGCTGTAGTCATTGAATTACTGAGACATAAGCTTCTGGGCCTGCCGATGTGAAACACCAGCTAGAGGCTCCAGGAAAAGACCACAGGTGAGCCAGGGGAATGTCAGGGGTGACCTCAGAGTGTCTCTGTCTCTATCAGCCCAGAGAAACTCAGGGCCACGTCTCATCTCAGGGAAGCCGAACTTTGGAAGCCAGACTTGTAAACTTGACTAGCGGTGGACCATCTGTTCCCTGCTCAGAACAATAGTGTTAGTGGGTGTCAGGGCGATGGGACAGATCAGAGCTAAACATACTTATCCTTTGAGGATTTCATATGCACATACATTATGTGTTGGTCATAGTCATCCTCCACTCCCCACTGCCAACCTCTCCCAGGCCCCTCCCAACAGTCCCTAAATTCAAGTCCTTCTTGTTTTGGTTTTGCTTTTTAATATATATATATATAATATATATAATATATAATATATATTATATATAATATATATTATATATATTTTATATATATTATATATATATTATATATATCATCCATCCAGTTAGTGCTGCCCATACACACATGGGTATGGGGCAATCCTCTAGAGCACGGCCCTTCCCCTAACAGCCAACAACTGTCAATAGTGCCTCAGCTAGGCGTGGAGGTGCTCATGTCCCTCCCCCATCCATACTCTGAAGGGAATGGAGGAAGTCCTGAGTGAGTGAAGACATGAGCGAATGTGAATTTTGACATAGGCACAGCTAGTCAAGAACTCTGAAACTAATTGGTCCATGGGAAATGGGCAAAGCCATTATCTATATAGGCCAGGTTCAAGATGGAGGATGAAACAGAGTCCAAAAAGAGTGTTTATGAATAATTGATCAACATGATGATTGATGAGCATGGGCCAGACTAGCAAGTGCAGCTTCCTCCTCTGGGATGTTCAGAGCCTGAAACTGCTCCTACAGATACCTCCTACCAAGGCTAGCGACCCCTCCCCCTGTGCTATACCTAATAAGCTGAGGTTCCATGTTGCGGCTGTACCCATTAAAGAACCTTCATTGTATGCAAGTCTTTCTGCATCCTCTTGAAGACCCTAGCCTGGGTTCTGGGACCCAAGGCTCTCAAAAGCGGTAATGCTGGAATGCTGAGTGGCTTGAGCCTATGCAGGTCTCATGTAGGCAACCACAGCTGCCATGGGCTCATGAGTGCAGTGGTCCCGTCATGCTCAGAAGAAAGTGTTGCCCCAGTCCTCCCTGACCTCTGGCTCTTAAAATATTCTTACTCCCTCTTCTCCAATATTCAATGGACCTAAGGGGGTGGTGTGTGTGTGATGTAGCTGTTCCAGCGATGGCTGAAACCTCCGTAGACACTTATTCTCTGTACTTCGACCAGTGGCAAGTCTCTGTACTAACTGCCATCCGCTGCACAAAGACAGTTCTCGGATAAGGACTCAAGCAGCACTAACTGATGGGTAAAGCGACATGAATCTAGAAGACAGTTGAAACTACGTCCATTCAGCAAAGTAATAGTAGTAGGTTCAACTCTAGGGCCTCTAAACTCCCCAGTCATGGGTTCTTATCTAGATTTATAGCACCAGGCATGAAGGGCTTGGAATCTCAGTGTGGATATCCCCAGTATCCCCCATGCATTACCTGGCTTAGAGATTCAGGGCATCTAAAAAATTAACTTCCATCTCTAACATTCTTTCAATGCCCCAAAGAATATTGGTGATAGTCTAAAAAAAAAAATCACACAATTGACACCAGAACCAAGACCCCCCTGACCCCCATAGAGGCTGTGGCTGTTCTGTTTATAGTCAGTCTATTGTGCCTGGGGGTAAAAAAAAAAATAGTGCCATTTTCTTTGAAAGTTATACATGTTCATATAGCCAGAAAATAATTTTAACAGTGAGCTGATCTCCAAATGTTAATCAGAACTAAAGTGAGAAGAAGGGAGTCCAAGGCTGGGCCCAAGGAGCAAGGGGAAGGATGCCAGACTCTCAGACAAGGATGTAGAGCCTGCTAGCTCAGAACCAGTGACTAGTCCCAGGCAACTCCCAAGATGAGTTGAGAGCTCTGGGCAGGATAACTGCAATATGAGGTAGAAGTGGGGGAACCCACTTACCCCTCATAACAAGACATGGAAATGCTACCAATTTCATCCGAATGGAACTGAGAAAAAGTGGCTGGTAAAAAGTGAGTGGGGACCCTAATACAAGTGTCTCCCTTAACCCTGTTGCTCTGTGACCAACTGACCAGTGATGGAGCATTCATCCAGGAACAGGTGTGAGTCCCCCAAAAGTTTCCTCTGCCCTGTTCCATGGCAATAGAATGCCGACAGTCACTGCTGGGAAGGCCACTCCTAGGGCGGGCTTCCATCCCCAACTTGGTTCCCCAACTTCTCCCTTCCCTGCAGACACTATGGCACTTGAGGATGGGTATCCACCTCCTTAGGGACCCCTTATCCCATTGTTCCTGCAATGGGCAAGAGAGAGTGAATACTCACTGTAGTGGGTAGCCATTCCAGCTTTGATCTGGAAGTTCCAACCCCCATTGAGGCTTCGGCAACTGTCAACGCCTACAAGGCGGGGCCAAGGGAGGCACGGAGAGACCCGAGATCTGGATGGAGCAGCGCTCTAGCTCTGGGTTCCTGGACCCTAGTCTGTGGAGGTTGACTGAGCAGAGCTCCAGAGAAGACCGCTGGACTGCGATACACCTTCCCCAGACCCCGCGACCTACCTATCCCTTCATTTGTAAGTTACCCACTAAATAAATCTTCCTTTTAACTACGTGGAGTGGCCTTAATAATTTCACCAATAACTCACAGAGCCCTTAGCCTCTGAGCTTGGTCACTAAACATCCCCAGACCTCAATCTCCTCATCCACAAATGGAGTACCAACCATGCTAAGGTGACAGAAGGAATGATAACTCACGAAAGTGTGTCACAAGTTATTTGTGGTTGCTAACACTCAACACTATCATTCTACCTTATTCACAACAAGGACCAATTGTAAGAGAGGTAAGAGACTTTGAAGACAGGCACATATGAAACAGCCATTCTCTACTTCAGTTTCTGTATCTGCAAAATGGGTATAAAAGTAAGTACCTACTACAGGAAGGATATATGCAGAACAATACAGCAAATGAATTGCAAAAGTTTAATGCACCTTTAAATGAATCAATATGCAACTCAATTAATATTATTATTAATTCTTTTTAAACCTAGGCCAAGCCACAGAATAAACCAAGAAAAATAGCTCTGAGAAAGTATTTACATTTTTTTCTAGCATACAATTGTGTCTAGTAAAGACAAGCTGCACAGGCAATGCTGTGCCCTCACCAGAGCCGCTGTTCCAGGCATAGGGTCAGACAGCCTGGACACTCCCGAATCTGCCAGAGTTGAGCAGCTCTGCCTTAGGCTGTGGCTAAACTCTGCCCTGCTTGGCCTGGCCTGGCTGGACTTAACACCCACTGTCTTCAACACGGCAGGGCTGGCCCACAGACCTGCAGTCTCTGCTGTCTCCCAGAGGGGCTGGACCACAGACCTGCCATCTGTGTTGTCTCCCAGGGCCCTGTGTTTAGGAAAGCTGTGCTCAGAAGGCTCCGTCCCTGCCTGATGTGGTCCTCTGCTCTTCTTGCCTAGAGATTTTTAGTACTTTTTGAGCAAGGGAGCCTGCAGCTTCATTTTGAGCTCTGCAAATCAAGGGGCTGGTATTGCTGCCTGGTTCCTGCCACCCTCCACCCTTCCCAAGGCAAATCCACTCCCTGTTTCCTGAGCACCATTTCTGACACCCACAGATATAATCTTGGCTGCAGCCCTGGCAAGCTGGCAAATGGAGGTATGATTTAGCACCAGATCTCAGGGGTCCACTCTTCTGAAAGCCAGAGTTGCTAGATCCTCACTTGAATTACCACCTCTTCTCATGGTACCACCTGCTTGGCATTTAACTGGGCTAGAGTACTACATGCTATTTTTAGCTTGACCTTGCTCATTAAATTCTCTCAACAGTGTATAAGGTATATAGTACTTTCTCTATCTTTTAGACGAGGATGCTCAAAGGGTTTCACAAATCAAAGACCAAATGAGAAGTCAAGCCAGGCTACACACACAGGTGTGTTGGGCTCCAGCCCTGGACTCTTGCTTTCTTTGCATCTGAACTCCTGTTCCTTCTCCCAGCCACCTGCAAGAAGTCCCATACGCTCTGTCCAGCTGCGACTCTTCTCCCCAAACCATTTTCTCAAAGGCCACACCCTTGTTTTTGGCAGGAGGTACTGACTGTCATATACACATGAAGGTCCATGCAGCAGGCTCACAATTGGTGCCTTCAGATCAGCAGAAACCATTCTCTCTGTTTAGACACCAGAAATCGGTCTAATAAATCCCTGTTACCAGCATAAAAGGCTTCTATCTGCTCTGTCCCTCTAGTGAACCCTGCCTAATACAGTCCTTAACTGAACTATAGCTGCAAAGACATTTTTTTTTAAGAGTGGAAGAAACAGTCAAAAGTTCTAGGGGTTGGGGTGGGGCTATCTTGGGGACCTAGCAAAGTCTGCAAATGTGCATGTAGACAGGGGAGCCAGCAGAAAGAGAAAGATTTTCTTATCTCGCCAGCAGCAGTACTATCACCCTCCATGAGGTTCAGACCCACTTCTGCTCCACACAACACCAGACCCACTGTGCCTGGGCAGGTCCTCACAGGAACAGTCACCAGTGAAGCCCTAAGCCAGGAGGAGCTGGAGCAAGGTCTCCTTTAACATGGATCCTGTCAATTGCTCTAGGCCAACGGTTCTCAACCTATGGGTGTCAACCCTTTGGCAATCAAATGACCCTTTCACAGGGTTGCCTATGCCCATCAGAAACACAGATATTTGTATTATGATTCATAACAGTAACAAAATTATAGTTATGAAGTAGCAAATAATTTTGTGGTCAGGGGTCGCCACAGTATGAGGAACTAACTGTATTAAAGGGTTGCAGCATTAGGAAGGTTGAGAACCACTGCTCTAGGCCTTTCCATCAACTACACATTCATTCATGGCGAGGATAGCCTGATTTCCCACCCAACACCAGGATGGACACACAAAGGACTCACACGCCTCCAAACAGCAAACATTTCAATGGAGCTTCCGGTTCTCCCGTTAATCCTGACTCTGCTGCTGGGTTGTCTGTGCAGAGGCTTTGACTTTCCCTTAATTCAGTGTTGAGCCAGAGAAGAAGAACAAGAGCAAGGGAGGGAGAGAGGGAGGAAGGGAAAGGAGAGGGAGGGAGGGACGGGAGAGGGTGGGAGATCAGAAAGAGATCTGAAAGGTATCTTAGGGTTTTGTTTTGATTTGGTTTTCCAGGAACTATATCTATGTGTCAAGGGGCTGGTTAAGTGGTCCCTCTAAGACAGCCTCTGTGTCTGATGCCTGAACCTCAAGTCCACAGGGGAAGCATGGATGGTCTGGACCCCATCTGTGCTTTCTGAGTCTGTCCTTGGTGAAGGGTTGAGGCTCAGGAGGGCAGGTCCCCTGGCGCTGAGCTAAATACATGTACAGCAAGAAAATGAGTCAGCGGCTCGGCAAGTGTGTCAGCATGCTGGAAGCCTGCCATGCTTCCTTTTTACCTCCACAATCTCAAGAGGAAGTCCCTCTGGGACCCAGCTGGAAACAGGCAGCAATGGAACTGTTGTATATTGACAAAACACATTGACACATTACAAAGCCACCAAAGTGTCTTGGGTGAGATTCCCAGCAAACTGGCTCTAATTGAACTATGCAGTCAGGAGGTCTGGGGGCTTGTCCTTGGGTGGAGTGTGACTGAACTTCCCAGGTGACTGCAGCAGGAACTGGTACTGTGGGGGTGTTCTGGAGCCAGCATGGCCTTCAACGCTGCCATGGCTGCCACGGGAAGAGCACGTGACTTTGGGCAAACAGCAAGGTACTAGAGTCATTTCTAGACCTGAGAGCCCTCTGCAGCCACCTCTCCTGGCAGCTGGGAGGCTGGTTGCCATGTGACCCGTCCCGCGGGCCAGGTTATTGGGGAGACCCGAGGAGGCACCTCCTGAAAGATCAATGGGGGCGAGAGAGAAAGGAGACCAGGCGCATTAAGGAAGACAGAGTCAGTCTGAGTCACGTCAAGGTCTCGTTTATTGACTGGGTATTGAGGCTTATAAGCAGGGCTTCAGGCAGGGAGGGGGAGCAGAGGAAGCAAAAGGAGAGAAGAATGGAAAATTCCTAAGGAAGGGTGAGGTCGCTTTGGTCCCAGGCCCCTGCAGCTGGCTGATTAGCACGTACTCCAGGAAGTTGTACAGCGGTTAGGCCAGGAACCTGTTTCTGCAAGGTTTGATAAAGTAAGGAAGGTCACACAAAATTCAAGACACAGCTGTCCAGAGTCGGTCTCCACCAGTTCCCCCCCTTTTCTCAAAAATGGACCAAGTCCATTGTGATCAGGTTGGCTAGGGTCCGAGAGAGTCCCTGTCTTAGGCTACACAGGGGGCTTCCCACGCTCGGCAGCGTGCCATGTTGAGCTGGTCTCGACGACCTCTGTACGCTGTTGTCTCCGGTGTGGGCCCTGTACTATTCCCGTCATTGGGTACCCTCTAGCAGGACCGTGGGGACGCTAGGGCCTTAGGACACTGAATCTGAGTCCTTGATGGGGCTCCTGGCCGGCCTCCTCGGAATCTACTCTGTGATAATGAATTGAGACTGTCGTGGTAAGGCCGAATCAATCTGATTTTTGATAAACCGAGTCAACTGCTGAAAGGCCCAGGTACCAAAGGTAATGAGAAGGAGAAAAACAATTAAGGGGGCTAGAATGGTAGGTAGCAAGGCAGAGAGCCAGGGGGACCCTTGCAGCCAATTTTCAAACCACCCGTGCTGGTTTTCAAACTCTCTTTTTCTTTGGGCTAGCCTTTTCCTTAATTTTTCCATCAATTCCCTGACAATACCAGTATGGTCGGCATAAAAGCAGCATTCTTTCTTTAAGGCTGCACATAATCCCCCCTCCTTAAAAAATAGTAAATCCAGACCTCTTATGTTTTGTAACACAACCTCAGAGAGCGAGGTTAAAGATTTCTCCAGAGCAGAAAGGGATCTTTCTATGGCCTCTAGGTCAGTAGTCATAGCCATTTGTAACTGCATAAGGTGGTTGCTCTGCACGAGGGCAGTAGTTCCTGTACCAATTCCTGCAGTGATGCCCCCAACACCTAACAATAGGGCAATAGTCATAGACACAGGTTCTCGAGTGTATCTACCTCTCTGCTCAAAGAATTCCATATCAGAGACTAATTGGACCAGAACATAAGAGTTTTCCCATTATCAATGGCAAAGCGAGCTTCCCCTTATTCAGTTTTTGCCATCTGCAAGTGTGTCATGGGTTCAGAGGTGGATACTGGAATTCTAGCATCCTCAGTTTAGTGATACCCAGACATGAATCATCATTTAGTTAAGACATCAGTGATATAAGAGCCAACAGTAATTAGCAGAAGCACAAGGGCCAAAAACCTTATGATGGCTGACAGAGTTCCTTATCCTCAAGGAACTTGGAACTTTATCTCAGGTTCCCTATGACAAGAAATTCCCTTTTGATCTAACATTCCAGGGGGGCGGGAAACAAGGGCGATGTTTTCTTTTCTGTAATTACTTCCTGCTAACATTGGGACGTTGTTGTCAAGGCCCTGGAAAGCCAGAATGTTAGTCAAAGACAAGAGGGAACGTTCTATTGACCAGCTGAAGAGATGGTATGCATATCGGCTGAATTGGTCCATATCAGCTTTCAGCAAGTTCAGGACTCACAGTCATTTGCAGTAGGTTGTCACTAGCAAATGATGCTAGGATGTATCTGTCAGCCAAGTGGAAACCTGTTGAGATACATATAAACTCGGAACAGGAGTTAAAACTTACGAACTTATTTGGAACTTTTAGACCCATAGTCTTAGTAATTGTAGTATTATTAATTTGCCCTGAAATCCATAGTGTCTTTTCTATCCAGACAGCCAAGTATAGACTGGACTGAAACTTCCTTGGCCCAATGAAAAGCATCTGTAAGTCTATATTTAGAACCTGTTTATCTTTTTTTTTTAAAAAAAGACTTATTAGCTTTAATTAATTAATCCATTTGATCAATCAATTACTAAGCTGAGAAAGCTATAGCTAGTCCAGTCATCAATGTCATCAAAGATCTGAGAAGGATAAACTTTACCTGAATGCAGACTTTTAAATCTATTTAAAAAAAAAAAAAAAACAACATAGACTATCCATAACCCAGACTGTCATCATCCCAGGCTCCTATAGTCTTCATAGTGTTGGCAGAACAGGTGTCAGGACAGCATCAGTCTTGGCTGCTGGGCCCATAATGTGAAATTCTCCCTGCTGAGGAGCAACTTGGTAAAAACTGACCTTATCTTGTCAGTGTCTCATAGGCCAAATCCCTGGCAGCAGGTGTTGAGTCAGAGTGTCTTGCCCAGTGGTCGGTGTTGTCCACAATTCAGGTGGCATCTTCTTGTCATTGCTCCATATCTTTTTTGGAGACCTTGGGAGTCATTGCTAGGAGCTGGGGAGCTTGGAGTCTCTGTTTGCTATAGTAAGCTTTTTATCAAATAATGTAAATGCCATATTCAACAGATCTTTGACAGGTTTGAGGACCATTATCTATTAAATGTATCTGAGCCAAACAAATCTAGGCCCAATCTTGAAAATATCTCTAAGTTTGGTAACAATAACCAGGCCAATTTGTTCTCTTATAGATATATTAGTCAAATATACTTCTCAGTTTTTTGTTATTAAAATAGAACAGTTTATGCTTTAAACTAGTATCTGAATAGCCAGATGACTAGTATTAACTTGTATTCCTTAACATAAAGGACATGCAAACTCAGACATTCAAAACCAAACATACATGTGGCCACATTTTTCATTCATACCTATAGAGTAGACAGACATTTTTACAACTATGACCCTTTGGAGTCTCAATGTAACAGCAGAATAGCAAGATAAAGAAATCTGAAACATGTTTCATTTTTTTATATATCTCAAGTCATTTTTTTAAATCATTATTTAAGCCTTTTTATCCTCAGACCTTTATACCTTGCTTTTACATATTCTAATAACTTGCATTTTACATATTTTTTTAAAACATTTTTTTTTATCTTAACCAACAATAATTTGAAACCAGTTCTCTTAAATGATGGCAAGTATTTGTAACCCATTGAACTCAAATGACCAAAACCCATGTTAATTTTTATTTTTCCTGTGGAAACAAAAGCATAATTTTCCCAGTATCTTGAACTGGTAATTTAACATTTGTTTTTAAGCAATATCAGGACAGAGAAGGGTTAACAAGAGAAGCTGCTGGCTGGCAGAAGAGACCTTGAAGTTATCACAGTAAAGGAAGGGAAGGGGAGCAGTAGGCATAGAGCATGTGCTTGGCTGCCAGTGTTCCTGAAAAAAAAGTTTTTTGTTAACTCCTCTGACTAAAGTCAGATTCTCTGCTCAGTGTTCACACAGTTTTTGTCAATTGCAGGCAGTCCCCATTGCCCTGTCCAGAGCTCCTGTCTTTGCCCGCCTGTACGGAGAGCGCGCACCCCCACCCTCGTGAGAGCAGCCAGCTGACTGCAGTCCTGATAGCAAGAGAGCTAGGGAGGGACGGAGGTGGCCTTTGTTATGCCTCTCTTTCCTCCTCTTTCTTTAGGAAAATAAGGGAGGTTAGTAGACAGAAACAAATAACATTTACACAGACAATCCAAGAACCGGAACATCAGCACTGAGACGATGGCCTCATTCACAGCCAGCAAGTCCCTCTTACAGTATGCAAGTCACACCTGGCAGGAGCTACCTGTTTATCTCAGTTCAATCAGGGAGTGGGGGTGGGGAACCCAGTTCCCTCTATTGTGGCTCACACATTCTTCCAGTGGGCTAGGCAAAGGTCTAGTGGAGAAGGGAACTGTCCCATAGCGTCCGTCACAGTCAAGTCAACAATGAGAACAGTTAATACATTTCACACAAAGACCAAGGGCACACGAAAAAACTTTGCCCCAACAAAACAACCAACAAAGCTCCAAGAACAATGACAGCCTGATGTGCTCTGGGGCGGGGGGGATAACCCTCCAGGCTCAATCACATCAAAAACAATCCAGACACAAGGATCTCTGTCCTTAATCAAACAGACATCAGGGGCTTCCACATCCCTGTCAGTCAGACATGTACCTTTTTTTTTTTTTTTTTTGGAAGAGAAGGAGAGAGTAAAGTAACAATGATCACAATAAAACATACAAAAAAACCCCCCACAAAATGGCTCTGACAATTTCCCGGGACAAAATACAAAGTGGCACTTCCTCCCACTGTGAGGGAAGATACCCAAAGATGCTCCTAAACCAAATGGTCACCTCTGAGGTGGCCTTAGGGCTCTGGGACGTCTCCCTTCGCCGCAGGTTCACTGTCCGGACACGTCTGTCCCAGTGAGAGCCTGCAAAGTACAAATCAAGGCTGCAAAGTACAAAACAAAAGTAACAAGACAGAGAGACACAGACAAGACAGAGAGCGCTCATACCGGTAGATGTCAATAAACCTCTGGACCCTTGGGTGTCAGGCAGGGGGAGTTTGAGAGAAAATCCTCTGCAAGGGCTAGTAAATGTGAAACATGCCCATCTCCCTCTGCTTCCTTTAGAGCATCTCTAATCACACCATAAAAACTAAAAAAGGCATCGGGGACATTTTCCCGTCTCTGATTAATTTGTTAATATCTTTTCCAACCTTGTTCCAAGTCAAAGGGTGAATTCCTGGTCCATTAATCACTAACCAGGGACATTTCTCCTCCACATATTGGTTTTTCGAGACAGGGTTTCTCTGTGTAGCTTTGCGCCTTTCCTGGAACTCGCTCTGTAGACCAGGCTGGCCTTGAACTCACAAAGATCCGCCTGGCTCTGCCTCCTGAGTGCTGGGATTAAAGGCGTGCGCCACCACCGCCTGGCCTCAAATCCTTTTTCTTAACTCTTATTCCTCTCTCCCTAAGATTACCTTTCATCTCCTTGAGAAAAACAGCCTCTTTAGATAAATTTTTGCCCATGATCGATGGGACAACACACTTACCTCAAGACTCTCCCGCGTTGCACGAGTGATGCGGTCCGGGCGTCTCTACCCTGATCCTCTCCGGGGGCCCCTTCTGTTGTCTGTCGTCCGGCAGGTCACCGTGCCTCGAGCCCCACGTTCGGGCGCCACTTGACCCGTCCCACGGGCCAGGTTATTGGGGAGACCCGAGGAGGCACCTCCTGAAAGATCAATGGGGGCGAGAGAGAAAGGAGACCAGGCGCATTAAGGAAGACAGAGTCAGTCTGAGTCACGTCAAGGTCTCGTTTATTGACTGGGTATTGAGGCTTATAAGCAGGGCTTCAGGCAGGAAGGGGGAGCAGAGGAAGCAAAAGGAGAGAAGAATGGAAAATTCCTAAGGAAGGGTGAGGTCGCTTTGGTCCCAGGCCCCTGCAGCTGGCTGATTAGCACGTACTCCAGGAAGTTGTACAGCGGTTAGGCCAGGAACCTGTTTCTGCAAGGTTTGATAAAGTAAGGAAGGTCACACAAAATTCAAGACACAGCTGTCCAGAGTCGGTCTCCAACAGCCATGGGGGAGCCAGTATGGGCACCATAACAGCGAGAATGCTTGTGCAACATGTCCTTATCTGGGCAAGTACACAGGAACAGCCAGGTAGGGTGTTCAGGTGAGATCACAAGACTTCTGTGGGGATAGCAATAGGATGACGCTGCCCTTTCCTAGAAGCCCCTGTGTAGTAGCTGCCCTCGGCCCTTCATTTCCACATCTCTGTCCAGCTGCAATGCCTGCAGTGAGAATCCTCATAGCTTTGGTTCTGTTCATTTCTTCCCCAATATGTGCTTAGACGCCCCTGAAAGAACCAGGGTTCCAAGATCATGAATCCTCAGGAAGCAATAAGAGTCATTTGAATTCTCTGCCAAGTGAGCTGAGAGAACCAGCCTTCAAACTCACCCCCAGGACAGCTGCTAGGAACCCCATTGCCTCTGCTCTACAGGGGTTCACTTCAGTCCCACCTGCTAATTCCTTGGCCTTGTGACGGCCCATCATCCACAAGTAGCAGAAAAGTCAATAGGTGGCTGACACCCTGTCATTCCCTAGATCTATCCTACCACCCCTCATACACAGCTATTCTCAAATATCTTCAAAGTAAAATTATCCTTTGGGTTTGTGAGGTACAAATGAAAACACAGGAAGTTAGCACAGCTTTCTAGAACATTCTTCCTCTGTGAAGAAATCAGCCTGCAACAGACAGCATCTGAGGAGTTGCCAGGCACCTTCCTGGCCACTAATGCCCATGTCCCAAAACACTGTCCATCTTACTTGCCATCTCCCTCTGCATCTCTCTGTCTTCATGGGCACCCCCTACACATACGCGCACATACACACACACACACACACACACACACACACACACACACACAGCCATCATCCCTCCTCAGGGCCCAGACAATGGCCTCTAAATCTGTCTTCTCACATCTCTTCCTGCCCCCTTCCAATCTGTGCGTCATCCCACAAACAGAATGGTCTTTTAAAAATACACATTTCTGATCACGTGTTTCCTGTCCTTAAATTCCTTTAGTGTCTTCCTACCTCTCATTTAAAATAAAGACCTGTGTGTGTGTGTGTGTGTGTGTGTGTGTGTGTGTGTGTGTGTGTGTGTGTGAGAGAGAGAGAGAGAGAGAGAGAGAGAGAGAGAGAGAGAGAGAGACTTCGTGCTTTGCATGATTTGCATGTGTGTATGTGTGCATGTGTGTGTGCATGGATGCAGATGCTCCAGACTGATGTTGGGAATCATCTCAATGTCTCTTCCACCTTAGTCACTGAGGACAGGTCTCCCAATTTACACTCAGAGTTCTCCAACAGGACTTGTTTCCCAGGCTAGCTTGCTCTGAGCATCCCCTGCCTGCACTTCCAAGGCTGGAATTACAGGCAGGTCACACACCCACCTGGTATTTATGTGAGTCCTGGGATCTAAGTTCTGATCCTCATACTTACACAGCAAGTCCTTGAGCCACTGAGCCGTCTCCCAGCCCCCTTCTAGTATTTGAGACAGTCTTTTACTGAACCTGGAGTTTATCGATTCAGCTCGTAAACTGGCTGTTACAGGGTTCTGCCTGTCTTCACTCACCTCTCCAGCCCTGGAGTCATGTCACCTCACCTGGGTCTTCTACGGATGCTGGGGATCCAAATGCTAGTCCTCACACTTGTGTTCAAGTCACTTTATAGACTGAGCCATTTCTTCAGCACTCTGGAGAGAACTGTTAACCTGGCCCACGAGTAGTTACAAGGCCCTCTGAGGCCCCAGGTCGCTTCTTGTACCTGGCTGCTCCTTTCCTGCTGGATTCCAAAGAGGGTGGCCTTCTCCCCGCCTCCAGCTCTTGTTGCACACCATTGCCAGTTTATCAGCTGTCACGTGGTTCTATGGCCACTGGCAGAAGTCTTCAGTGATGCTCTGTGTGACAGACAGGCTGGAGCACTTTCTTCTTAAGCCACACAGCATGAGCCAGTGCATACAAACTCCTACACTCGGTTCCTGATCTGTGGTGTAGATGGGATCACATTACCTGTAACTATGGGAGCCTGGGAGACAAGTCACGTGGAACACATGGTTCTGGGCACACTCAGAAACACCAGCACTGGGCACAGCTCATCCTCAGGCCTCAGACCAACACCTTCCCCCAGGGCCTCCTGGGAGCCAAACCAGGCCTTCTAAGTGCTCCCACGGCTTCCTGTCCCTTCCTGTCACAACAAATCAAAATATGAATTTGTCTATCCTCAGATTCATCATGGCAGAAATCCTGCTTATTTATTCACTGCATCCCCAGGGCCTAGCCTAGTTTCTCAGAATAAGTGTTCTTTTATTCTGGTACGGTTGGGAGGGTGTGGATACAGGATGGAGCACATGCATTCTGTCACTGTATTTGGAGATGGATTCAGAGAGCAAGGGAAGGCACCCAAAATGTGTCCCAGGAAGATCTAGCAGCTGATGAGAAATATATGAATGCTCCCTTCCACCTCTGCAGGCTTATGATACATTCTGCATGGCTGTAATATCACGTCATTTTCTTTTTTGCAATTCAGTAGTGCAGCATGTCCATCAAAGGCCAATTCTCCCTTGTGTTTGAGCCAGAAAAAGACCACAGTGATGCTCTGGAAAGACCTTGTGCTGTGAGTTTAGTAGACTAAATTCAGGCCCTGTATTATCATTGAGTCTCTATGTCACCTTGCACTATAACTTGGACCAAAAGATACACTTGACTCATTTGTAAAATGAAACTTTGAGATGTGTGACTAAATCCCAGAAAGCCACGTCTAGCCTATGTGTGTATCTTATTGATTCAGGTCTAGGCCACATAGGATGGTACTCTCATGTGACACATCCTAGAGCAAGCCGAAAGGGACACCTCTCACGTGGTGGGCCTGAGGCTATAGAGACAGGAAGTTGTCTGGTGACAGGTAAGAAGTGGGGGCCCAACTGTAGCCAGTGCCAGGCAGGGCCACACACACAGTAGATGATTATGGGAGTAGGTTGCCATAGACCTGGGGAAGGAGCTGGGCTGCAGGGATGGAGCAGAGAGAGGCCGAGATAGAGAAGAGTTACCTGCGGACTCGGTCTCTGAGAGGCCACCTTGGTTGTAATCCCTGCAATTAGGAGCTTGAAGGCCCCCCATCTTCCTTCTCTTAAGTAAGTTCTGGCTCTTTCTATTCCTCTGGCCAAATAGCTGCTGACTGAGTCATCTTCTCATACCGGATGCCAACTGAACAAAACCTTAGCTCCACTAAGGGTTCCACTCATGACAGCTTCGTATGTTTCAAAGACCTCTGTCTTCACCCATCTGATTAGTCAGCCTTCCGTCACAATAAGAAAATACCTGAGGTAATCACCTTACAGAGAGAAAGGGTTTATTTGGGTTAATAGTTCTGGAAACTTTAGTCCATGGTAGAATGTCCCTGTCACTTTGGGCCTGGGTGAAGTGGCACATTGTAGTGGGTGTATACGGCAGAGGAAAACTGCTCACTCCACAGTTGGGAGGCAAAAACAAACACACAAGAGGAAGAGGCCGGGATCTCAGCATCCTATTCCAGAGCACATTCCCAATGGCCTAAAGACCTCCTATTGGACACTCATAAGGTTCCATGATCTCCCAATGGCACCATATTGAGGACCAAGCTTTTAACACATGGGCCTTGGGCCACATAAATTCCAACCAATAGCAGCACTCTTATTTGAATGCACCAGATCGGAGAAAGGGATACTTTAGGGGAGGTTTTCATTATACAAATGAGGAAACTGAGATCCAGTGGGGGATGGAGGATAATGGACTCACTCAAGGGCACTTAGTGAATGAGAGACAGCTCAGCCTGGCCTGTCTGTGTCCTAGAGGGACTTGGCAGTGCCCTCAGAGGGCTCCCTTTCTCCCATGACATCCACACCCTGAGCCAAAGCTGGTACGAAGTCAGAGTTCTCCATGGATTCTGCTGTGAAGCAGTCTCAGTTCTTATGGCATATGCCAAGAGAATAGTGGGGGGAGCCATGGCTGCTGGACTGTGGATACAGGTGTGCCCACAGCATGGAAGGGAAACAAGCATTCCCTCCCAGAGCACCACCCAGCTCCTACACATGCCCAGAATGAGCAATGCAGCCACGGATTTGCCTTCCCAAAGCAAGAAGAGACTCTTTTGAATGGGAGACGTCTGTAGGGAGCTCCCTGAGAGGCGTGATGCTGAATACCAGCAGATCTGGTGAGCTATGAGCACAAGAGAGAGGTGAGTCCCCAGAAGCATCATCCTGGAAATCCAAGAGCCTAGGGTGTCTGGGGAGGCAATTCCAAGACCACATTCAAAGACTTTCCCTTTTCCTAAACATGGCACCAGAAGAAAACTAAGACATGGCTTTTGAAGATGCCATTCCTATGAATGCAAAGCCATATATTTCAGAGATATTTTAACTACATGAAATCTGTCTTATTAGGCTTTGGCCACCTCTGTGGCTACCAAGTCTGATAAAGGCACTAAGCAAGCTTGTTATAGAGACAGATGGGGATTGGCTTAAAGTGCTCTTATTAAGTCCCATTTCTCAGATGACAACCTGGGGCATTGGGCTTCAAGGCCCTGAGGCTAACATGTGGCCATCTCCAGAAACCAGATCCAAGAAGCATGGCTCTACCTTTGGGCTGTAGCTAATGCTCTTTTGACTTGCCTGTGGGCAAAACTGACTCAGAGTAGGGAGGCTGCAGAGGTCTATAATTCCCTGAGGTTCAAGGTCAATGGCCAAACTCTATAGCATATTAACACAGGCTGTGTAAACACTTGTAGCTTATCTGCCTTTGCCAAGGAATCAGAAAAAAAAAAAAAGTTTTTCCCTGGGGTCTAAACCTAACTTTTGACTTCACTGTCTACAGATATAAAGCCTTTGAAAAAGCCAGGGGCAGGGAGTCAGAGAACCCAGGAATGAACTGTGTGCAAGACTCATGCTTCTCCGAGCTTTGGTTACCCTACAATAAAACACAGGCAAATGAGATGGCCTTCCACATCTCTGCCCATTCTCTACTTCCAGACGATTCTCAATGGCTCCTCCGAATTTCCCCCAACAGAGAAGCAGCTGACTTAAGCTTCAGGTTACATCATTTAGCAGCTGGCACATGGCAGGCCCACCGTAAATGTCCCAGAGTTAATTTAAGGGCTGCCTCAGGCATCTAGAATTTCTCATCATATCTGCATCTATCCCATAATTCCCTAACACTCGATGAACCGTGTGGGCTGTGGTAAACCCTGTGGTTTATGAAAAATATCTGAGAGATCACATCTCGACCAGGGGGCATGAAATCCCTGGGAGGAAGGAGCCCAGAATGTCACTGATGCTGAGAAAAGGACTGCATAAAATCAAAGCAGACCGATTTCACTCATGAATCTAAATGCGAAAATCCCAGACAAAACGCTAGCAAATTGGATTCAACAGTATATTAAAAGAATAATGTACCACAGGCAAGTGGGTTTCCCAAAGAAGGCGATGCTGTTTTAATATTAGTAAATCTGTTTATGGAACACACAAGTGGATCAAATAAGAGACGCCATATGATTATCTCCACAAGAGCAGAAAAACCCACCATGAAGATTCATCATGGATTCCTAATGGGAACGTTGTCTAAGATACTAGGAGTAGTACATGCTGACAGTTGTGGGGATTTTTGGTTTTGTTTTATTTTGTTCAAGGGAAGATGTCTCATAACCAAATGCCTTTCTCATATTTGGGAAATCCCTACATTATGAGGGGTGTGTGTGTGTGTGTGTGTGTGTGTGTGTGTGTGTGTGTGTGAACTGTGAATAGGGAAAGGTAGGTAGTTGGTAGAGGCAAGAGGCAACCTCAGGTGTCATGTTCAGAAAGGCCATCCAGCCTCCTTGGACACAGTGTTTCCCACTGGCCTAAAGCTCACCAATTAGGTTGGACTGGCTGGCCAGTGAGCTCCAGGGAGCCACCTGTCCCCACCTCCTCAGTGCTGGGATTGCAAGTGTGTGTCACCACACCTACCATTTTTATATGGGTTTCGGGGAATCAAATTCAGGTCTTACTCTTATAAGGAAAGTACTTCAGTTACTGAGCCAGTCTCCCCAGCTCACATTCTGAATTTAGATAGTAGCAGAGCTGCCTTCTACCACAGAAATGGAGAAAATGCCACATTCTCACTCTTCTGGGCACTGGCCCCTCCATAATAGCAACACTGGGGTCATCTGGCATAGAACTCAGCCTGTGTTCAGATGCTGGTACAAAGAAGCCAGGCAACAGAGCCTGTGTGCATATATTGGGGTGAGGGTCCCAGTAATGATAGCAACATCAGCTTCCTCAACTCCAGTGAAAAAGCAGGAGGCCCACATCCAGATGGTAGGGTCCAGCATCATTGGTCTTTTGGGCTATGGTATCACTAATTCAAAGATGGCAGCAGTTATCCAAAGATAGTGGCAGCCACGTCACTCACACAGAGTCATGATCTGGAGCCACCTGTTCATGCTTCCCTCGTTCCTGGCTCTGGGATATCCAGACTCCTGCCCATGAAATTTTTTTCTGCTTAAATCTGCCAGACTCCATTTCTGTTGCTGGTACCTAAGAAATCTTAGATATCAAAGTCAGTTTCCTTAACATGATGGAGAATATGTCATATTTTTCAAATCTCTGGCCAAAATTATGCACAGCAGTGGCATTCCTACTAAGACCGGAGTGGCCAACCTTGCTCTAACACTAATAACATGACTGGTACAGTCATAGGTGCATCCATCTCTCTCCTTAAACCCAGGTAGGTTTATTCGGGTACCATTTTCCCATAGTAAAATATGTACCCTTTAGACTATAAATGGATGAGGCTGGGACAATCATACATAGTTACTTAAGTAACCTCAACATTCGGTTATAGACTATTTCTATCATCCCCCAAAGTCTTATCAGGCTTCTTTAGATTTTTTTTTTTTTTTTTTTTTTTTGGTTTTTTGAGACAGGGTTTCTCTGTATAGTTTTGGTGCCTGTCCTAGATTTTGCTCTGTAGACCAGGCTGGCCTCCAATTCACAGAGATTTGCCTGTCTCTGCCTCCCAAGTGCTGGATTAAAGGTGTGTGCCACCGCTGCCTGGCCACTCTGTTACTTTTCCTTTTAACATCTTCAAAAGCTTCTTTAGATTTAACCCTCCCCTCATCTCAGCCCTAGAAACCATTGATTTAATTTCTGTTCCTATAATTTTGACTCCCCCAGGATGGACATAGACAAAATTCACATGGTAGAAGCAGTAAGTCACTTGCACACTGCTTCTTGAACTCAACTGAGATCCCTCCGTGCTCTTTTGCATGTAGCATTCTTGTGTATGGACGTACCCAAAATCTGTTTGCTTCATCCTTTTAGATATTTAGATTATTTTCAGTTTGAGACTGTTATAAAGTTTCTATAAACATTTGTAGATAGGCTTATGTAAGCAGTTTTTTGTTTTGTTTTTTTTTGTTTTCTTAGGTAAATATTTAAAGGTAGAAGTGCTGAGTTGCATTAAGTAAATATTTAACTTCAAAGGCGGCTGACTAGTTTGCCCCAGAGTACCAATCCTGGTGGAATTCTCCACAGTACTGTGGGAGCCACGGCACTTCTGCCTCCTTCCAATACTTGGCAATACCCGAATTTTAATTTTAACTGCCAAACAGATGTGCAGTGGTGTTTTGATTATATTGCGATTCTTTATGGATGAGGTGTCTGTTCAATTTGTCTACCTGCTTATTGTGTTGACATCTTTACGGACCTGTATGGATTCTTCTTATGTTCTCAGGACAAGTTCTTGGTCATATGCCCGTCTCAAAGATGCTTCCTCCTGCTCAGTGACTCACTGTTCCATTTGCTTAGAACTGTCTCTCAAAAAGTAAAAGCTTCATTTTGATAAAACCTGATTTGTCATTTTTTTTCTTGGTATGATTCGTATGTTTTAGTCCTACCTAGGGAATCATTGCCTAAATCAAGAACACAGATTTTTTTTCTGTTATATTCTCACTTCTGGTTCGATAGTTTTCAGCTCTTACATTTGAATCTTTAGTTCAGTCTGGGCTAAATTTTCTTTATAGTGTGAGAAGAGGGTTAATATCCATATTTTTGCACAAGAATGCAAAAAGCTTAGAGGATGCTATTATTTTTAACATTGCCCAGCTTGGCATAATGAGATTCAAAGTACACAAGAGAGGTACACAAGAGTACACAAGAGAAGTGTAATTACTGGAAGGGAGGAGAACAGCCACCATATGTGCATCAATGTGTTTTCATATTGAGAAATTCCAAAAAGCTCACTGAGAGCGCCTGGAATGAAGAAGAAGTCAATAAAATGATCTGTCACAAAATAAACATGTAAAAATCAATAGCTTTTCTAAATAATCTCAATAACTTAAGGACCAACAAAAGGAAAGACTCCTGTATACAGAGTAAAAGAAAAAGGCCTATAAATAATCTTAATTCATGGCCTTCAAAGAAAACCCAGAACCTTCTATTGGGGACACAACCAAAGATAACTAAATATAGCTGTGTCAGCCTCTTAGACAGAAGAACTCATAGAATAAAGATGTTAATTCTTCTAGGTGAAACTATAGTATTGAAGTCTGGGGGTAGAATGTATCAAATAATTTTTAAAAACCATTTGAAGAAATGAATAGCAAAAAAACAGATGATAGGAACATGTGTCAAGGGCTAGGGAGATGGCTCATTCCAGTAAAGTCCCTGCCACATGAGCATGGGATCTCAGTTTGGATCCAAAGCACCATGTAAAAAGCCAGGCCTTGTGGCTCTCAGTGCTGGGGGTCAGGAGCAGAATGATCCTTCGGATTCGCCAGCCAGCCAGTCTAGCCAACAGAAAGCTCCACTTTCAGTGAGAGCATCTGTCTCAAAGAAATAAGGTAGAAAGTGGGAGAGAAAGACACCTGACTTTGACCTCTGCCCTCTGCATATACAGCACACACATATGGAGAGAAGGAGAGAAGGAGAAAAAGAGAGAGAATGTCAAAAAATGGGGATGTGAGCTGCCCTACCATATAGGATAAAGATATCATAATTAAGACTTTGTATTTAAAGACTCAAAATTAAGCTGATGGATCAATATGCTAGAATGGGTAAGTCTGTCTGAAACAGCACTCAAGGCATAATAACTCAGCATTGTAGTCATCTAGACTCAGGATAGGTTGCAGTTGTAGAATGAAGCATTGTAGTCTATGAGGAACTTGTTTATAGAGTCATTTTTCTGAGTTCCTAAGCCATCCGCACTAGCAACACCCTTCAGACATCAAGGCAGTCTGGTGGAATGGTGTCAAGGAGGCAAGCACACCAGCAACTTTCTACTGATGTAGTATCGTGCCTATTATAAAAGGGAAGGTTGGCTGGCTGGTGGTGGCGGCGGCGGCAGTAGCGCACGCCTTTAATCCCAGCACTCAGGAGGCAGAGGCAGGTGGATCTCTGTGAGTTTGAGGCCAGTCTGGTCTATAGAGCGAGTTCCAGGACAGGCTCCAAAGCTACACAGAGAAACTTTGTCTCAGAAAAAATAATAATAAATGCTGTGGATATCGCTCTGTATAAATAAAATGCTGATTGGCCAGTAGCCAGGCAGGAAGTATAGGTGGGACAAGCAGAGAAGAAAATTCTGGGAAGTGGAAGGCTGTGTCAGGAGACGCTGCCAGCAGCCACCATGAGAAGATGTTAAGATACCGGTAAGCCACGAGCCACGTGGCAACTTATAGATTAATAGAAATGGGTTAATTTAAGATATAAGAAGTAGATAACAAGAAGCCTGCTGCAGCCATACAGTTTGTAAGGAATATAAGTCTCTGCGTTCACTTGGTTGGGTCTAAGCGGCTGCGGGACTGGTGGGTGAGAGAGATTTGTCCTGACCGTGGGCCAGGCAGGACTGGAGAAAACTCCAGCTACAAATAAATAAATAAATAAATAAATAAATAAATAAATAAATAAATAAATAAAAGGTGAGGTTGTGTAACAGGCTCATACTCATTTCTACAGATGAAGAGAGGATGAGTTTTGATAATCATCTGAGAGGCAACATATTGGTGCCTGTGGTGGTTTGAATGAGAAACATCCTCTATAGGTTCATCTATTTGAATCCGTGGTCCCCAGTTGGTGGTGCTGTTTGGGGAGGTTATGAAACATTAGGAGGGGCAGCCTTGCTGAAGAAAGTCCAATACTAGGGGCGGGCTTTGAGGGCTGATAGCCCCGGTCTCTGTGCTTCCTCTGTGTGGATAAAAATGTGATCAGCCAGCTTCCCTCTGCTGCTACCTTGCCATGCCCTCCCTGCCATTATGGACTGTCTCCCTCTGGAACTGTAAGCCTCACATTGTTTTTGGTCATGGTGTTTTATTACAGCAACAGAAATGAACTGATCCAGTGTCTGACACAGGCTACAAGAGACGAACCACATTTTCTGGACACATTCAAGACTGGAGCTCTGGACACACTTGTTAACATCCCAGCAGCTGGAGCCAGTTAACTATCAACAAGGTGGTGAACATTCCCTCTGCAGAGGGAATGTGGATTTGTGCCAGCTGTTAATCTTAGTGATCACAGACCTGACCTCAGAACAAGATGCCAATGGGTAGAAAGGGAAAGCAAAGAGACATTCTAGAACTTGGATGTGAGCTGCTGGCAGGTGTGGTGTGCTGAGCAATGCACAGGTTTGCTGAGTTAAACTAAAGTTTCAGTCTGGAGTTGCTAAATACAGCATCTAAAAGAGGATCTCGAATAGGCAATTTGATATGAGTCTCCATTCAAGAGAAGAGGTGCATATAGAAGCACAGACATTGCTGCCACTAGCTTATACAATGTTTGATGCAGTGGGACTATTTGACATTACCTGAAATACAGTATGACTGCAGTTTAGGAACTGTCCACCCACAGAGCTCTGGGCATTTCAATGTTTAGCTAACAGGTCAAAGAGAATGATTCAATAGGGATATTGTCAAAGAGGGTGTGACATCACAGGGACCAGAAAAACACGGATGCTTACAGGAGAAAGAGGCCCAAACTGGGCATAAAGATGCCCAGGATTTCCTAAGAGAAAAAGAGAGATGGAAACTGTGGGTGACCTTAACAAGAGTGGAGGAGACCCATGCTAGGCAACACTGTCCTAAGTGCTGGAGACTAGGAAACAAGAATGAGACACATTTCTTTCCCTTCAGGAAATCACAGCCCAGTGGGGGAGGCAGACGTGTGAATGAATCATTCCAATACAGTGTGATAAATCTTATAATAGGAAAACGTTTTCCTAAATGTGTTCCACTGAACACTGTTTGAGGGAGATGCTAATCCAATCTTAGAAACCAAACTGTTCCAAGCAAATTTAAGTTGGGAAAGGCTGCAGGCTAGACCTTTATCTCAGGAGCTTCCCAGGACAAGCTAATTCTTGAAATGTTCTGAGATTGTCAAGTAAAGAAATCTGACTAACTTTGATTCATGATTAACACACACACAAAAAAAAAATCGAAACCCTATTTGGCTAGAAGAAGATTTTAGATTGTGACATCTCTCTTCACTTCCTTTTGAGCAGAATCTTTGTTCAGTTGGGGGAACCCTGAAAGAATTTATAAATGAGTCAAGAAGTCCCTGGTATAGCACCATTCCTCATTGGACTTAATAAAAACCTGGAGCCAGATATCGGAGTAAATGCTGAAAGATCAGAGAGACAAAGGAACAAGCCGCAGACAGCCACCTCTCACCTCACCAACCTCCTCAGTCAAAAGGACTGAGTTCCTGTCTCCTCCCACTTTATATTCCTTTTCTCCCCTCAACCATATCACTTCCTGTCTCAACCTCCGTAGTGCTAGGATTAAAGGCGTGTGCCTCCCAAGTACTAGGAGCAAAGGCATGAGATCACAAGTGCTGGGATTAAAGGTGTGTGCCAGCACTGCCTGGCCTCTATGGCTAACTAGTGGCTGGCTTTGCCCTCCGGTCTTCAGGCAAGCTTTATTTGTTAGAGCACAAACAAAATACCACCACACCTGGGACAGAGCTGTGTCCTTGCTTGGAGAAATCAGAGGCAGTACACGGTAGGAGAAGCTGCTGCTTGAGTTGGCAGCCTGCCTAGGCCAACTGCCCTCCAGGTAAGGAGTCCAGGATCTGGAGGATTCCAGAAGAAACTAATATCCCGAGTGTAGCTAGAGTTTTCCGCTCCTTCCTGGCCCACTGTCAGGACAAATCTCTCTTACCCGCCAGTCCTGCAGCTGCTCAGACCCAACCAAGTAAACACACAGAGACTTATATTAGTTAAACTGTTTGGCCTAATGGCTTCTTGCTAGCTGTTCTTATATCTTAAATTAACCCATTTCTATTCATCTATAAGTTGCCGCGTGACTCCTGGCTTACTGGTATCTTAACATCTTTTCATGTTGGCGGCTGGCAGCATCTCTGTGACTCAGCCTTCCACTTCCCAGAATTCTCCTCTCTCCTTGTCCTGCCTATACTTCCTGCCTGGCTACTGGCCAATCAGTGTTTTATTTATTAACCAATCAGAGCAACACATTTAACATACAAAACATCCCACAGTACCAGAGATATTGTAGATGGTCTACACCGACCAAGTTTTGGAGTGAACATTAGCCACCAACCCTCCATGCATTTGGCATTGCTGCCTAGTTCACAAGACAGGGAATAGAACCAGCCCTTCATAGCCTCTGATTCTGCATCCACAGATGTTACCAATGATGCATTGAGAATTGCATTTTAAAGAAAATTGTAATGAGAATGTGCAAACTTCTCCAAAGAGTAATTATGACAACTGCTAGCATATCATTTGCCTTGTGTTAGGTACTGTAAGTAATGTAGAGATGGTTTAAGCACACGGAAAGATAGCTCAGTACTGTGGTGCATGCCAGCATTTCCAGTCCTCAGGAGGCTGGGGCAGCAGGAACAAGGGTTCAAGGCCAATCGAAGCTACAAAGTAAGACCCTGTCTCAAAAATACCAAGTAAACAAGAAGTACAGGACGATATGTAGGGGCCGTGTGTAAATATTCTATCTCCAATATTTGAGAATTCTTGACCTTTGACCTCTTCAGGCAGTTCTGGAGCTAATCCTCTGAGGGATGACTGCTGGGAGCCAGGAGAGACAAAGGAAGAAAACTCCTCATAAATCCAAGAGGCAGCATGCTGACCAGGTCTGACTCAGCCTCTTAGTGGTGAGATTTCACAACCCTTTTACAGTGGGGAAGAGACAGTCCTGAGAGAAGCAGGAAGCTGAGATGGTAATGGAACACAGCCAATAAGAAAGCAGATGGTGGGGGTTGAGGAGAGGGTTCAGGGGGTAAGCTGGATCTGCAAACATGAGGACCTGAGTTTGAATCTCCAGCACCCACATAAAGCCCAGGCATGGCTACACCGGCCTGTATCTCCATTAAGGCGTGTAGGGTGCATAGATAGGAGGGTTCCAAGAGCTCACTGGCTGGTCAGCCCAAAACAATGAATTTCCAGTTCAGGGAGAGACTCTCAAGGCAATAAGAAGGAAAGAGAATGAGGAAGGCACACCACCACAGACATCCTGCTCTGGCCTCCACATGAATATGCCCTTGCACACTCATGTCCCCGACTAACATAAACGTACAAACACACGCAAAACAAAGAAAGCAGAAGGGAGTAATGGGGGGGCAGCGATGGGCTGCGAAGGGTCCCAGGGAAGAACAGTGGAGAGGGGAATTGAACGAGAACAAAGTATAAGACACATGTATAAAGATGCCATGATAAAACAGTACCTTTTGTGCAAACCTAAAAATTCAATGTAAGAAAGGAATCCCTTTGCTACCATCCCTCAAAACAGAGAGAGAAGATGTAGCAGGTTTTTTCCTAAAGTATTTTCATTGCCAGAATGTCTGTTGTGGCAGAAGCCATAAAAGTTGTAAGACTGTTTAGTGCTCAAGGCTACAGGGTGCTCTGAAAAACAAATAAAATAAAGATTAATAGAACCGGAAAGCTGCATGTGCCCTGAGATGTCCCAGGGCTGAGATGAACCAGTGAGAAGTGACCTGCCCAGTCTCCAGTACCAGAGCTGGAACTAGACCTGTCACTGTGCCAGCTGTTCCTATCCTTGCTATGTTTAGGCTTGCAGAAACCAATAGGCTATTTGTCCACGATCCCAGGTGCCTGGTATCATTAGGAGTCAAGAAAAATCAGTCCCTTAATAGTAACAGCCATGGAGTGCTTCGGAAGTTTCCAGCGGGGAGATCTGGGGAAAACTTGCTCTCACCATGACATGAAGCTGAATTCTCACTGTGTGCCTGGATCCTGTGTCCCAGTAGCAGGCAGAATGGTTCTGGCTACCTCAGGACCCCCAGGTGCCCCTATACCAGAGGACATAGGGCTTATGTCCCACATTTCCAGGACAATGGCTCTCTCACTTTGTTGTATCAGAGAATGGCTGAGAGGTCTGGCTTCTCGTTAATTTGGCAATTTCCCCAGAGGTAGAAAAATTAGGTGAAATTAAATCACCAGCTGGCTTCGCAGCAGGCTCTGGTCTTCTTCAATTTTTCCTTGACAAGTAAGGCACTGGGAGCAGCAGAGACCCCATTAATACTTTGTTGTATAAAATGCACACTGCTGAACAAAATCAATCCATTAACTCATAGCTCAGGGATACAGAGGCACTTCCTCTCAGGCAGGAAGGGGCGGCAAGAGGATGAGACACTGGGTTCTCCCTTACACCTGCCGATGGGACACAAGAGGAACCAACCCTACCTGCTGAAACAGGAACAGGAATGAGCATGAGAATCCCGCCAGAAAGTTGGTAAGTGAAGGTCACAAGAGGCAGTGGTGATGAGTGCAGACCCAGCCAGTGACAGTACAGAACCTGGGGGTGGGTTGCAGCATGGTCCAGAGAGCGTTAGACTCTTTAGTCACAGATGATTCCAACATATCAGAGCCCCAGCCAGTGTCAGGAAGTGAAGCAAATGCAGCTTTACTCCCAGGGCTGGACAAGGAGCTCAAGATGATAAACAGAGTTCAACACAAGAAGGCTAGGTGGGTAAGCTGTCAGAACATTATGAGTCTAGAAATACCAGGGTAGATAGTAGTGAAAGTGGAGGTGAAGGTGGTGGAGGTGATGGTGGTGGTAGAAGAGGTGGTGGTGGAGATGGTGGAGGTGAAGGTGATGGAGGTGGTAGTGGTGACAGTGTGGTGATGGTGATGGTGGTGGTGGAGGTGGTGGTGATGGTGGAGGTGATGGAGGTAGAGGTGATGGTGGAGGTGATGGAGGTGGAGGTGGTGGAGGTGATGGAGGTGGAGGTGGTAGAGGTGGTGACAGTGATGGTGGTAGAGGTGGAGGAGGTGGAGGTGTTGGTGGAGGAGGTGGAGGTGTTGGTGGAGGAGGTGGTGGTGGAGGTGGAGGTAGTGGTGGAGGAGGTGGTGGAGGAGGAGGTGGTGCTGGTGGTGGTGGTGATGGTGGTGGTGGTGGTGGAGGTGATGGAGGTGGTAGTGGTGGTGGTGGAGGTGGTGGTGGTGGAGGTGGTGGAGGTGGAGGTGGTGGAGGTGGAGGTGATGGAGGTGGTGGAGGTGATGGTGGTGGTGGTGGTGGTGGTGGTGGTGGTAGAGGTGGTGGAGGTGATGATGGTGCAGGTGGTGATACAGGCAGCAGTGGTGGTGGAGGTGTCATAACATTATGAGTGACTCACCCCTTAGAAAATGTCAAGAAACCCCTGTTCTGGTGAGATTTAGAGAAAAATATTGAACAAGCAGTTATTTTCCTTGTAATTATTCCCTGAACCAGACACCATGACAACTATCTGAGCCATTTCAGATCTTGAACAGCCCCATCTTGGAAAGGGAAGAGCACCCCGCAGCACAGAGATGGAGCACCCCAGCACAGAGATGGAGCACCCTAGCCTCAGGAGGCCACACAGGGAAGTGTCCCACCCTCTCCACTGCCCCTCTAACATTTCAAAGACTTCTTTTGAACAAAGTTTCTTAGTTCCAAGGGTTGGCTAGGCCATTGTTTAAAAGGCTCAACGAAAAAGGATATTCCAGTCAGATCTGCCTCATTGCAGCAGCTCCAGTTCTTTGGGTCCTACATTCGGGATTCCAAAAACAACAGGTTACACCCTGGGGTCTTAGCCACAAGCCCCAGTCTTATCTAACACACCCAGCAGTCAAACAAAACAAAACAAGCCACAATGGAATGCAATGAGCCCCAGGGGAAGTTTCTGGAGAAGAAACTGAAGGCAAACACTCCCACCAGGGCCTGGTGCTTGTGGGGCAGGCACTACACTGGACCAGTCATCTCCCCCAGCCCCTGAAATACTTTCTTTCATCTGTTTTTCCCTGTTTGTTTCTCCAGATGAATCTTAAAGCATTTATCATCTACCCCCAAACCTACACATTATCAATTCACCAGAAAAATTAACACCTTTAGTCTACTGAGTTCTCCAATCTAAGAGAACCACACATCTAATCTACACTTGGTTAGCTTCTTTGGGGTCCTCAATGGGAAGTTTTGAGTTTTGTTCCATAGGCCATGAACTGGATTATGTATAGGTACTTATTTGCTGCTTCATGGATCCTGTTGTGTGTAGACTGTGTGGCTAAGTAAAATAAAAAGCAGTGTACCTAACAGTCAGGAGGCTGTGTGTGGCTGGCAAGTTCTGTCAGAACATTCCAGAAGGTCTTCCTCCTGTGCACCCACCCTTGGTGTTGTAGCCTAGACCCCAATAAAATCACATCTGAGCACTTTACAGCCTGTGTTAAAGCAGCCTGTGCTCAAGCAGCCTGGGCTCTTTAGCACAGGCAGAATAGGTTGAGCTGGGAACATAAGAAACAGAGGACTCCCCAGATGCCCAGGCTGCCCAGGCTGCCCAGGCTGCCCAGCATACTTAGCTGGCTAGGGGGTGGCTAAAGCCTTACATAAGGGGCATGCAAGCAGGGAATGCAGGACTGAGACCATGAGGGACTGCAGAAAGACTGAGAAGGGGAGAGAAGGTGGAGAGCTGATTCTGTGAAAAGCAGGCAGCTGTGAAGAGCTTTGGACCTAGCTGCTGGGAGAGTCCCAGAAAGCCATAAAGTCACTATCTCTGACTGCCAAGGAGCTGGGATACTAAGAGCCAAGGGTCCCAACAGCCTGAGCTCAGAGCCGGGTCATTAGCTTCTGAATGCCGGGCCATGGGCACTGAAAGCCCAGAGCTGTCGACATCCTACTCCACAATGCTTGCTTAGTCGTGTTCATTGCTGCTCTATTCACAATAGTTAGGAAAGAGAAACAACCTAAACGACCTGCAACTGAGGAATGGCTAATGAAAATGTGGCACACACACACACACACACACACACACACACACACACACACACACACTATCAAACACTATTCAGCTATAAATAAAAATGAAATCACGAACTTTACAGGTAAATGGGGGGAACTTAGATCATGTTGAGGGAAGAAATCCAGACCCAGAGAGACAAATGTCACGTGTTCTCTCTCACTGGAGACTCCTAGCTCCAAATCTCCACATGAACATACATACCCTGGAGTCGCTGCAGAAAGCAGGAAAGGAAAAAGGGACCATTGCTGGGGTGGGGTAGTTGGGGAGCAACAGAGAGGGGAATTAGCAGGATACAGGTGATCTGATCAAGAATATGGGAAGGGAAAAATGCATGCAATAAGCCCAGTTTGAAGACTACTTGACAAGCTTTAGCCATTTGCCCTTGGGAGTTTGATTTATTTATTATTACTGTAGTTGCATTTTGGTGTTTATGGTTTCCCCTTATAACATGCAACCTTTCTCAAAACCAACACTCTATGGACATCAGTTGTTCTTTTTCTGTGGCAATTGTCACAAAGACTCTGTGTGTGTGAGAGAGAGAGAGACAGAGAGAGAGAGAGAGAGAGAGAGAGAACTCTTCAGGGTCCTGCTGTTCACGCTTTGCTTTTATTTCCTTAAGATAGAGTCTCTCACTAAAGCCAAAGCTAGCTTGGAGGCCAGCAAGCCCTGGAGTTCCTCTCATCTACAGATCAGGAGTTACAGGTGTGTATGTGGCCACACCAGGTTCTTACGTGGATGCAGACAATCCGAACTAAAGCCTTCACACTTGCATAGCAATTGCTCCCATCTCCCCAGCCAGGTAAGCATTTTCTGTTTCCAAGATGGTCTTACATTTTCCAGGCTGGCCTAAATCTCATTTTGTAGTAGAAGATGACCCCAAACTTCTGATACTCCTGCTTCCAGCTCCCTAATGCCGGGATTACAGGTGTGCACCACCACACCCAGTTAGTGCAGTAATGGAGATTCGTCAGGGCTTTGTTGATGCGAAACAAGCATTCTACTGCTGAACTCATCATAGCCCTCCACCCATTTCCTTTTTCTCCCCCACACCCAGACAAAAGGTTTGCAATTGTTGTTTTGTGTGGTGATATTTTGTTTGTGCTCTAACAAATAAAGCTTGCCTGGAGATCAGAGGGCAGAGCTAGCCATTGGTTAACCATAGAGGCCAAGCAGTGGTGGCACACACCTTTAATCCTAGCGCATGGGAGTAAGAAACAGGAAGTGATATGACTGGGCGCAGAGAGGAAGTGATAAGGCAGGGTGGAGACAGGGGCTCCACCCCTTTCAGGAAAAGGAGTTGGAGAGGTAAGAGGTGGCTGTGGCTTGCTCCTTTGTCTCTCTCATCATCCAGCATTTACCCCAATATCTGGCTTTGGGTTTTTGTTATTAAGATCAATTAGGATTCACACTATAGTTTTGCTCATTGTAAACATTTTCCTACAATGATTTGTCTCTTAAAACAGTTACACTGGCTTTCTTAGCTTGAATCTTCATTCAGGCTTCCCAGTCTTTAACATTTAAACTTTTTAAAAACGCTGTAATTTGAGAGAACAGGATTCCTCTGGCAGCTGATGGGAGCAGATGCCCACAACCAAACATTAGGTGGAAAGAGCCCAAATTGGAGTTCTCCATCGGGTCCCTTCCTTCAGAGCATGAGAACCCTGTGGAAGAGGCAGAGGAAGAATTATAGGAGACAGAGGGGTCAAGAATACCAGGAGAATACAGCCCACAGAATCAACTAAGCTGGACTCACAGGGGCTCATAGAGATTGAAGCGGCAATCATGGAGCCTGCATAGGTCTGAGTCAGGTCCTCTGCTCATATGTTATGATTGTTAGCTTGGTGTTTTTGTGAGATTCCTAACAGTGTGAGTGGGGGTGTCTCTCACTCTTTCAACTGCTCTTGGGACCCTTTTCCTCCTTCTGGGTTGCCTCATCCAGCCTTGATATGAGGGTTTGTACCTGGTCTTATTGTATCTTGTTAGGCCATGTTCAGTTGATACCAATGGGAGGTCTGCTCTTTTCTGAAAGGAAAGAGAGGAGGAGTGGATCTTGGGGAATGGGAGGTGAGGAAAGGACTGGGAGGAGTCAAGGGAGGGGAAACTGCAGTCAGGATGTATTGAAAATAAAAAATAAATTAATAAAACTTCAAGAAAAGAAAGATGCCAGAAACAACAAAAAGACCAAGGGAATCCCTCTTTTCTTGACCTGAGACATCCATCTCCTCCTGGCCATAGACATCAGCACTGCTGCTTCTCTGTCATAGCCTGTAGCTCCCTGGTTTGGGGGCCGTCAGGCTTGGACCGAAACCATGTCAAAGAGTCTCGGCTTTGCAGATGGTAGACATGTTTCTTGGCCAATGTAATACTGTGAGTCAATCATCATAAAAATTATTTCTATTTATCATCTTTCTTTTGCATATTTGTCTAACTTTTTTATCTATATATCTTTCACCTTCCTGTCTATTTATCTATTTGTTTATCGGTCTTTCTATCTATCCATCTATCTTTTATTGCTTCTGTTTTCCTGGGTAGCCTTAACCAGTATATTTACAAATATAAAAAATAAGGCAAACTTGGTTTTTAACTTTAAAAAAATTTCAAGTGTTTTAATCAAAATGTTTGAAAGGACTATACACACACATCTTATGATCCCATTAATAAATGACTGAACTGCGTATATCTAAACAATAAACATTTAATTATATACAAATGTATGTGCGTTGTTTTTATTGTTGTTTTATTCTAGAGGGCAAAGTTGAGCTGCCATAGCCCATTTTGTCAGAAAAATGTAATATTCAGTCCCTATAGATGGACCTTTGGGATAAGGTCATGGCCAATTTTTGTCTCTCAATCACAAAAGACAGAGAAGGCTGGGGGCATGGTTCAATGGTTAGAGCACTTGCATAACTTGTGTAAGCAGGAGAACCATTCAGATCTTCAGAAGCCATATAAATGCTGTGGGTGAAGGGAGTCCCCTGTTAATTCAAGCCTTAGAAAATAGAAACAAGGGCTCCCCAAAGCAGGCTGGCCAGGGAAACTAGCCCTATCGGTGAGCTGGGTTTGATTGATTGAGAAATTTTGCCTCAATGAATAAGTTGGGAAAGCAATGGAGATAAACCCTCAACACTAACCTTGAACATACTCTCACATATGAGTGTGTGTACCTGCACACACATATGCTCCCACACAGATATGAACACTCATATATACCTGTGCACAATACAGACATATACACTTGCAAAGAAGAAAAACAAAATAAAGGAAAAAATGACAGATAGCTCTGTGGCATGCACCCTCCTCCAGTGATGTCTGATGGCCTCATGGTGTCACACTCTCCTGTGAAGATCCCGTTGGGCCCCAGGCTCTGGAGAGAGCAGTAAAACATCTGCAGTGGGTTTGACGGGAACTTCAGCACACCAGCATGAAAGGAGACAGAGCTGGGCTCTCTGGGTGTCTCTGTCTCTATGGAGACCACTTTCCCAACCTTTGTGTGATGTATGCACCTGCCAACAGTGTCTCGAAGCAAGGGGAGTACATTCCTGAGCTGTGACAGTACCTGAGGTGATGTGGGAAAGCTCAGTGTTGCCACCTCACACCCAGACTCTGGCCCTCCAGCTGAGGACAGCCTTGTGATGTGACCACTCTTCTCAGTTGGGGATGGTGCGTCACAAGGAGGTCCCAGCAGTGTGACCTGGACACAACATGCCATATCATACAAGACTGGCAAGTTTTCCAGTCTGCTTCAGAGCTAAAACTAAAATAAGCAACATGCTCCCATTTCCAGCCATCCAATGTTTGTACCATGTGTGATTATCTCTGATGAATCAGAAACTCTGGTAGTTACAGACAGCTCCGATAAATAAGATGAGGCAGATGAATTTGTTAATATCTGCGAGCCAAGAGTGAATAGTAGATAAGATAGTCTCTAAAGCACGAGCTGAAAGGAAGGAGGAAAAGAACACAAATGATGCCTGTGGTGATGGGAAGGCCAGGCATAGTGAAGCAGGAACCAACAGCGGGGCTGGAACACAGGAAAGCTGTTGGATTGGATAGAATCTATCAGGTGAAGAACCAGGTATTGTAGTGGGACACACTCAGGATGCAGAAGAGAACTTAGGGCCATGACCTTATTCCATGCCCTCAATCAAGTCTCTTTTCTTACCTATTCTATTTTCCTGATTCTCATAGCTAGAATGGGAAATCAGACCCATCCTGGGGAAGGGAGTTAGGGAATTCCCAACACTCACATATTTTTCAGGGTTCTGGAGGTTAGGGCAGAGGTCACAGGAAAAGACTTCTCTGAGGGACGAAACCCAAGTAATTGACTGGAAATGGCACACAGGCACTATGGTTGGCCAGATTCTTCCAGAAGCACTTCTGAATGACAATGGGTGTGTGTGGTGTTTGTCAGGATCCACATCTGTGGAGTGATGGAGGGTGTGGTACTGCACAGGGGGAGGAACTGAAGGGCAATGCGTAGCCAACGAAGACCCAGATGATCCTACAGGAACTCTGGGAGCTGGATTATGTCTATGTTGTGGAGCTGCCTCAAAGTGACGCATGGACCAAGGCCCTTTAACTCCTTGTGTTGACTTAACACCAGATGCTCCTGAGATGGATCTAGAGGGCTTTTAGGTCTCGCACGTCCAGCTCCATCCCACAGTTCTCCACTTCCCCTCAGAGACAGTCACTCTGTCCCGCAGCTTTCCCTCCCTAGTATCTCCTTGATCTATCTCTTCCAACCTGGCAGTTTCTGTAGCCTGGCAGAGGAGCTCTGCCTACTCGACAGGTGTGCTCAGCCTTGGCAGCGAATGGCAGGGCTAATCTAGCCTATAAAAGACACCCAGGCTGCCTCCTGAATGGGTCAGGTGTTTTCAGCAGGACTAGAGTTGGAAGTCCTTTGGGTGCGAAAGTCAAGTATGCTGTCGTGAGTCCCACGCTCAACAGAACTGAGCTATGGCTTTTCTTTGGGGTTGGTTGGGGGTAAGCTGTCCTTTCTGTGTTTAAAGAAGTGGATAACGTGGTGCTACAGGGGGAAGAAAGAAATCCTCCTGTGAAAAATACTAATCCCAGACTGAAGAGACCACTCCGTGGTTAACTGCCTAGCACTCACATTGGGCAGCTCACAAATGCCTGTAACTTTACATCCAGGGGATCCAGCTCCCTCTTCTGGCTTCTGAAGACACCTGTATTCATGTGCACACACACACACACACACACACACACACACACACACACATACACACACAAACACACACACAAACACACACACATACACACACAAACACACACACACACACACACATACACACACAAACACACACACAAACACACACACATACACACACAAACACACACACATACACACACAAACACACACACATACACACACAAACACACACACACACACACACACACGTACATAAAAATTTCTCATTCAAAGTTTGAAAGACTGGCTAAGGACTTTGAGGGAGAGACAAGTTAAAGCCAAAATTACTGTGATGTTGGCCTCCTGGTGCTTTGATAAGGAGGAAGCCCACTTGGGGCCTGCCTTGGGGAGGGGTTCAGGGTATGGTAGGCAGCCTTTGGGGTCCATCCTTCCTTGTGCGCTTACCCTTATCTAATCCCTTCCCCCTGAGTCTGGGCTCAAATGAACAGTTTTGAGTAACATCATATCACAAAATCATATCAGTCACATCATATCACAACTATAATTTATCACAGAAGCACTCTGCTTCCTTCTCACTGACACTGAAGGAAGCCAGTTGCCAGAGTCACCACATCTGCTTTTCTCCATGGAACTCCTGGATCCCCGTTCCTAGCATGGCTTTTCTGCCTGACTCCACCTTCCCTGCCTCCTGAGATGCTCACCTCTGCACCCCAACCTCTCTACCCCCCTAGCCCTTGCCTAAGCCTGCACCCTGGCCTGCCTGGGGCCAAGCCAGCCCCAAGGACAATGCTATCCCTGCAGGACATGTTGCTCAACCAGTTGGGGCAGACTTGCTTGGGCTGAAAAAGGCGCCTCTCCTGGGGACATAGGGAAGACAGATGGCTTCTAGTGAAGGGAAGTAGCACTACAGAGGCAGGAAGAACATTGTGGTGCAGATTCAAAGATGGTGCATGCAAATGAACATGCAGAGCCAACAGCTTAGACCAAGGATACTGCCAGCTACAGTGGGAAGGCAACAGAAGCTGTTCCAGGCCTGCAGGGAATGATGGGAAAGCCAGTCTGCCCATGGCTGTGCACAGAGGTCAGAACATACATCTTACAGAATTGCTATAGCTCTGCATGGTCTAGAGTGAGGATTGCAGAGGGCAGAGAGGAGAGGTGTTCGTCGGCATCGATCCCAAGCTTTTTTCCGAGACCGTTATAGAGAGATCAGGAAGACCATGGGCTATTTGAGGCGGCCATCGGAAAAGCTGAATGCCGTGATGGATGAAGGGACAGGCCTAAAATGCTCAAAGCAGCACTTTCAAGCAAATCTCATTTCAATTTGGTCTCCCATCTGTGGTGTTATAAAAATATAGTTCCCAAATTGCCTGTAGCATCTCAGGAGTGTGGTCTGCAGGCAGACACCTGCATGCCAGCGAGCATTTGGAATAACATTCTGGATTGGGGGTAGGAGGTTAGGGTTCCTGGTGGCATGGAGATTGATCAATGAAAGGAGACAAGAGGAAGAAAATGACTCAGCTGAACTGTCCAGAGAGGGTCAGTGACATTCTTGAGGTCCCATGCTTGGACTGGATCTGGAACACCACTCTCCTAAATCTCTGCTTCAGGCTATGAGGAATCGAAGTCTCAAGAGTATGTCATCAAGGAAGCATGGAATAAAGAGGTCTGTGGCCACAGGAGAGGGAAAACAGAAAAAATAAGCAGAACGGGTGAAGTTTCATCAGGCATTCTCTCTAGGGAAAAAAAAATCTAATAATTCTTTCCCTTCCCTAGCTTAGAGAAAGCGAAAGGAGCGGAGATGGTCCTGACAGGAAGAAGACATTAGCAGCCTCCTAGTTCATCACTCGAGGCCATGTCCCAGCAGCTGAGCTCAATTCTAAGTGTAAGGGGTTTCCCCTGTATCAGAGTCTTGCGTGTGCCTGGTGTCCACAGAGACCAGAAGGGTGCACTGATCCCCTGGAACTGGAGTTAAGGGATAGTTGTGATCCCTTCTGTGGGTGCTGGCAACAGAACCCTGGTCCTCCGTAAGAGCAGCAAGTGTTCTTAACCACTGAGCCATCGCTCCAGCCTTGTTATTACATCCTCACAGGCCCGAAAAATAGCAAGAAGCTCTCTCTACCCATTCCAGGTGGTTGCTCTAGAGCAGTGGTTCTCAACCTTCCTGGTGCTGTGACCCTTTAATACAGTTTGTCATGTGGTGACCCGCAACCATAAAGTTATTTCCATTGCTACTTCATAACTGTGATTTTGTGGCTGTCATGAATCCAAATGTGATAACTGTGCTTTCTGATGATTTTAGGTGACCCTGTGAAAGGGGTCACAGCCCATAGGTTGAGAACCACTGCTCTAAAGCTTCTTTAGCCTGCTCTTAGGCTACTGACTCTGGGATTCCTGCGTCTGCTGTCCAGCCTTGCCATTTCCTCTGCCTTTTCTGATTAGACACGAAGCCTCCATCTTGGACCTTGCCTCTCCCCTTGGCTGTGAACTCTGTATTATTTTAGCATCCCCTACTGATCCACTCTAGCTCTACATGTGCATGAGGCCCATATGCCAGCCTGGCCCACGATACTCTCAAGTAAAAACAAAAAATTAGACATTTTGTTTTGATTCCTGTGACAGTCAGTTCTGACTATTGACTTGACACAGCCTAGACTTGCCTGAGAAGGGGGTTTCAGTGGATTGCTTAGATCTAGTTGGCATGTTTCAGGGTGTATCTTGGTTAAAATGGTTGATTTGGGGAGGCCACCCCACTGTGAGGAATACTGTCGTCTTGGCAGGAGTCCTGGACTGTGTGGGATTGGATCAAACTGAGGTAAGCAAGCAAGCATGCATGCATCCCTTCCTCTCTCCTTTTGACTGTGGGTGTCACGTGACTCTCGGCTTCAGCTTTCTGCCATCTTGGCTTCCCTGCAATGGACTACAGTCTGCGAGAGTGAGCTGAAATATCTTTCTCTATCTCCCCGGGTTTCTTTTTGTCACAGTAACAAAAATGAAACTAAGACAAACCCAAACTTCCTACCTGGAGAAAATGAAGAAAGTTATGTCAACTCTTTCTTTGTCTCTTCGGAATTCGGAGCTGTGCGACAGAATAACCACAGAGTCTGCTTCAATTAGCAAAATGGGGGTGGGGGCCAGCAGATGACTCCTAGCTGGAAAGGGAAACTGTTAGCTCCTCATTGCTGTGACCAAGAACCTGTGAGAAACAGCCTAAGTGAGGAAGGATTTACTTTGACTCAATTTCAGAGAGTTTGATCCACAGGCCCTCGGCTCTGTGTTTCTGGACCTGTGTGGCAGAAAGCAGCTGTAGGAATATGCACCAGAGGACAGCTGTTCACATCATGGTGAACAGAAAGCAGAAAGCAAGCATCTCTCAAGGACCCACCCCCAGGGAGCCAATTCCTGCACCTCCTAAATTTCCTACAGACCCCTCCCGCATAGACAGTAGCACCTGCTGGGGTACATGAGGCTGAGGAGGACATTTCAGATTCTTATTTTACTACATTGGTTTAAGTCCCAGCCTCACTGCTGCCCCTGCTGTCAGTGCATAGGGGTGTGGTGTGCGTGCATGCATGCCTGTGTGCATGTGTGCCTGTGCATACATTTGTATACATGTAGAGTCTAGGGGAGGCAGGTGGCATGAGAAGAGATGATTACACCGATGCTCCTGGTGAGTGGTGTCTCAGCTACTCCCATTGTGCTCTTATGGATTGCAGAGGAGAAAGAACTTGTATTTGTCAGAGTGTTTGGTTGTAAGGGACAAAGTCCAGTTGAAATTAGCCAATATGAAATGGGGACTTGTTTTATATTTACCTAGAAGCCCAGGATGAATTTCACTCAGGAGTGACTAGAACCCAGCTCCCATGGAACCAGCAAGGCTCTGCCACTCCCCCGACCACCCCTTTTTTTCCTCCTGGTGTCTATCTGGGTGAAGACTTCCCTTGACAAGCTACCTCCTCCAGCTGTAGAAAGAGAGACTGCCAACTCCAGTCATCCTCCTGAGAGACAACCATCTGAAAAGAAACAAAGGCTCTCTGGTTGACCTCTGGTGTGCCCCCGCACACTGATGACATCATCAAGGAGGTGAAGGACTGTCAGTTGTGGCATCAGTGTTCTCGTTGGGGTAGGGACAGATATGCAGGAAAACAGCAACAACTAGGCCACATTGCACAGGGGACAGGTGGTTCAGTAAAGGAAGGGATGTTGAGCAAACATATGTCCTCTATGGGAACCTCCTTAGTTCCCACCTGTCTGGGGACAGAAAGATTTCTCAGTACCTGTAGTGCTTTGAATAAGAATGGCCACCATAGGGCTGGAGAGATGGCTCAGTGGTTAAGAGCACTGACTGTTCTTCCAGAGGTCCTGAGTTCAATTCCCAGCAACCACATGGTGGCTCACAACCATCTGTAATGAGATCTGGTGCCCTCTTCTGGCCTGCAGGGATATGTGCAGACAGAACACTGTAAACATAATAAATAAATAAATCTTTAAAAAAAAAAAAAAACTAAAAAAAAAAAAAAAAAAAAAAAAAAAAGAATGGCCACCATAGACTCATATACTTGAATGTTGAGTCATCAGGGCATGGCACTACTTGAGAGGGATCAGGAGCTGTGTCTTTGTTGGAGTAGGTGTGGCCTTGTTGGAGGAAGTGAGTCACTAGGAATGGGCTTGGAGGTTTGAAAAGTCCAAGCCCAGTCCAGTGGCTCAGCTCTTCCTACTGCCTGTGGATCCAGATAGACCTCTCCTCAGCTGTTTCTCCAGCACCATGTCTGCCTGCCATGATGGACTTAACCTCTGAAACTGTAAGCAAGCTCCAGTTAAATGCTTTCTTGTATAAGAGCTGCCATGATCGTGATGTCCCTTCACAACAACAGAACAGTAACCAAGACATCACCTAAGTTACATAGCTCCTCTGTGAATCATACATTTTCCTGGCTACCTGTGGTAAAGACTGCTTGGCCTGTGCAAATATCAACTCAAAGGTTCCCTTCATTCCCACTCAACAGTTTGACAATAAGTTTGAGCATAAGCCCCAATTCCTCGTGTTCCAAGAAGACTCATGATAGACTCTTTTTCCTACTGTTTGCATAAATAACTTGGGTCACTGTAAACAGGTACACATATGTATTAGTGTCCAATCTTCTTGTAACCCCAAGTTACTCTATTAACACAGTAAACACCTCTTCTATCCTGCAGATAGGAGCAGAGTCCCTGTGAGAATAACACATGGACCCTCTGTCTTATTACTTCTCTGCTCATGTAAGACTGTAGCCCACTCTAAAACCTCCTTTGAAAGTTGGGGGAATCCCATGTGTTATCTTGGGTATATCACAAGCATATGTGTCATGAGCATCTTTCTGAGCTCCAGGTGACCCCTCCCATTTCCCACCAGGTCTTGTGGCTTGAGGCTGACCCACAAGTCACTCTCAGCCTCTTGCTCAAAGCTCACCCCATGAGCAGAGGCAGAAAGAAAACCCCACTCCTTGACACTGTCTCACACATTCAACCTGGAGGTCTAAACTGTGTGACTTCCATGGCACCTCTGAAAACAGTCCCTAGGGCCAGACAGCAACCAGCAACCTGTAGGTAGAGTTTTCCTGCCTGGCCCACAGTCAGGACAAATCTCTATCACCTGCCAGTCCCACAGCAGCTCAGACCCGACCAAGTAAACACAGAGACTTGTATTGGTTACAAACTGTATGGCCGTGGCAGGCTTCTTGCTAACTGTTCTTACAGCTTAAATTAATCCATTTCCATTAATCTATACCTTGCCACATGGCTCGTGGCTTACCGGCATCTTCACATGCTGTTTGTCATTGTGGCGGCTGGCAGTGTCTCTCTGACTCAGCCTTCCACTTCCCAGCTTTATTCTCCTCCTTGTCCTGCCTATACTTCCTGCCTAGCCAATGGCCAATCAGTGATTTATTTATTGACTAATCAGCAACACATTTGCCATACAGAACATCCCACAGCAGCAACCAATAGCTCTCTCTATCATTAACAGCTTCAACCTCATTCGCTTGTGTGTGTGTGTGTGTGTGTGTGTGTGTGTGTGTGAGAGAGAGAGAGAGAGAGAGAGAGAGAGAGAGAGAGAGAGAGTTCCTGCTATGTTTCAAACACTGTTTAGATCCATGGATCCGATAGTGCAAAACAATGGCCTGGCATCCCTTCCCTAAACAGATTACTATTTAGTCTGAAATGTAAGTGGTAAATAAGCAGATGTATTTTATCACCAGATCGTGGTAAGTGCTAGGAAGAAAAGTTAAGTTAGAGATTAATGGGCTCTTTGAAGTATGCTGGTCAGCAAAGGATGGTCTAGAGAGACAGCATCTGGGCAGAGAGCTGGCATGCATGAAGGATCAAGACCTGCAGGTACAACAGGGAACGGTGCCCCAGGAATAGGGAACTGCAGTACAGCCCTAGGAGGAACAGGTGTGCTAGCACTGGAAGGACAGTCATGTGTCCATTGTGGCTGAAACCCACGGAGTCAGTGAAGGGCAAGTAACAGAGGTTCATGTGGGTCACCATGAAAGCTCTAGTCCATGGTGATGGGAAGTCAGGCCAACAGCTGTGCCCAAAAGAACCTTTGAGGCTTTTCTGGACCCCAGATGCAGAAGAAAACATAGGATGTCGTAGAAGCCTATGAGCTCACGCTGGAATTCCCGTGTGAACTAGACACTGAAGGATGACCAGAAGTAGAGGCAGAGGAAGCATCAAAACAGGATATGTTCAAAGGCAAGGGTGGCACCAGCGTGCCCAGGCCCCATGGTTGGCTGACCATCCATCAGGCTGCCATTTGGAGAGTGTTGGAGGATGCCCTGGCAGAGCAGAGTGTGAGGCTGTGAATAGCCCAGGTCAGATGGAGAAAGACCCTGGAGAAAGCCCCAACCTAGCTTCCCTGAAACATACCCACTTCTCCAAGGATCACATCAGCCCACAACACACTCAAGCCCTCCTCTTCTAGCTGCAGTATGAACCAGGGCTGCTTGGAAGGCACATGGTCCATTACCCTCCTCCCCTCCTGAAATCCAGGCAACTGCCTTGGGTACCATCAGAAGTACGTTTTCCCCTAATAAAACAAACTCATCTAGCCTGGAGAAGGAGAGGAGTAATATTTTCTTAACGGTCATAGCCAGGAAGCCAAGGATACCAGAGTAAAAGACAGAGGAAGAAGCAGAGAACTTAGAAAAAACAAGGGCTGAGCCTGAGAGCTCCGACCCATGGGTGTCCGACGTTCACTCCAACTCACGGGCTGAGCCTGACAGATTCGCTCCAACTCCTGGGCTTCCACAATGGAAGAAATTCGGCAATTAAAATAAGAAATGAGAGTCCCTTAATCGGTTATTGTACCCTGGGCCCTAAAAATGATGGAGAGGTGGCCGGCCTCTTCCACGGGGTGTACCCAAAAGTAATTACCAGGATACTTCGCAGATTATTGAGTAAGTCCCTGGAACCGACACATTGATTTATGTAAGACCTGGAGATTTTGAGAGATTTGAGAGAATATTAAGAATCAATCAATATTTTAATTTATTTCAGAGTCCCAGAGACTTCCACTCTGTAGGAAACCGCTGAGAAGAAACTGTGACCTCAGTTGAAATATGGCTGCCAGGCACCTCTGTGAGAAGCCTGTTTGACAGTTCACAGTGGGGAAGGACTTCTCTGCTCTGTAATGTTCTCTTTCTTCAAGGAATCAGTCAGGAGTTTCAAAAGTCAAGGCGGAGGGGACCATGATGAGTGCTTCAGGGCCTGTCCACGGTGGGTTAGGGGGAGATGGGGGGGTAGGGTGTGGGAGGCTAGGAGGTGTCAGGGACATCACACACACACACACACACACACACACACACACACACACACACACACACACACGGCCAGAATGTGTGCTCCAGGGCCTGTCCACAGGGATTGTGAGATGAGTATAGAGCATTCAGGCATCCCCGGAGAGTCCCTCGGTTCTAAAGAAAGAATGGAAGATTCTCTGCTTCTTCCAGAGTGCACCATGATCTGGGAACATCTGCTAGGGCTAGCTCATGACCCAGCACCTTTGGAAAACATGTAGCTTCCTGTTCACTGGGAAGCCAGACTCCCAGACCACACTTTCTCCTTGCCTTCTCCAGAACTTGAACACCTGAGCACCATGTCTCAGACAATCACCGATGTATCAGTTACTTCACTCGTCGCTATGACACCTGATAAAGGAAATATGAGAAAGAAGGTTTCTGTGACGGCTGTTCTTGGTCATCCACTTGACTATATCAGGAATGTACTACAATCCAGATATGGAGGGCATACCTGTGAGAGATTTTCTGCCTGATGTGAAGTGGGTGAATTCACTTCCAGTCTAGACCTTTGAGGTAGGAAGACACACTTCTGATCCAGATCTTGCAGTGGGATGACACACCTTTAATCTGGGCCACACCTTCTGCTGTAAGCCTATATAAGGACATGGAAAAAGGAAGGTTTTTGCTCTTTGGCTGCTTGTCCTCCTCACCTTGCTAACAAGTCCATGCCTTCACTTGCATTGGACCCTACTTCTTCGGGATTCCAGCATATACCGAAGACCAGCTGAGACACCCAGCCTCCTGGGACTGAGCCACTACTAGATTCTTGGACTTTTCATAACTAGCCATTGTAAGTCATTCAAATAAATTCCATATAGACAGACAGACAGACAGATAGATAATAGACAGATAGATAATAGATAGATAGATAGATAATAGATAGATAGATAGATAGATAGATAGATAGATAGATAGATAGATAGATAGATAGATAGATAGATACAGATAGAATCACTCCATAAGTTCTGTGACTCTGGAGAACCGTGACTAATACAGTTTACTCTGGCTCCCAGTTTGAGGGTATAGTAAGGGAGGCAAGACACAGCAACAGGAGCTTGAGGCCGCTGGTCAATTTTATCTACAGTCAGGAAGGCAAGAGATACTAATGCTGGTGCTCAACTCATCTTTTCCTTTTATGCTGCCCAAAACCCTCCTCCAAACACACACACACAAAAACTGGTCCTGCTCACATTTAAAGTGGACCTGCTCACCACCATTAACTTCATTTAGAATTAATTCCTCAGACATATGCCCAGAAGCAATCTCTTCCATTATTCTACCTTTCGTTTAGTGGCATCCCACCCATTCAGGAGGTCTCTGGTGCCATGATCTGTACCCCCACAGAACTTCATCTCCCAATATGGAGAAGTGGAATTCCCAGCACATGGAGTTGGGGAAGAGGGAGATGTCTTCAAACCACAGCAGCATGGAAACCACTGACTGGGTAACTGAATGGTCACATGAATGAACTCAAGAAAAGGGGGTTCGTTTGTGAAAATCTGTTTAAGGTCATATGGCATATTTGTGTCAAATACAACAGCATGTGGAGGGTCTATTCAGAGTCAAGAAAGGAATTTAGAGGATGAACCCCAAACACTGATAAGTGGAAGGGGGTGGAACTGCTGCCACTCTGGTGGTCTTCTGCTAACTCACAGGAAGGGAGAAATGCCCTGGCTTCACGCTCCCCACTTCCTTGGGTCTCCTCCATGTGTCTTCCGCCACCCAAAGCCAACCAGAGGCCAGTGGCCAAGGAAACTCTTTGCAGGGTGGAAGCGGGCAGAAAGTGAGTAGAAGATGCCCTGCCAGGGTTGCCCCGTCCATCCCATCTGTTTCAGCATGGGCCCAATTGTTAGGCTCAGTCCATCCATTCAGTGGCTCTTTCAAGGGAGAAGCTCTGCATGCCCCACTCACCCCACAACATGTGGAGACATCAGAAGACATCTCCGTTTTCACAACTGAATCAGGGATGATGGTACGTAGGTAGTGTCTTAGTTAGGGTTCCATTGCTGTGAAAAGACACCGTGACCAAGAAAACTCTTATAAAGGAAAATATTTAATTGGGGCTAGCTTACAGTTCAGAAGATTAGTCCGTTATTGTCATGGCGGAAAGCATGGTGGCATGCAGGCAGATGCGCTGGAGAGGTAGTAGAGAGTTTTAAAACTTGATCCATAGGCAGCAGGAAGTGACAGTAACACACTGGCCAGATGTGAGCTTCTGAGACCTCAAAGCCCACCCCCTAGTGACACACCTCCTTCAACAAAGTCACACCTACTCCAACAAAGTCACACCTATTCCAACAAGGCCATACCTCCAAATAGTGCCACTCCCTATGGGCCTGTGGGATCCACTTTTATTCAAACCACCACAGTGAGCAAAGCTCAAGGATGTCACTAGACCTCCAAACGCAGAGGGCAGTGCCTCCAACAAAGAACTAGTCAGCTAAGGATGTGAATAACATCACAGCTGAGAACTTCTCAACTAACAGTTTCTGAGGACCAAGGCTCAGGCTGGCCCTCCACTTCCATGGCTAGGGTAGAGAATATGGCTTTCACTACACTGGGAAAGTGCCATCTTGCTGTCTGACTCAGAACTATCAGCCAGGAAGTGACCAGTGTCCTGACTTCTTGAGTCCCTGTGGGAAGGAACTATGTCAAGGAAGAAATCCATCTGCTGCTCGCTATCTCTCCTCATCAACAGTGATATCCCCATGGTAGCCTAGGCGGTGAAGGCCAGGCTGCAGAGCATTGCTCAAGCCACAGGCAATTTGCTTTGTCCTGCAGGCCAGAGCTCTCCTGGGCTCCCTGCCTTCAGCTCCCTGGATCATCGCAACCAGCTTGTGTCTCTTGCTTTTTAGTTTTATATTAGCACCATACAAACGTTTGGTAAAAGTGAATCGAGCCTTGCCATCTGTCTCTTTTGCTTCTATTATGCTTGTAACAAAAAGAAGGAAATTAAAACCCAAATTACAAGTAGTGTGCCAAGATGTTCCTGAATGAGCCTGCACCTCGGGGGATGGGGTGGACCTGCAGCAGGGAGTCCCATCATGGCTCATGCAATTGTCTGAGAAGCATGATGGTGGTCCCTACTGCTAGATGAGGAGACTGAGGCTTGTCAAGGGCCAATTCATAGTCCAAGTGTGTACCCCCAACACACAGTATTCCAAGGTCATAGTCATGCACTGAGCTATCACCTGCAAGGTGACACCAATGGTGCTTCCTAGGCTCCCGGGCTGTGAAATTACTTTATTCCTATTGGGTTTGGGCTGCTATTCTAGTTTTGTTTCTGTTCCTGTGATTAAAACACTCTGACCAAAAGAAACTTAGGAGAAGATTTATTGGCTTTCACTTCCAGGTCATAGTGCATCTCTGGGGGAAGTCAGAGCAGGAACTCAAGCAGGAACTTGATGCAGAAGTCATGGAGGAATACTGCTTGCTGCCTTGTTTATAGGCTCACACTTAGCTAGTAGCTTTCATATATATATATCCAAGGACCAACCACCAGCTCAGGGAATGGCACTACCCACACTGGACTGGGCCTTCCTACATCAGTTAACAATTAAGACCATCTTCTACAAACATGCCCATGGGTCAATCTGATTTGAGAAAACCCTCAATTAAGACTCATTTCTCAAGGGACTCTGGACTTTATCAAGTTGACGGATAAAGCTTTTAGGATAGGCATACTACTGAAAATTGTTGACTCTCACAAAACTGTGGTCCTTCAGAGTCAAGTTCCTGTCACATTGTAGGGACTTCACCATCTGAGAGAGCAACCTCTGTTCCTATATTTATGCCACAAATGTCCTCTGGGACATAACCATTACAGCGGGATAGATATGTGATGGCCTGAGTACATTTGCTGAACTGGTGAGAAGGTCTTGCAGTTGGGACCTTTGAGGCCAGATTATACAACCTAGCAATAGGCCTATCATTTGCTATGCCATTTACCTTGGCTCATGGTTTCAGAGCAAACAACACAGTATTTGAGGTAGGCATGGTGACCACAGCAGGAGCTTGAGCATAGATTGATCATATGTTGGTGTGCAGCTGGAGATTTCTCCAGTCCCGCCGGGGCCAGCAGCCACTCAGACCCAAGTAAGCACACAGAAACTTATATTACTTATAAACTGTATGGCTGTGGCAGACTTCTTGCTATCTAGTTCTTATATCTTAAATTAACCCATTTCTATTCATGTATAAGTTGCCACATGGCTTGTGGCTTACTGGTACTTTACATCTTACTTCTCATGGCGGCAGCTGGCAGCATCTCCTCACTCAGCCTTCCTGTTCCCAGAATTCTCCTCTCTGCTTGTCCTGCCTATACTATATTTCCTGCCTGGCTACTGGCCAATCAGCATTCTATTTATCAACCAAATCAGAGCAACACATTCACAGCATACAGAGCAATCGATATCCACAGCATTTCCCCTTTTCTTTTTTTCAAAAAGGAAGGTTTTAACTTTAACATAGTAAAATTACATATAACAAAATAATTATCAAGCAAGAATTACAGTTACAATATCTAGTCTATTTATAATATCTAATCTATTTGTATTTGGCAAAATTAAAGAAGATATCCTATCTATTGAAAGGGTAGATTAATGAACCTGCTTTTAGAGAACAACTTGTTTATAAATGTTTTACATTGCTATGGATTTTAGTTTATTGATACAAGTTTAAACAATTTTATTATACTATATATATATATATATATATATATATATATTTCTACTCTCATTTGAGGTATTATGTTTATGTAACTCATTTAGATTGTAATGGATGATTAAAAAATACAGACTAATAATTAGTCTTCTATGATAGTCAAACTTATAGTCAGGTTAACTTTTCTAGGATACATGGATATAATTCAATTAGGTAGGTAATCTTCAAACACTTCAAAGACCTACAGAATATGGCATTTAAAATGTTTTAAAGATTTAGACTTTCTGGACAGTGAGACATGTCTGCTCCTGGCAGTACCGATTTACTTCAGAGAGGAAGAAGGGCATCAAAGACATTCCATATGGAGTTTATCTTCTTGGCAAAAATAGCCATTTGGGCAAGAAACTGTTCTTGCTTGGTTGGTGGGTTAGAAAGCAGAGACCTCAGGTAGGAGCTAGACTATCATCTTCAAGACCCACTCTTAGTGACCCACTTCTGCTATCTAAGCTTTGGTCTCACAGGCCATTCCCCCAAACAGCACCAACAACCAGGATACAAGTTTTCAAATACATGGAGGCTATTGCACATCCAAACCATGAAGGGTGGAACATCCATCATCTTAGCCACCCCTGTTTGTGGCCTAATGTCAGTGTTCTCCAGAGAAATGGAGTCACTGGGATCTGTCTAAGGCCAGACACAAAAGGCATCTGCCAGTAGAATTCCTCTGCTGCAGACATCAGTTTTGACTTTTAAAGCCTCCAGTTGGTTGGTTGAGGCCCACATGGATTATGGAAAGTGGCCTGCTTTACTCAAAATCTTGAGTTTAAAGTTATGTCTCTTCCAAAATATCTTCTGATAAGAGCATCCAGAATATTTGACCAAATATCTGGGCACCATGATCCGACCATGCTTACACATGAAATTAACCATTCCAGATGGTCAGTCCACTCTGCCACATCTAAACAGACAGCAACCTAGTCTCCTCCCTGGCAGTTAGCACTACTTATAGAACCTTGGGGAAGGGGCTTGCCAATCTTGTAGCTTCTGGGTACTTCCTGAGCCTTGTGAGTTTCATTTATTTCCTGAGTGTTAATGAGCTTCCCTCCAGGAAGGGATGTTTCAAGTCAAAGGAAATAGATACATGACATAACGTCACAGTGACATACTATGTTGATTAAATGTCAAAAATATTCTGGAAAAATTCTACTGCCATGCAGCCAGTGACAGGAAAGAGCATAGAACAGTGCCAGGGATTTAAGATAATAAAGGAACAAGACCCAGCCCTAGGCTATGAGATGACGTGAGTCATGGTAAGTTCCAGACCAGAGGAAGTATCGCAAATTCTCTACCCTCAAGCCATCTACTGACTGAATGTTTTCATTTCATTTTCATAAGTCTCCTTCCCTGCTTCCCATTGCTCCTGGTCCCTCCCACCCTAATTTAGGGTGTTATTAATCAGCACTGTCAATGGAGGATATCAGAAGTTAAACAATTACACTGATGACTACCATCACTACCTATGGACTTGACAGCATGTCCTATACTTTGCTAGCTCATTGAGTTTTAACTGTATTTTATATATGAAGAATCTGAAGACTTGGGGGATTTTTTTTTTTTTTCGTTTGTCGAGACAGGGTTTCTCTGTGTAGCTTTGGTGCTTTTCCTGGAACTCACTCTGTAGTCCACCCAGGCTGGCCTCGAACTCACAGAGATCTGCCAACCTCTGCCTCCCATGTGCTGGGATTAAAGGCGTGTGCCACCACTGCCCACCTAAGATTATTTGGGAGATTATTTAACATGTTTTAAATTTTAAATTTCCCCACTTGAGAAAAAAGAACTGGAATTTGAACACAGGACTCTGAGATGTCAAAATAAACACCTTGACTTGTAGATCTTCTATGATACCTTTAAGGACCAGCATGAGTTTTACATATAACTCTAAAAGCTAAATAAATAGCATCCATCATAATGGGAAGGAGTATGTTGCTGGAAGGTGCTATGATGAGTTCAACAACTGAAGATCACTTTGGAATCTCTGAAAACTCCGTGGAAAACTCATGGAAGTAAATTCGGAGACCCGTTGGGGCTCAGCCAGAAGCTGTAATAGCACTCCACAAGGCTTAGTTTCCTGTGAGGGCTCCTGGCAGTGAGTTGGATGAACAATTCTAGATACAGGCAGACTCATCTGTGCCATAACTCACACTTGGTGAAGGATTGGGCAGAGGTATTAAGTGTTTGGGGACAGCGTCCTGAGAAAGCCATCTTACCTTAACAGTCGCCAGGAAAAGGCAAGGGTTCCATCTGAGACTCTGTGTCATCGGAAGAATACATCATAAAGTTCTGGTAGGAAATAGGTGGCTGGGCCAGCACTGTTGTTCCGCTGCAGTGGTTCACAGGAAAATCTGGAGGGGTGGTGAGGATGAGAGCTGGCAATCACCTACAGCCTGGAGGCCCACTTGGGTTAGAAGGTTGATCCCCCTATAGATGCTAGTAAGTTACTAGAATTAGAAGTTTCTAGAGCCCCAAATTGCATAGAGACTTTCTATGAGGTAATCTATTAAGGAGACCAAAGAACATGATCCACTTAAGCATATTTTTCCTGGTTTCTGGAGGGAAAAAAATACGTTGGCTAAATTTAGCAATTCATTCTAGGCTCTTCCAATGCTTCCAGATCATTCTCAGCTTCTTCTTATTTGTTTCATTTCTAATGGCTAGTAGGAGGGAGCCTCTGGGTAAACAGAAATTTCTGACTATGGACTTACAGTTGACACCTATTTCTCTTGCCAGCCTCTGAGACCTCAGCAAGACAGCAAACGCCTCTCTGCATCCATTTCTTCATTTGTGAAATCCAATGTTTGCATTTTGACTGTTCTTTGAGGAACTGAAAAGCTACAAAGTATAAACATGCACAGACATGAATGGGAATTGTGTGTAAGGAGTTCAAAGAAGGCAACTCACGACCTAGCACTCATGGCTCTAGTCTCTGCTTGAACTGTATTATAGGACTCAGATTTTGTTATGCTGTGAAATAGAACATCTAGATAGGAAAATACCCCCAAACCAAAAATGTACAACAAAGAGAAAAATCTAAGCACCTATGATATGTCACAGCAGAACACCTGAGAAATTAACATCCAGGTAAGATTTAAGTCAAGGACCAGAAATCAGGACAGCACAGAGAATACTCTCTTTATGTGATTTGGCCTCCTTAGCAACTATCTGACTATAACTTAATACCATAAGCTGAGTGGCTAATAAACGCCAGAAATACATGGCTCACAGGTCTGGGGGCTAGAAAGTACAGGATAAGCATGCAGCAAATTTGGTGTCTAGGGAGGACTCATTCCCTGATCTATGGATGGCATCTTCTTGCTAGATATGTCTATCATCTCACTGTCTTTATAACACACCTGGAATAACGTATTTGTTAAGCTTATTTTGGCTCATGGTTTTGTAGGTTGCTGTCTTAGTTGGGTTTCTGTTCCTGTGATAAAACACCATGACTGAAAGCAGCTTTGGGGAGGAAAGTGTTTGTTACACCTTACAGGTTAGAGTCTGTCATCTCTAGAAGCCAGGGCAGGAACTCAACAAGCAGGAGCACAGGTAGGAAGCATACAGGGAAGCTGAGGCCTGGCTCACTCTCATGCCTTGCTCAGATTACTTTCTTACACCCAGAGCCACCTGCCAGGGGCCTAATGAGCTCTCCAAATCCTGGCTTTCTAATGTTGTCACATTAGAAAAACGGATGGAGAGATGTTTCAGCAGCTGAGAGTGTGTACTGCTCTTGGAGGACCTGAGTTCAGTTCTCAGTATCACATTTCTCACAACTATCTGTAAGTCCAGCCCCGGAGAGATCCGATGCTGCCTTCTGGAGTCTGTGGACACCTTCACATGCACATGCACACACAAAGACATACAGGCTATGATTCTCTGACCCTTCACTTAGGTGGCTACCAACCCTCAAATGCCACGGCGTGTTCTCTCCTCAGCAAGAGCAACCTTCTCCTTGACAACCACTTCTACACTTTGCCTCCTAGCTTCACTTCTTTTTTTTTTTTTTCTTTTTCGAGACAGGGTTTCTCTGTGTAGCTTTGCGCCTTTCCTGGAACTCACTTGGTAGCCCAGGCTGGCCTCGAACTCACAGAGATCCGCCTGGCTCTGCCTCCCGAGTGCTGGGATTAAAGGCGTGCGCCACCACCGCCCGGCCCTAGCTTCACTTCTTTTTTTTTTTTTTCTTTCTTTTTAAAGTTTTTATTTTTATTTTGCAATACAGTTCAGTTCTACATATCAGCCACGGATTCCCTTGTTCTCCCCCCTCCAGCCCCCCTCACCTTCCCCCCAGCCCACCCCCCATTCCCACCTCCTCCAGGGCAAAGCCTCCCCCGCGGACTGAGATCAACCTGGTAGACTCAGTCCAGGTAGTTGACCTCCTTTTTTTTCCTGAGATGAGAGGAGTCTCCACATGTAGTTGAGGGTGGTTTCAAACTTGTGATCCTCCTATCTGAGTGCAGGTGTGTGTTGCCACACCTAGCTCAAATTACTTATAAAATGATATGCTGTTTCTTTTATTTCTGAGGAAATACACATAAGTAAAATTGACTAATTTGATCACTTTTAAGGGTACAATTTATCATATTGAAATGCATTCACATTGTTTTGTGACCATCACTACCATTTACCTCTAAAAGTTTTTTACCATCCCAAACAAAAGCTCTGTATTTCTTAAATACTAATTTCATTTCCCTAGTAGCCTCTACTCAACTTTCTGTCTCTATGATTTGAGTATAATCATGTAGTGTTTGCCCTTTTGTGTCTGCTTTATTTCATTTAGTATACTATCTTTCAGGTGCATCTATGTCATAGTACCTATCAGGATTTCATTTCTTTTAAAGACCAGACAATTTCTCCCCTTTTATTAGTTCTATTAGAAGGGGCATACAAACTAATGATGTCATTTCCTTTTCTTTCCTTCTATTTCTGTTTCCCTCCCTCCCTTCCTCCCTCCCTCCCTTCCTTCCTTCTTTCCTTTCTCTTTTTTTTTTTTAATTTATTTTAATTTATTTTGCAATACAATTCAGTTCTACATATCGGTCACGGATTCCCTTGTTCTCCCCCCTCCCGTCCCCCTCACCTTCCCCCCAATGCCCCCCCCCATTCCCATCTCCTCCAGGGCAAAGCCTTCCCCACAGACTGAGGTCAACCTGGTAGACTCAGTCCAGGTAGGTCTAGTCCCCTCCTCCCAGGCCAAGCCAAACAATCCTGCATAGGCCCCAGGTTTCAAACAGCCAACTCATGCAATGAGCACAAGATCTGGTCCCACTGCCTGGATGCCTCCCAAACAGATCAAGCTAATCAACTGTCTCACCCATTCGGAGGGCCTGATCCAGTGTGGACCCCTCAGCCATTGGTTCATAGTTCATGTGTTTCCATTCATTTGGCTATTTGTCCCTGTGCTTTATCCAACCTTGGTCTCAACAATTCTCGCTCATATAAACCCTCCTCATTCTCGTTGATTGGACTCCCAGAGATCCACCCAGGGCCTAGTCATGGATCTCTGCATCCAGATCCCTCAGTAGTTGGATGAGGTTTATAGCACAACAATTAGGGTGTTTGGCCATCCCATCACCAGAGTAGGTCAGTTCGGGCTGTCTCTCGACCATTGCCGGCAGTCTGTTGTGTGGGTATCTTTGTGGATTTCTGTGGGCCTCTCTAGCACTTTGCTTCTTCCTGTTCTCATATGGTCTTCATTTACCATGGTCTCCTATTCCTTGTTCTCCCTCTCTGTTGTTGATCCAGCTGGGATCTCCCGCTCCCCCAAGCTCTCTTTCCCTCGACCCTCACCTTTCATTACCCCCACTCATGACCAGGCTGTTCATGTAGATCTCATTCCATTTCTCTGTTATTGGGCGATCCCTGTGTCTTTCTTGGGGTCCTGTTTTTCGGGTAGCCTCCCTGGTGATGTGAGTAGCAGACAATTCATCCTTGTTTCATGTCTAGTATCCTGCTATGAGTGAGTACATACCATGTTTGTCTTTCTGAGTCTGGGTTACCTCACTCAGGATGATTTTTTCTAGATCCATCCATTTGTCTGCAAACCTCATGATGCCATTGTTTTTTTCTGCTGAGTAGTATTCCATTGTGTATATGTACCACATTTTGTTTATCCATTCTTCAGTTGAAGGGCATCTGGGTTGTTTCCATGTTCTGGCTATTACAAACAATGCTGATATGAACATAGCTGAACAAGTGCTCTTATGGTGTGGTTGAGCATTTCTTGGGTATATGCCCAAGAGTGGTATAGCTGGATCTTGGGGGAGATTGATTCCCAATTTTCTAATAAAGCGCCATATTGATTTCCAAAGTGGTTGTACAAGCTTGCATTCCCACCAGCAGTGGAGGAGAGTTCCCCTAGCTCCACATCCTCTCCAGCATAAGGTGTCTTCAGTGTTTTTGATCTTAGCCATTCTGACAGGCGTAAGGTGGTATCTCAGAGTTGTTTTGATTTGCATTTCCCTGATGATTAGGGATGATGAGCAATTCCTTAAATGTCTTTCGGCCATTTGAGTTTCCTCTGTTGAGAATTCTCTGTTTAGTTCTATAGCCCATTTCTTAATTGGACTGTTGGGCATTTTGATGTCTAATTTCTTGAGTTCCTTATATATTCTGGATATCAGTCCTCTGTCAGATGTGGGGTTGGTGAAGATCTTTTCCCATTCTGTAGGCTGTCGCTTTGCCTTGTTGACCGTATCCTTTGCTCTACAAAAGCTTCTCAGTTTCAAAAGGTCCCATTGATTGATTGTTTCTCTCAGAGTCTGTGCTACTGGTGTTCTATTTAGGAAGTAGTCTCCAATGCCAATGCGTTCAAGCCTACTTCCTACTTTCTCTTCTAGCAGGTTCAGAGTAGCTGGATTTATGTTGAGGTCCTTGATCCACTTGGACTTAAGTTTTGTGCACGGTGATAGATATGGATCTATTTGCAGCCTTCTACATGTTGATATCCAGTTTTGCCAGCACCATTTGTTGAAGATGCTTTCTTTTTTCCATTGTGCACTTTTGGCTTCTTTGTCAAAAATTATATGTTCATAGGTGTGCGGATTAATGTCAGGGTCTTCAATTCGATTCCATTGGTCCACATGTCGGTTTCTATGCCAGTACCAAGCTGTTTTTATTACTGTAGCTCTATAGTAGAGCTTGAAGTCAGGGATCGTGATGCTAGCTTCACTTCTTAAGCATACATTTCCAACTCTGAGCATTTTGCCTAGTTGTTTCACTTGATATAAATGGAATCTTAGAGTATTTACTCTTTTTAGTCTGGCTTTTCCCAAAACATTTACCAGCACATCACTCTAGATCATTAAATTTTATTGTTGAGGCACATGTGTTCTCCTACTCCAGGACCATTATGAATAATGCTGTTACGCGTTCCTCATGCAAATCTCTTCATACACTCGGGCATGGATTTCTGTTGAGATGCTTTATTTTCACTGTGGATTTAGGATCACCCAGGAGTTGTCAAGACACATCACTGGGTATGTCTTTCGGGGCTTTCCAAATAGGGTAAACTGAGGAGGAGAGTGAGTGTTGCCATCCCACAGGCTGGTGGCCTGGACAGAATGAAAAGAGAGAAAAAGAAAACTGTGGCTGTGTCAAATGCTGGCACTCCCTTTGTCCTGCTTCCTGTGTGCCTTGATGCCCTCCCTGCCATGATGGACTGACCCCTTGGAAGCCATGAGCTGATAAGCCTCTCTCCCTTAAGCTGTCTGTGCCAGTATTGCAGCAATAATAGCCTCTCTCCCTTAAGCTGTCTGTGCCAGTATTCTGTTGCAGCAATAATAAAAGTAGCTGACACAGGTATGAATGTAGGGAGGGTATTTGGGGTCGTTAGGACATGTATTTTATAAAGGACACGGACCACTCTTTTTCCGGAGAACTAGGTTTTTTATTTTGGCCAGCATATATGAGGAGAGTTTCAGTTGGTGCCCTTCCACTCTGGTACTTGATGTTAGCCAACTTTCAGTTTTTTCCATTCTTGTGAACATGGTGGTAACTCTGGGTTTGGGTTTATAACCCCCACTTAGCACTGGGGCCAAACACCTTTCTATGCATTTATTGTTCACTGGGATAGCTTTGTTTGTGAAGGGTCTGTTCGGATCTCCTGCCTGGTTTTTGTTTGTTTGTTTTGTTGCTGTTGTTTTTCCATTTTGCACTTACAGTGATTTAAATGAGAAGTCCCCCACAGGCTCAGGTATTTGAACACTGGGCCCCTGTCAGCTGCTCTGTTTGGGGAGGTTGTGAGAGGCGCAGCTTTGCTGGAAGAACTATGTCATTTGGAGTGAGTGGGCTTTGAGAGTTCATAACTTCACCCCGGTTCCAGTTCGCTTTCTCTGCTTCCTGTTTTAGGTTGAAGGCGTGGTTGCTCCGCTTCCTCATCCTGCCCCCATGCCTGCCACTTGTTACCAAGCCTGCCTAGCATGATGGACCCTTATCTTTCTGGAACTAACTGTAAGCCAAATTAACTGCTTCCCGCTGTAAGCTGCTTTGGGGCCGAGTATTTTATCACAGCAACAGAAAAGTAACTAACAAAGCTGAAAAAGCAACTAATGCAACAAGGAAGCAACTAATCCCTTTTCTCAGGCAACTGTACCCCACTGGTACATAGATCTTCAGCTTCCCTGCGTTTATTTCTCTAGATTATTATGCACCTAACTTAAACCTAAATATTAAAGTTACAACTTATGTCTGTGGTGCATGTTACAGATATTTTCCTTTTGTGTTTAGATTTTACTGATAGTAAAATTTTGCTCTTAAAACATGTTTATGGGGTGGGGTTATAGCTCAGTTGGTAGAGTGTTTGCCTAACATGAACAAAGCCATGAGATCAGTCCTTGGCACTGCATAAACTGTGTATGACAACATGCACCTGTAAGAGATGGAGGCAGGAGGGTCAAGAGTTCAAGGTTATCCTCAGCTACATAGCAAGTTCAAGGCCAGGCAAGGCTATGTGAAACCCTATTTCTAAACACACATACACACACACACACACACATACACACACGCACACACACAGAGAGGTATTTGATTAAGATCATTTTTTAAACAACTCATCATTATTTTATTGCATATGGATTTTGAGTCATAATTTGAAAATCTCTACACTCACATTCTCAAGACTCTACCCATGTCTTCTTCTAACACTTTCACAGTTTTATTTTTGTCCATTTACATACCTGATCCATTTCCAGTTTATTCCTGTGTATGGAAAAAGGTAGGGATGCTTCTGTGGCTTGTGACTCCCCAGAGTACTTTTAAGGGGATAGTCTCACTGGGTATAGAATTCTAGATTGGCAGTTATTTTCTTCTGGTGTTTTAAATCTACATGGCATTGTTTTGGATTTCCATTGCTTCTCTTGAGAAGCCAACAGTCTTGTGACTGCATCTTCAGAAGGAACTTATCTCCTCTGGCCGCTCTTGTTTTCACTATTTGTTCATTTCCATAGTTTATTATGATGTTTCTCCATTTCTGGACTTCTTTTTCTCAATCATATATTTTAATGCAATTCTTACAACTAAACGTCTTTCATCAGTTATCTCCTTTTCTGCTTCTTACCCTTAGTTACATATGTCCATCCTTTTCTCTCTCTTGTCTCTTTCTCCGTGTTTTCCTTTAAGCTGTATTCCGCTCTCTGGTTTTCCCCTCTGCTATGGCCAGTCAACTGAGATAGTAATTTTTCTTGTTGTATTTTCTTCCACTTTGTTTCTTTTTACAGTTCCCGAATATCTGCCAATGCCATCAAATTTTTGTTATCGTCTTGATTTTCTGGGTTTTACCCCATCTTTGGCAGTCCTGGGGATTGAACTTAGGGCTTCATGCATGCCAGGCAAGCACTCCACCACCGAGCAATAGCCTCAGCCCCAATCTCTTCCAGAACATAATAGCTCTAGGTATTTTTAAGTCTTGTCTACTAAGATCACTCTCTTGATGCCTGTAGCATTATTACTGTTACCAATTATTCTTCAGTTGCATTTCCAGTGCTAAGAGGGAAGAATGAGGAATTTTGGAATTCTTTTCATCATAGATGCCCTCTGGCTGGCTTCAGTGAATTTTCTACTGGGGCCAGGTCTACAAACAGAAACCAGTAAATTAAAGCAATATAAGGTACTAGGGACAGGTAGGACTGTGGCTAGCACAGCCTATTCAAAGGCCTTCAGACTGAAAAGCTGTCAATTCTTTTCAGTCAGACAAAATGTATCTATGGATTGAATTTGCTTTCCCAATGCCACACACTTGTGGTCCCATGTATGAGCAACATATTTCTGCCTTTCATGGCTTCCATTTATTCACAGTACAAGGTAGATCATAAATAATGACTGTGAGATCTTGATGCTTCACAACAGCTTATTTATAAAGTCTCTATTACAGGATTAGAATCTCTAAAGGCTTCACACACCTTAACTTCACATCTCACTCCTGTGTAGACGTTTCTCATAATCTGCCTTATATCCAAGGGAAGCAAAGCACTATGAAATAATGGGTGCCAGAGGCCCCTCCACTGTCCACAGCAGAGCTGGGTTCATGCCAGACTGGTCTGTCTCCAGAGCCTGTGGTCTTAGCCAGTGCACAAACAGAGCATTCGGGTACACAGAGGAAGAAGGCTAGAGGTTTGGCAAGCTGGCGCTTTCCCCTTTGATGTTACGTTATGGGGTATGTGTGGATGTGGGTGTGTAAAGGGTGTGCACACCCATGCACACAGACAGAGACCAGAGGAGGACATAGGTGTCCTGCCCTGTCACCATCCTGCCAGTTCCTTGAGAGAGGATCTCTCACTAAGTGCGGCACTCCCTGTTGTTCCTATGCTGGCTGGCAGGCCCCAGCCACCCTCCTGTCTGCCTCCCAGTGTTGAGGTTATGGACACACAAGAGACAATGCCTGGCTTTCCCAGAAGGGTGCTGTGGCTTGATCTCTGTTCCTCACGCTCACACAACTGTTCTTCCCACTGGATCATTTCCTTAGCCCCTAAAACTTTTCACTGGGTTTTACTTTGTTTGGGAACCATGTAATCCACAGAGACAGAAAGAAGGATAGTTTTAAGCCAGGCATGGTGGTGCATGCTTTTAACCCCATGATGGCAAAGGCAGGCAGAGCTCTTAGGTCTGAGGCTGTCCCGGACTGCATGGAGAGCTCCAAGCTAAGCAGGGCTACATAGTGAGATGATGTCTCAAAATAGTAATAAATACTGTTGTGGTTTTAGCTGGGTGTGTGGTGGCTCACATCTGGAGTCCTAGATGTTTGGGAGAGTGAGGCTGGAGGATCATTTGAACTCATGAGCATCTATGATGATCTCAGGTAACAATGAGAAAGAGAGAAAAAGGGGTAGACAGAGAAAGAAGAAGAGGGAGGGGGGAAGGAAGGGAGGAAAACAGAAATGTGCTGTTTTGTAGGTCCTCTGAGGTCCTCTGTTCCCTAAATACAGCCCTGTTTTCATCCTTCCTGTTACAAACAGGGATGCATTGGAAGGCCAATTCAATTACTAAATATGTAATTGTTATCTTCATAAACTATATTTTGACATTTAATATGCCAAACCTGATCTTTTTATGAGCAAACCAAGTTATCCATAATGCATTTTTACGTTCCATAGCTATCAAGATGGCTTCAGATTTATGGAGTGCTAAAAAAGTAACTATACCATAAATTTCAATTTTCCCTAAAATTGCCTTTTATAAATGAAACAGGAAAAATTATATTCCTGTCAATGTCTCCTCTCCGGTAGATTAAGAATTCCTGGAAAGCTGAAATAGATCAAAGATTGAGGGTCCTTGGGCAACCCTACACAGGCCCATCACAAAGTTTATATGCCGTCCTTCCTGGGGCTATGGAATTGTCCATGCATGCATGGGACCAGGGAAAACTGAGCCCAGAACAAATGGCTTTAGAAAAGGAGCCTGAGTCTCCCCTTGAAATTCAACCGTACATAGTCTCAGAGTCGGAAGACCAGAGCTTGCTGGTGGCGAAATGACCAACATGAGGTGTCAACTTCCCTGTGGCCAGGCTGTGCTGGGAGCAAGAGGTGGATGAACCTGGGGGCAGACGATGGTTGGACACCTGCACTCTGCAAAGTCCTCTGGTGTTGGAAGTCTTCCTGTCCTCTCAGAACTCTCGCCTGGGCTGTTGGAGACTTCACGGGAAGCTTGAGCAGACTCAGAAGCCCCTGGGAGTGAGGGGCACTCAAGAGGCCAGCAAGGAAGAGAGCTCACAGGGTGAGGAAAGGGGACAGTGCACCTGAGTGGGAATGGTGGCTTCTCTTGTCACACCCAGAGGTCTCAGAAGGTTTGGAGTGCCGGGGAAGGGTGAACACTGAGAGAAATGAAGGAGATCATAGACACCAGTCAAAAATCCCCAAATACACCCAACTGCATTAGAAAATGTGTAAGAGAAACTTCAAAATGTAAAAAGATCAAACCACGCTACCATCCTGCTGAGTTTTAAATATGGGTAGTGTACCTCAAAAGTCTATATTCTGGCTTGATCTTCAGAATGGTAATGTTGGGGAGTGCTGTGGGTCTTTAGAAGATGGGGCCCGGTGGGAGGTTGTTAGGTCACTGTGGGATTGTCCCTAGTAGATGTTATGGAACTCTAGTCTCTTCCTTTTCCTGTTCACTCCCTGGCTTGCTGTACCACGCCCCCCTGCCGTCTGCCCGCCCTGACAGAGGGCCGAAGAGCTGGAGCCATCTGCTCTTGTACTGGAACCCTCGCAAGCTCGGTCACATAAGCCTTTCTCTTTATAAATTAATTGCTTCTGGTATTTTGTTACAATGATGGAAACCTAACTAATATATAGCCACAGTTCAAACTTAAATAGAAAGAAACCAAACCTGTAACTGTTTAAGAAGAAATGAGACAATTGGAGAGAAGAGTCAATATCAATTGCATTTTCAATATTCCCCTCCCTCCCTCCCTCCTTTCCTCCCTACCCATTTCATACTTTGTATAATTATTTTCGTAGCTCCCCTCTCCTCTTCCCAGCCATCTGCTGGGTGGGGGGAAGGGTCAGGGGACCCTGGCAGATGAATTTCGAAGACGCATCATTGGAAGGGTAAAGTTTGACAATAGTTCTTAGAAAGGCCCCTTTCCTGTACCTAGAAATGGTGAGGAGCTCGTGCCCCGCCAAAGCTGAATCCCACTACCTTGAAGAGGAGCTCTCTGAGACAAGCCCCCAGGACAAGTGATGGCAGAGCCTGACCACAGGAAGACCAAGTCCACAGCTACTGAATTTCTGAACATAGCAGCCCTGAAATCCTCATCCATCAGACTTCCTTTATAAGGAAGGGCATCTTGAGGCTGCTGGATGGAAACGTTCCACTGTTTGTTGCAGAAAGAACCCTAACTGGTGTGAAAACTACTAGAAAGACAGCAAGTGAAAACACTGTATATTGAAACCTATGTAGCCAAAACTTTATTTGGAGGAAAGGTCGTTTCCTTTTGTCGCTTTTAGGCCCAGTGTATACATTGCTTCAAATCAGTTACCACACGGACAAGAATCTGGAAAATGGAGCTGGAGAGAAGGGTCAGCAGTTTAGAGCACTGGCTGCTCTTACAGAAGACCAGGGTTCAGTTTCCAGTACCTCCATGGTGCTCACAACTATCTGTAATTCCATTTCCAGGAGATCTGACCCTCTCTTGACCTCCATGGGCACTGCACACACGTGGTGTGTAGACATATATGCAAGCAAAATTCTCATACACATAAAATTAAAATAGTAAGTAAAATCAAGAAGAAGAATCTGAAGAAAGGTGAGCTCATACACTGTGTGGGAAGCAGAAAGATAATTAGGACTTTCTGTATCCTCCCTTTTCTCTGCACCCATGTTTATGCCTCCTTTAAACTACAGCACCCCCTTCTCAGCATACTGTGAGCTCAACTTGGGGTTTTGCCTCCCCTCCCCCACTCCCAAGGAAGATAAATGACTTTCCACCTGGCTTTCAAGTCCTTCCAGGAAGACTTAATACATTCCTGCCCACATGTGACTCATCACATAGTTCATCCAGTCCTGCTCAATCCCACCCCATTGTGGTATTGAGGCTAAGCCTTTGACTGTTGAGTGTAGCCAATTCCTGAGATGCCTCAAATGTAATGTATCTTTTCCAATACAAAGTAGTCAGAATCTTCATGATGGTTCCTAACATCTTCAGACGTAACATACTCCTTGTCTCTACACACAACCCTCTCTGAATACACGGCAAGTTTTCACATCTTTCCGCCCTGATTTTTGTTCTGGTTGCACCATAAACCTGGCTAAAAGCAATGAGAGGTAACTCTGCTGGGCTACCTTGAAATTTCCTCCACCAGATTATTTAGACCATATCCTATAAAGTCAGCCCCTCACAAAATTCTAGGACACAGAAAAAATGTTGACAAGAATGTAGCAAGAACTGTCCTTAGTCCAGTTCTCAACAGACCCTCGTTCCCACCTGACGCTTCGTGAACAGTCTCTCCTTTTGCATTCCCAACAACACTCTGGGCTCCTGAGTTCATACTGTGTTTGTCCACTAAGTACTGCTTACAGAATTCCAGGCTTTCTCTGTCTACATCCTCTAAAATATTTCAAATTCCTCCCACAAACCAGTTGCAGAGGCTTCTTCTGAACCACATGTTCAGGTAGTCATGGCAATAACCCCTTTCTCTGGTACTAACAGGTTTTCTTCTCTAAAAAAATATCTGAGCAAAACAGCTTGAGGGAGGAAAGATTTATTTTGGTTCGTTTGTCTCCGAAGTTTCAGTCCATCATGCAAGGCAGACAACAGCTCACCCTGTGGCTGCCAGAGAGCAGAGAGAGCAAATGTCTGCACTGTACTACATCGCTTCTTATGGCTGAGTAATGCTGAATTGTCTGTCTAGTCATTAGATGGAGAATGTTTCTATTTTTTTTCCAACTTTTTGGCTATTAGGAATAATGCCTCAATAGATTTATATATACAAGTCTGTGTGTAGATACGTTTTCATGACTTTGGAGTATGTACCCAGAACGGCATTGGTGGGTTATATAACTATGTTTGACCTTAAGCACAAACAGACTGTTTTCCAAAGTGGCTGCATTGTTTTGTATTCTCCACAGCCTTGTCAACATCTGTTATTGTGCCTTTGTTTTAAACTACAGTCATCTTAATGTGTGAAATATCTCATCACAGTTCTGATTTGCATTTCCCTAGTGACCAGGGAATGTTTGTAATCACTTTGTAATCACAGTCCTGTACTGAAGTCTTAGCAGGAGAGGAGATATTCTAAAGAGAGACACTTGTGCCTCTCCATTCGGCTAGCAGGTTCCTATCTTTTATGTTTTACTTGCAAAATTGGTGTGTCTAATAGGCATTCAAGAACTAAAGGTGGACGGAGGAGATGGTCCAGCAGTTAAGTGCACTTGCTGCTCTTGCAGAGGACCTGGGTTCAGTTCCCATTGCCCACATCAAGCAGCTTACAACTGCCTATAACTCTAGTTCCCAGGGATCTGATGCCCACTTCTAGCCCCCTGGGACCTAGACATCCATGTGGTATATAGTCATACATACAGACAATAAAATATACATAATTTTTTAAAAGAATCTTTAAAAAAATAATTAGAGCTCATGTTGACCTCCGAAGAAAAGCTACAAAAGGCTTAGACACTAGTCCTATGAAAGGAAGGAAGGAAGGAAAGAAGGAAGGAAGGAAGGACGGACAAGACAAAGAACTCTGCTGGTCCGAGAATGAGTGGGAATTGTACCTCCCAGGGGACCCATTTCTTGTCTCCTTCCTAACAGAGAATCTTTAAAACCCATTCTCTTCAGTCAGACATAAATTTAAAAAAAAAAAAAAGATATATATAGAGAGAGCTGTCTCTTAATGGAGCAAAGCCAACCTGGGTCAGGTCCCCCCAGGGAAGGACCAGTTAGCCTGTCTCATAGCTGAACTCAAAGAGATTCTGGCCTGATTTATGGTTTTCTATGAACTATAAGATGGCCACAGGTATGGGGGGGAAGCAACTGGTTTCTCTATGCTAAATTTGGTTTGGTCAAATTAAAAATAAAATTATTTTCCTTTACCCATTTCCATGTCCTAATTTCTTTCAAAATACAGGAAAAATAAGGTGGCAGGCAGGCTGTGGATTCAGTGCCTGGTACATGCGGAGCAGCCTTTCATGTTTGTGGTGAATTTTGTACATAAGCATATTTGCTTTGGATAAATGTCTATTCATGATCATCATCCATTTTTTAACTGTATTGTTTGCCATTTCATTATTAAGAAACCTTTATGTGGTCTTGATACAAGTGACATATTGAATGTGTGATGTGTAACTATTTCCCCTCACTCTGGGAGCTGTCTTTCTGCTTTATTGATGGTATCCTTTGAAATTCAAAGGATTTTAGTTTTGAGTCCAGTTTTTTTTCTTTCTTTTGTTGCTCAGGCTTTTGATGTCATATCTAAGAATCCATTGCCTAACCCAAGGTCATGAAGATTTTTATCTGGGTTTAATAATTTAAACCAATATACTTGTGATAGTTTTGTATGAAGCATAAAAATCGGTAATAGTTAAAGCTATCCAGTGTATGGCATGGGGCTGGGGAGACAGTTTAGGTGATAAAGTGCTTGCCATACAAACACAGGGACCTAAGAGCAACCCCCAGAACCCACATAAAAAGCCTGGAGTAAAGACCACCTAACAAAAACCCCAATACCAGGCATGAAAAATCCCCTTTTGAGATGGTCAGAATTGCCCAAGACTTCCAAACCATTACAGGCTATTGATGTTGCCCTTAATTGCCCCCCAGAGGTGGAATGTTAGTCCCCATTGTCAAAGACATCATGCATTCAGACAAAGGGCTCAGAGGCCCTGAGTTGGAACTGATCTGAAAGTGACCTCCCTGTGGACTCGCTTCCATGGTACCAGAAGATGCCATGCAAGCTTCCAAAGGAGGGAAGCTATGAACAGTCCCACCCAGCTATGACACCTATGAATCCCAACGGCCAGCACGGTGAAATAACCCTGAGGGTGCAGTGGCGGCATGCATACCTTGGCATTAACCCACAACTCTCCAGTTGAACTTAAGACCTGCTCAACAAGAGAGAAGACATGCTTGGTATTGAAAACCCAGCCAGCTACCCAGGGCTAGTGAAGTCATGGCTCTTGGAGGAGAACCTACAACTGCCACTTAACTAAGCCGTCATAATCCCTAACTACATTCTAAATATTTGTCCTTATACCCACAGATAAGTGTCCTCACCCATACCATCAATAAAGCAAAAGCACAAGGAAATTTCTCTCTACAACATATGGTAACCATTGCAGAAACCACAACCAACCAAAATGCAGAGTTGTGGAATGCAGTCTTTTTTTTTAAACGTTTCTTTTTATATATAATTTATTTTTATTTTATGTGCATTGTGTTTTGCCTGCATGTATGTCTGTGTGAGGGTGTCAGATCTTGGAGTTACAGACAGTCTTAATGGATACATCTACAAAACAACTCCCAGACCCTCAGGGAGCACTGAAGGAAAGGGGGTGAGTAAGGGCCAAAGATTATAGAGTTTGCTGTGAGATTGTGTCTCCTAGGAATGTCAGAAGCTGCACCCGTGAGGTCTCACCAATGCGACTGACTAAACATGAGCTGAACAAAGACAGTAACAATAGACATGCTGTGTGAACGGGGAAAACTCCTGAAGTCTCAACTCCACACAAAGAACCTCAGGCAACTAAGGAATGCTGAGAACAGGACAAATAGTCTTTCCCTGGGATGAGCACACCAACTGGTTACCCAATACCAAGTGGTCAACCCTGAAAATACACATTCCAGTCATATTATACAGACTGAGTAGGTTGTACTTGTGTATTTAGAAATATGTATGTATGTGCATATGTGTGTGTGTATATATGTATGTATGGAACAACAGTTGATTAAAAAGAAGTGATGAATTTGAAAGAGAGCAAGAAGGGTATTTGGAGGGAGGAAAGGGGGAAATTATGTAATCACATTATAATCTCAAAAAATAAATTATTTTTTAGAGCCTGGTGTGGTAATACACACCTGTAACTCTGACACTGGAGCGTTGAAGGCAGATGGATCTCTGGTGCTCACTGGCCATCTAACCTAGCCTACTTGGTGAGATTCAAGCTATGGAGAGACCTCCTCCCAAAGACCAAGACAGACAACCCCTAAGGAACAATAGCTGAGAACGGCCTCTGACCTTTCCAAACATGCACATGCAGCCTACCCCACAAACACACATGTACCTACAAACTAACACAAAAGCATATCATAACACATTCCCGACTATTAACTCAGTCCATTTGAGAGCGTCAGAAAAGGTTACTATTATTAGCCCCATTTTATAGGTGGATAACGTGAAGCTCAAAGAAGCTGCATAACTTTCCAGATAACTGTTTGTACCAAACAGAGGTAGACTTTGAATCTAGACAGTGGAGCTCAGAATCCATGCTTCTAATGACAAGACTTTCTCTTCAGCCATCCATGGTTTCAACACAAAAGGGAAGCTAAGCCTCTCAAGTAGCAAGATAAAAACAAAAACATATTTAGGTGTCTATTTTCAAAAGTAGTGTCGGAAAGCCTATTTGCCCACACGCAGGTCAGTGGGCCCCTGCTTTATGACCTGTACAGAGCAACTGGTATGGAAGGCACCGGTAACGAAAGAAGAAATGGATGAATTGGACTAATCTGAAATTGCAACCTCCTGTGCATCAAAGGACAGCAGGGAAGACAAGGAAAAGCAGCGCGTGGGAGGCGAGGAAGTGCTCTCTGAGTGGCCAGTCAGGCTCACATCCAGAATACATAGAGTGAGTACCTGTAACTCAACATGGAAAGACACCAGCCTGCTTTGAAGATGGGCAAAGGACTTAGTTCTCTAAAGTATCCTAAAAGACGCTCAGTTTTACTATTAGAGAAACACAATCACCACAGTTAAATCCTGGCACTCAGGATACTCAGGTAGAGGCAAGTAGATCTCTGTGAGTTTGAGGTCAGGCTGGTCTACAGAGTAAATTCCAGGCCAGCCAGTGCTACAGAGTGCAACTCTGTCTAGAAGAAGAAGAAGAAGAAGAAGAAGAAGAAGAAGAAGAAGAAGAAGAAGAAGAAGAAGAAGAAGAAGAAGAAGAAGAAGAAGAAGAAGAAGAAAAAGAAGAAGAAAAAGAAGAAAAAAAGAAGAAGAAGAAGAAGAAGAAAAAGAAGAAGAAGAAAAAGAAGAAGAAGAAAAAAAGAAGAAGAACAACAACAACAACAACAACAACAAACAAACAAACAAACAAAACAAAAACAGTGAAATGGTACCCAATTTGCTAGGATGGTTACTATTTAAAAATGAAAATGAAAATAAATGGTAGAAGGGATGTGGAAACTGAAAATTTCATCAGCTCTTCACAGAAATTAAAATAGGACACTCTCTGTAAAATGGTGTCTTGGTTCTTCAAAATATCAAAGTCAGAATTATCATGACACAAAAATTCTGAGTATAAACCCACAGGAATTGAAAGTTGGGTGTCAAAGAGATGTCTGTACAGCCAAGTTCACGGGATTGTTATTCTCAATAAGTCAATAAAGGAAGTAATTTAAGTGTCCATCAACAGATGGATGCAGACACAAAATGAGGACCATTATTCAGTCAATTCCAGGCTGGCGAGATGGCTCAGCAGGTAAAGGCACTTGCTTCTTAAGCCTGATGACCAGATCCCTAGAACCCATGGCAGAAGGAGAAAACTGACTCTCCCAAAGTTGTCCTCTGATCTCCAAATGTGTACTCTGGCATCCATGTACCTGCTCTCACATACGTACACCATACACACATACATACAATAATAATGAGAAGACATTTTGATGTATGCACTACAACAAAAGATCAACCTTGTGGATCTTATATGGTAAAATAAGCCAGTCACAAAAGGGACAATGACAGTATGCTAATCCTGTATGAAGTAACTACAGTCAAAACTTATGAAATAGCAGAGTGGGGGCTGCCAGAGGCTGAAGAAGCAGGAGGGGTGTTATTAATGAGGGTGGAATTTCAGTTCTGCAAGATGAAGGGTTTGAAAACAGATTACACAACACGAACACAGCACTTAGCAATTCTAAACTGTCTGCTTAAAAAAACGGTTACGATAATGTGGTGGTTAATACTGTGAACTTGGCAGGTTCTAGAATTACCTAGGAGGCAAGTCTCTGGGCTTATTCATGAAGGGCTAAGTGAGATGGGAAGACGGTCCTTAAATGTGAGCAGCTGCAGCCAATGACTGGAGCATTGAATAAAAAGGAGCTGAGCTGAGCACCAGCAGTCATCCTTCCCACCCCCTACCCCCCCAGCTCTCTGACTGCGGGTGTGGTGTGACCAGCTGCCCCACACTCTGAGCTCCATGTCTTCCCCGCCGTGATGGACTGGACCCTCAAATCACGAGCAAAAACAAGGCCTTCCTCCTTTAAATGGTTTACGACCACCTTGAAAAAAGTAACTAATACAGACAATACATCTTCTAACGCATATTTACCGTAATGAACTGTTTTCCTAAAACTTAAGGACTCTCAGAAAAGAAGCCTGCGGTGAGTATTTGAGACAGGAAGTAGACCCTCTCAGGAATAGTCTTTGGAGACAGCAGCACACCTCCCTTAAAGGAGGCTGGACTATGAGGCAGTTTGACTTATCAAGTGTATCACAAAAGTTTGGGCCATCGCTGAACTACCCAACTCACCAAAGGAAAAATTCTACCAGACCAGTGTCTCTCCTACCTGGCCCCTCCTCCCAGCAGTGCCCAGTGTCTCGGGCTCAGCGTTGGACAAATATTTAAAGACTAGTTTGCAGAAGTGGCATCAAATTATCGGCCTGCCTGGAGTGCCCACATGTCCTCATCCAGCTCCAGGATCCAGCGAAGCCAAGGGCTCTCCAGCCAGCCTCACTAATTAGCAGGAGTTAAGGTTTTCGCTGTGTCCACAAACGGTATGGATTGTGGTATTTCTGCTTAGCTGATCAGAAAATTGTAACACTCTGGTTTCAGTGTTTTCGGCAGCTTATAGCTGAGTATTCATTAATTATGCAAAGCAGGCTTCTGGGGACCTATTCTATTGCGTTAATTAATATTGAGTGCCGCTGGCCAATTAGCAGCCTTCTTGCTTATTGTGGAAGGTTGCTATGGGATCAGCCAAGCAGGGCTGGCTCCCCACATGTCTCCTGTCTTGGACTCCATTTCCCCTCCATGATAGTAGCCAGGCACAATTTGATGAGAGAAGCCAAAGGCATGGGCTTCCTTTCCTCCCTGAGCGTGCTGCATCCTGGCCATTCATTGTCCCTGTAGGCACAGCCCCTCCAACTGGGGAGAGTGGAGTTGCTCATTAAAATGCAGAATTCCCAGCTTTAGGCCCTACCTCAGAGAGAAAATTTGCATGTTCCCAAAGTCCCCTGTGCCTCCAATGCATATTAAAATTAGAATCATTGATGTGCCCCTAGGCACACCCAGGACCCTGCACCTCACCATCCCTATCCTTATCCCTATCTAGCAGCCTCCTGATCATTGACTCCTAGACTCCTATGCTCTCCTCCACCTCTGTAATCTTCCTTCTTTGCTCTCGGTTGTAAAAATTCCACCATGTGACCCTTGCTCATTTCTAAGGGAGACCTCTGCAGCACTGGCCATGCCAGAAGCCCACATCTATCAGTGTCTTTCTTCATCAGCATCTACTCTGCTGCTCCCGTAGACCACTTTACAAATGCCGAGGTTTCTGAACTACTGAGAAACCCTCTACCTATCCCTTGCAGCCGTCTTACAAATGGTCTCTTGTCAGAATTATCTCTTCTGGTGGCCTCTCCTCTCCTCTTACCCCAAAGAGAATCCAAACCAACTGGACATCACTGCTTTTTTGTCCTCTTAGAACGTACTTATGTCTTTAACCTCCCTCTTCCCCTAAATCTGAGGACCCCAAGCCAGGCTTCTGACAACCCCCCAGCCACACCTGTGTCATCTGACCACATTCCTGGTACTCATTAAGTTTGTCAGATCTTACCAACCAGTCCGAAGTCCCCAGAACACAGCATGCTCTTTCCTGTCCCCTGGACTGGTAAATCCCATTTCTGCCGCCTGAGGAGGTGTCTCTCACACTCCTTCTCTGGTTAGCTGCTAGCCATCCTGTGAAAGTCATTTCCAATTGAATTTCTTCCCGAGATTGTTCTTAACTGTACTCCCACTATGACTGAAGCATCTTTTCTATGTGCTGCTGGCGATATTTTCAATAATTATCTGTGCTCCCCGTGTGTGCACTAAGTATCTTCCTGGCTTCACCTCCTTTCATCCTTAATTAACCTTTGAAGAACTATTACTATTTATCCTTATTTATAGGGGAAAACAACTGAAGTTCAAGGTGGTCAAGTAACATGGCCAAGGTCATGTTGATCACGGGAGTCAAGTTGAGATCTGTGACTTGAAACTCCAGCATTCCAACTATGATGGTACAGTCTCCATGCCCATGGCACACTGTGCTTACACGGCTCTATCTCCAGTGTCCTTAGCCTTGGATCATGTGTTTGTCTCTACCTGTCCCTCCTAGTAAAACTAACTAATGAAGTCCCAGAATCCAGGGCTTTTTACCTCTTATTCGTGTAGCCCTTGTGCATGGCCCAGGGCTCTGTGTGTTAACTGAGAAGTAGATGACATGAGTGTCTTAGCTCAGTTCAGCTGCCATAACAAACTAACACAGAATGTTGGGCTTCAACAGAAGACATTGGCTTTGAGGAGGCAGGTAACTCCAAGATACGGGTTCCAGTGGGGTCTGGTACCTGTGTTTTCTCTTCCCAGCCAGCAGGTGCCATGTCTTCAAAGAGCAGGAATTCCTGATTCTCCTCTTCCTTTTAGAGGGCATTAGTTCTGCTGCTTCAAACTGCATTCTTACACTCTCAATTAATCTTAACCACCTCAGTATACTGAAGGTTTAAGGGTTAGATGTGTAGAATGGGGAATTGAACCCAGGACCTTGTGAGTGCTAGGTAAGAGCTCTACCTAAGCCACATGCCCAGCCCTAAGGACTTGAGGTTAATGTGTATGCTGAGACAACAAGATTAGGTTCATAGTAATGACACAAGCTACCCCACTGTCTCGGTGACTATGTGGAGTAAATTCTGGCAGCAGTGGAGACAGAGCAGCTTAGATTTCCAAAGATGTTGGAAAGACCTGGCGTGGTCCAGGAAAGTGTCACAGAGGAGGGATCTTAAAGGACACACACACCATACATTGATTGGAAGGATGGCAAAGAATATTTCTGTCTGGAGGATAAAATCATTGAAGTAGGGTTGTACACTGTGGTCAGACTCAGAAAGCTTGGGTGACAAGGGACTGGGGAAAGAGGCTTGGCCATCAGGCAGGACCTGGACCTGCTGAGCCCTGAAGGCTCTGCTCAGGTCGGTGATGTGTCAGAGATGGCACAGCTTCTCATCTCTCTCGACATTGCTGGTAGAGTGTGAGATAGACTCAAGGTTGAAAAGCACTGAGCTCATGAGAAAGAGGCTAGTGATGGATTAGTGATGTCTGCTGTGACACCGAGTAGAGGGTGACAAGTGGCAACAAGAATGCTGTAGATTTGCATCTCTGCCAGAGAGCCTGCTCTCCTGGTGTAGGTACATGTAGGAGGACTCAGATGCACACAGATCTACAAAAATACCCCCACTGTCCCCGACAGTGTCCCCACACCTTCTCCTCCTGCTCTAATTTTTCCTGACTTTGGCCATGATCTGAAGCCCTTCCTGCTGTCCAAGCAGCAGGTACACATTGTAAAAAGCTGCCATCTCCCAACCAGAGCACCATTTCCCAATGTGCCCGGAGTATTCCACAGCCATAACAGAGTGGGATCCACCTACAGAGCAAAGCATTCCAACTGTATGTTCATCTCTTTCCCGAGACTCCACAGCAGCTCCTCTGGTGCCCACCCCAGCTTGTCAAAGTGCCCCCACTTCTGACTTCACCTCCCTAGCTCAGCACTCAGACACTCTCAAGGCCAGGCAGTAACAACAGTCCTAGCTTTTGTCCTGGTCTGTTTCCTCCTGTAGCCTCTGATGGCAGCCACTAGAAAACCAAGTCTCCTTACATATTAATGGAGAAAAGCAGGTCCTGGAGAGGCAATGGGTGTTGACCACACTGTGAGCCCTGATCTTCCATCAGAGCACTTGATTACAGGGAATTAAACTAGGAAATACATGTGACACCACATAAATTTCTCCCCAGATCTACCCACTGGTGACCCTGAAGATTTAATTAAATCTAATGAACCTTCACTGTGCATATTTCCCAGTACTGAGTACTCTGCACACACTGTCACAGTAACCCTTCACTATGCAGATCCTCAGTGCTGAGTACTCTGCACACGCTGGCCGATTGGCCCCCACACCGAGTCCAAGGCTGTGTTGTGTACAGTACATGTGCACTGGGTTGTGATGATGCTTCTTGTATGTTGTCCTTCTTCTTGTCCTTGTATTCTCTGTTGTCCTTCCTCAGAAAGCAAGATGGAGTCTCTATGGACATGAGATAAATGTTAAAAGGGAATCAGTTTCTGTTGGTTATTTGCGACGCTCTTACCCTGCGAGGAAACATCACGAAACACAACAGAATCCACTAACAAGAGTTTTATTAAGATAAGATAAAGAGACAGAGGTGAACAGGCCTGTGGAAACACACGTGAGTGAAAATGAGGCCGGGAATAATGGTGCCGGCTTATAAAGACTGGGCCGTGCCTGTGCACACATGCGCGTAGATCACATGGTTGCGCTGCGTGCTTTACACAACCACGCAAAGCCACGGGGTCCTGGTCATGCGAGACGTTTTGACCCAGAAATGACTGGGCAGAAGTGACTAGGTCCCGCAGGGCATGCATGACCATGCCCAACCGTGGGGGCGAGTTGTGAATCCATATCAGCTTCTTCCCCCACTTCTAAATGCCACACTGGAAACATCAGTAACTGCGAAGGGTGAGAAGCCCTCCTGTGACAGTGGTGACTGGCACTTTCCATGTTTCCTTACCTGTGCGTGTTCGGGCTTCTGTACAATCCTGTGAGACAGATGCTGCTGAAGATCAGAGAACTGGTGCAGAGAAGGCTTAAATGACTAGCCCAAGGCCAAAGTGACAGATGCAGACAGTCAGACTCGGGGCCACCAGGAGACACTGACCTCCCCTCCAAGAAGGCAAGGTAACAATTAAGTCATATCTAGGTGGCGAAGCATCTCTAAATTCCATACTCTTCCTGGACCAGTTTTGGTGGAGGTTTTTTTGTTTTTCTTTTCTTTTCTTTCTTTTTTTTTTTTTTTGACCAGTAAAATTATCCCGTTCAGAGCTCATGCTCTGCACACAGGCAGGGAGTGTTGCCACGCTGAGCTGAGTGCTTTCCAGCTGTATTGGACATATCACAGAGCACCAGCTGTTCATAAATACTGTAGAAAATGAATAGCAACCAAACTGCCTGGACACAGAGCAGAAATGAAAGAATTCGAGGCACTGGTGGGAAACCCATTCTGGTGGATTTCCCATAGTTGTGAAAGTGAGCCAAGAAGCCCCTCCCCGAAAGCTGAAATCACAGCCAAAGCAAAGAAAGGTTCAGTATCCTTATCAGAGCTCATTAAGGTGACCATCTTAGGTAGCAGATGGTGGCTCCATGGAATGTCCACTGTTAATTGGAAGACTTATCTGTTGCTTGCTTGTTCATGCACATACACCACACCACACCACCACCACCACCCCCTCTCTCTCATACACACACACACACACACACACACACACACACACACACACACACTCAAAGCAGGAAGAATCCGGTTGGCCTCTGGATTTGCACAGCATGTCTCCTAGGTTGTTGGTGATGAGCTAGGTCATTAGGCTTGCAGTTAACACAAGGTCCCATTTGATAACCATCTCGGGAATTCGGGATTAAGCAAAGCCAGCTGTATCTCACCAAACTCTATAGGGCCTGGAATGTATTCATATAGAAATGAGTCTCCAGAGGATAACAGAACAGAGTTACCAAATTCCCTTCCCTGAGGTGCCGAATGGGACACACAGGTGTTATTGTCTGCAGCATGAGCTCCACTTTCTCTCTCCTCAACATTCTAGCTGCTGAGGCCTCTCCCAGCAGACTCCATCCAGCTCAAGTCTGCAGCCAACCTGATCGGTGAAGGAGAACATCAACGATACTGGGAGCCTTGAGAAAGCTTCATGAGTAGCTAAGTAGCACTGGACTCCCAGGGGCCACTCTGGCTCACAATCCTCTCTATCCATAGTTTGGCTCCATCCACATAGCTGGACCCCTTTTGTCCAGGTTCCCTACCAAGCACTTGATTTCTGTGCTGGACCCGAGCCCAACTCTATCAGGCAGACTCCTGGCCTGTGTCCCTTTCTTGACCTTCTCTCCAGGGATAGTGTTCCAGCCCCAGATCCTTGGTCCCTTCCTGGAACCTCCTGCAGCTGCAATGCTCACTGGGATTGCTGCTATCTTCTCCCATAAGTGGTGAGACGTCCTGGGGCTTCCCTTGATGTTACACTGGTGGAGTGGTATGGAAGCCACTCTGATGGCTTGGCTTTGGGACAACAAACAAGACAGCACATGCAGTCAATAGTTTTGAATTTCATGGACCATTACAACTTCAAAAACACTCTTTGGGAGAATTGATAATGTTGGTGACTGAGTAAGAGGCAGTAAAAAATTAACAATGATATGTTACTGCCATCACTTCACGCAAAATGATACATCTTTTTGCTTTTCCTGAGATGAGCCTCATTGTAGCCCAGGCTGGCCTTGAACTCACTGTATAGTTGAGGATGACCTTGAGTTTCTGAACTTGCTGCCATTGCTTCCCAGGTGATAAGACCACAGGCATACAACAACATATCTAAATTCATGTAGTGTTGGGAATCCAACCCAGGGCTTCATGTGTTCTAGGCAAGCACTACCAACTGAGCTGGACCTCAAGCCCAAAATATTGCAACTTGATACAAAAAAGGGGGTGGGGAGCAATCTTAGCATTTGGGAAAAAAAGTGAGCTCTATGAGAAAATGTATGTACTTTCCCTATTTCACCAGGTACAGTAGAATCTGCTCATGGGCTATTGCTAATCCAGGGCCTGGATTATTGGAACCACTACTCTTGGAGGGTGACTAAGGTCTCCCTGATGTTCTGTGCCTCTACTCAACTTCTCTACATCTGGCAGCCAAACATCTGACAGCCCAGATGCTTGGATGTCGCCTCCTTCAGGGAAACAAACCCATCTCCCTAAGCTTCGCACGCCTCAGTCTTGGTTCTTTCCTTAGCCTCCCTGGGGATGTGTGAAGCTTGTGTCAGAGCCTCCCTCCCTTCCTCCCTCCCACCCGGGTTGTTGAGGGAAAGAACCCCAAAAAGAAAGGGAGGATGTGCGCATGGCAGAGGTCTCCTCTAGCTTCCTAATTCCCAGACTTGTTCCAATAGCAGAGGAACCAGAAGATGCCTGCAAAAGCAAGGTGTCAGACACCCATAGGAGGTGGGACCCCTGAGCAGAGGGAGCCCCAGAACCTTGTGGGGCATGAGCAAACCCATATAAATAATCAGGACTGTCAAAGCATACTGCCCACCACTGCCACAGCCAGCTTCCAGTGGCTATTTAGGGTAGAGAGTAGACATGCCTGAGAAGCCCCAGCTGTCCCGAGTCTTCTTCAAGGATTGGAAGCAAACCAACTGTCCTCTGGGACCATCTATCCTAGGACCAGCTATCTGTGAATTCCGAGTTCGTGGCTCTTGATGGACATGTCAGACCAGAGTGGAGTAGCTCCAGTCATAGCAAAACTAGATCTGTATCTCTCATCCATTAATTCAAAATTGAGCAGAGACCTTAATATAAGGTCTGAAACTTTGAAACTTGTAGGCAGAGTTTTCCTGTCCTGACCACCTGTTCCCAAATAACTAGCAGCCACTTCCTAAATAACTGACTCAGAGACGATATAAATTATAAATTCTTGGCCAATAGCCCAAGCTTATTACTAACTAGCTCTTACATTTTAAGTTAACCCATATTTCTTATTTATGCTCTGCCACAAGGTGGTACCTTTATTAGCATGTCACATTCATCTCCTGCTCCCTCTGCATCTCCCTCTATGTGTGGGAGGCCCAAAACAGCTTGACCACATGCTTAGGGGCCCAGTCACAGCTGCCATGGCAGGCTTACCTGTAGGTAGTACCCGGTCCCCAAGAAAAGCCATAAGCTGACCACACCCAGGAGGGGCCAACATCTAAGGGGAAATACTTGACATTCCAAACATTCCCAGCAAATACCTATACCTCTAGACAAATGTCAGCCAATCAGGGTCCTGAACCCTGGAAATCCCCTCACCCCAACCTCCAATCATGCAGAGGGTCCAAGCTCAAGTTTAAATAAAGGCTCTTTGAATTTGCATACAGTCAGTCTCCAGGGTGGTCTTTTGAGGGGTCCCCATGATCTAGACAGCTGGCAACTTCAGACTCCTCTCTTCTTCCCATCATTCTTAGTTTGGCTCTCCTACCTAACTTTATCTTGTTCGGCTATTGGTCAGTCAGCTTTTTTATTAAACTAATCACAGACATATATTCACATAGCATAAAGAAATATTCCACAGTAGAAACTACTAGGGAAAAACATGTGAAGACAGAGGCAAAGGCAAGAGTTTTCTGAACAGGATTCAACAGCACAGAAAACAATCTCAAAAATGGGAAAGTGGGGTTGCACAAAACTAAGAAGCTTCTGCACAGCAAAGAAAACAATCAGTGGTGTGAAGAGGTAATCTACATAATGGGAAAAGAAATCTTTGCCCACTACATCTCAGACAGAGGGTTAATACCCATAATAAAGAGTTGCAAAATGTAAACAACAGAAAAACATCATCCAATCCAGAAAATGGGTAATGAACTGAACAGACAGTTCTCAAAAGTAGAAATAAGAATGGCATAAATACTTGAAAACTGCTCCACATCCTTAGTCATCAGAAGAATACAAATTAAAACTGCTTTGAGATTCCCTCTCTCCCCAGCCAGAATGGCTCTCATGGAAAAATCACACGAACAAAGGCAGATGAGGATCCAGGGAAAGAGACACCTTTGTTCTCGGCTGGTGAGAATGCAAACTGGTGCAGCCATTATGGAAGTCAGTGTTCAGATTTTCCAAAAAGCTAAAAATAGAGCTACTACATGTCCCAGCTATACTTCTATCCTGGGGATAGAGCTGAAGGACTCTAGGTCAACATGCCACAGAAATGCTTACACATCTGTGTCGAACTGTTTATAATAGTCAAGAAATCAAACCCGTCTAGATGTCCATCAACAAATGAGTGCTAAAGAAAATGTAGTCCCTATAAACAACAGAATTTTATACAGCCATAAAGAAAAATGAAATCATGACATTTGTAGGTGAAATGAATGTAACTAGAGATCATTATTGCTAATGGAATAAGCCAGATTCTAAAAGACAAATGCTGCATGTTTTCTCTCATATATAGAACCCAAATTTAAAATAATGTGTGCACACATGCCTTGTGTGTGTGTGTGTGTGTGTGTGTGTGTGTGTGTGTGTGTGTGTATTTGTCATGAAAAGGGGACTCATAAGAGAAGGAAGAGATGTTATGGGAGGTGGAAACAGAGTACTGGAATACATGTACTAGGAAGACAGAAGTGGAGGACATTCTGAGGGAAGAAAGGAAGCAATCTGGAGGTGGGGAGCATGGGGAAGGTATGGCAGAGGAAAAGGAAATGTGTTGCACTCTGTTCTTTGTACATATGAAGACATCGTGATGAAACCCAGTTTTTATATGCTAACCTAGTAATTTTTTAGAAGAAAAGTTGGTTCTATCCCCAAATTCTGTCTAGAATCAGGGCTACTCAGCACCTGCATAGCAAGGGGAGGGGATTGGGTAGAGTTGGCCACCTTTATGAGTCTCTATCTTGGTTACTGTTCTGTTGCTGTGAAGACACCATGACCAAGGCTACACACACACACACACACACACACACACACACACACACACACACACACACAACCATTTAATTTGGGGTTTGCTTACGGTTTCAGAATGTTGGCTATGAACATCATAGCACGCAGGCATAGTGATAGTGAAGTAGCTGAGATCACATGTGATCTGCAAGTTGCAGGTCAAGAGAGACACTGAGTCTGGCATGGGCTTAAAGCTCAAAGCCAACCCCCAGTGACACACCTTCTCCAAAAAGACCACACCTCCCAATCCTTCCCAAACAGTTCTACTAACTTGGGATAAGTACTTACTATGAGCCTATGGGGATCTCATCCAAGCCACCACAGGCTCCAAGCATCAGTACCTTCATTCATCCCTGTGTGTTGAAAGTTAATTCATTTGACCTTAAAGGTTCTCAATGACTTTCCATTGTTTTTTTTTAATATTTAAAAAGAATTCTTACTTTCCAATACAGTTGAGATCGTTTGAGCCTGACCTCTTGAAGGCTACTCTGATCTACTGACATCCAGCCATGCTGCCTTTCCATCCCTCCACAGGAACTTATGTTTAGTCAGGCCTCTCTGTACCCATTGCCTATGCCTCCTGTATCTCTTCAGCCTCTACTCATCCTTCAGAGCTCACCAAGGAGATCCCATGATGCCTTAGTCTGCAGCTAGGCTGTCCAGTGGGACAGTCACCAAACACACAGCCATTGAGTGCCAGAAACATGGTGAATCTGAACTGGGAAGTACTGGGAGCAGGAAATACAAGCTAGACTTTTGAAAGCTTGGTTAGACTATAAGAGTACAGAATACATCACTGAAAATTTTAATGTCAGTTATGTGTTAAAAATAATATTTTAGGTATGTTGACTCAAATATATAATTTCTCCTTTCTTTTTACTTTTCTTCCTGTTCTACCAGAAATTTAATTTTTTTAAAAAACTGTATGTATCTGTATCTGTGTGTGACTATGCACACATGCGTGTAAGTGCCAACAGAGGCCAAAAGAGGCACCAGCTTCCCCAGAGCTGAAGTCATGGGTGTTTCTGAACTGCCCAGTGTGGGTGGTGACACATGAACTCAGGTCCTCTGCAGGATCAGCAAACACTCTTAACCACTGAGCCATCTCTGCAGTCCCAGAACTTTTCAAATGATGCATATAGCTTATATTTTGACTTACAATACACTTCTGTGGCATATGCTGGTCTAGAACAGGTCACCCCAGTAGTCACTTTGATGGAGGCTTGCATTATTTCTCCTTTATTATGCTTTATAATTCAGCATCCCCACTAAGCATAGACTCCAAAGGACACAGAGCATGTTAGTTTTGCTTCCTCCTGTACCCTGCTGTTGCTCACATAGCCCACAACATGTAAGAGCAGCATAATAAATATACTTCACATATGACAAAATGTCTAACATGTGTCAAACATGTGAAAGAGTTGCTGGAGTAACTAAGTGAGGGAATAACAGAACCTAGCATAGTACCTGGCACATAGTAGGTGCTCAGCAAAGAGGTTTCTCCTCCTTCATTGTCTCCAAATGGAAGGTAGTAGTAAGCTTTGGCAATGGCCATATAAACAGAAGCATACTGCATTTGTTCAGTCACTAGCAGATGGTATCCTTGAAGTACACCTTGCATCATGCACACACACACACACACACACACACACACACACACACACACAGACATGTACACACAAACTATGTGTGCCATTGAACTCTACAATCTGCTCTTGTAATACATGCAAGCAAGGAGCTGGGGTGAACTGAATGCATTTCCATAATGTAGATCCAGCCCAGAGACCTGTGATCCTCAAGTACAAAAGCAACTGTGTCACATCATAAGAACAGTTTCTATGCCACTGTCTCCATGAGTGAAACTTGGGACATGTGAACACTTGTTCCTAATTAACGACAACAAAAAAATCTGTCTCATTTATTCTTACCAATAAATTCAAACCCCAGTTCCTAAGGTGCTGCCTGTCATGTTTCATTCGAGAAGGCCATCACTACATCTCCATGGTACCCAGGACGCACTCTGGATCTCTGTATTGCATACAAGATGGCAGCTCCCCTCCATCACGCATTAATGAGGCAGCAAGTCAAACAACAGGCTGTGTAAAGACATGGTAACAGCCTCGTACCTGTCAGACCATGGACCAGTGGAGAGGAAATCCAGAGCATCTCCACTAGGAGCTGTGCTTGGGAGAGAGTCTGAGTCTGGAACTGCCAATCAGTGACTTCTGAACAGACTTCTCCATAGGCCCGAGCTGCAGGATCTGGGATTGGAAACCAGATGCGGTCCTGTCTCTTCCCCCTTCCACCTGCTCCCTACAGCCAATTCAGAAGCCATATTCTTTGGCTCTTAGAGTTATAGAAGCCAAAGCCCTCACAAAACCTCCAGTGTATGACGGGCCTCCAGAGGTGCCCATTCTCTGTCCTCTCTTTATGCAGTTAACTCTGAAGCACATGGAACTCGGTGCTCACGGGCCTTTCTGTTTCCTCCTTTCTTTCCCTCCCATAGTCACACTTCACTCATGGCAAGATTCAGCCTGGCACAGTAGGGTTGTAACCAATAGGCTTTCCAGGGTTCTTTTTTTTTAATTATTACTATTTATTTTACAGGTGCGGGGGTTTTGCCTGCATGGATGTCTATACACCATATGTGTGCAGTGCCCTTGGAGGACAGAAAAGAGCATCAGATCCCCTGGAACTGGAGTTACCCACAGTTGTGAGCTGCAGTATGGGTGCTGGAAATGGAACTCAGATCCTCTGGAAGAGCAGCCAGTGCTCTTAACCGCTAAGCCATCTCTCCAGCCCTGTCTGGATTTTTGTTTGGTTTTGGTTTTGTTATTTGTCTGTTTTGCTAAGTCTTGATGGAAATGTGAATAGGCAAAAGACTGCTTATCTTAAGTGCTGTCAAATTCCAGTTCCTCCAGTGCCAAGAGCTACAGGGACACTAACAGACCTAGATGCTTATGGCTTAGTGTAGCCCAGCTAGCTTAGTCGGTAGCACATGAGACTCTTAATCTCAGGGTTGTGGGTTCGTGCCCTACATCGGGTGCCAATTGTAGACTGAAGTTTCTCAGTCCTGCTGGGCAGCAGCCACTTTTACAGAACAATCATTCAAACTGTTTGGTCTATGACTCAGGTTTATTGCTAGCTAGCTCTGACATCTTAAATTAACCCATTTCTATTAATCTATATTTTGCCACATGGCCGTGGTGTGACTGGTCTACTGGCATCTTGTTCTTTGGGCTGTTGGATAGCATCTCCTGACTCTGCCCTTCCTCTTCCCAGAATTCTCCTAGTCTGGTCGCCCCGCCCATACTTCCTGCCTGGCTACTGGCCAACCAGCGTTTTATTAAGCCAATTCTAGCAACAAATCTTTACAGTGTACAAGAGCATTCTCCCACAGCAGCTTAATCCTAAGAACAAGTGGTCCTAAGCTCGAAAGGCCAAACACTTACAGCTCTAGGTTTTCAAGTCAGGCCACCTTGATCACCCAGGTCCCCACACATAGCAACCGATGGCCCATGGCTCAGGGCAGAGCTAGCAGTGGCAGCAGGCAATGGCCCCCGAACCCCCAGCAGTGACCAGTTCTCATCTGGTGTCCTGGTTCCAGTGACTGGGAACGGAGTCTTGCAGCTTCAGCCCGTCATAGGCCTCTGCCTTCCACAGTCTTGGCTTTCCACAACCCTCAGTGTTCTCAGTGTTCACCTCATTTGCCCCTGCAGCTGCTTCTGCTGGTTCCTCTCTGGAGCTCCTTGCCCACCATCTTCCTTCTGCTGCCCCTGCTACGGCTGCCACCACTGTTCAACTGCAGTGATGTCACTCATTCACAGGGAAAAGAAATCAAACACACAAAACTAACATTCTCAACAGCATTTAGTGGTGGCTAACAGTATTTGCCAATGCTTGATAGTGTTTAATTCCTATACCAGTATCTTAGGGAAAATCAGGTCCCTCTAGTGATAATGGCAGGAGTCTGAAACTGTAAATGCCTATATACTTAGTGGGTTTGGCTTTCTGGGGCATACTCTCTTCACTGTAACTGATCATAGGAGGATCATAGTAGCATTCTACTATAGAATCATAATAGGATCACAGAAAGCATTCTGCTTTAGTAGGAAAACAGCCTTAGTTAATATGTAATGAGAGGTATGGCAGTTGTCAATAAAACTTTATTTACAAAACCAAGTGGCAGACAAGATTCAGTCAACCAGCTTTACCCTGAGAGGAATGAATACAAATTCAAGTGGCAACTAGAACATTAGTTATTAAATGAGCTAGCTTGGGATGGAGTGGGTGGGGTAGGTTGGCATAAGACAGAGGGGCATAGGATACAATGGGGACATGGAAGAGAGGGAGTGGGGCCTTGGAGGATAGACAAGGATAGAATATTCAGAGTTTACCCCTATAGAGAAATAACCATTGTTTTACTGATATTGTATAACAGATATATTTATCCAAGAAGGCCAATAATGTATAGCTATCAGTCAAAAAACATCCCAGCATGGATGGGGAAGGAGCCTCCAAGGCCCCACCTCTAGTAGAGGAACTCATGATGTTTGATGGCTGCTGAGGGAGGAAGGGTCAATCTCCTCTGCAGACATGGCCACCAGTAGGTCACCCATGCTCCAGGAAATGACCCCATAGTGGTATGAATCCAGGCAGCACTAATTCAACTCAGGGGGTCTTTAATAACAAATTAAAAAGGAAACATGAAGTTAAGAGAGAGACGGGGTGGGGGGCATTAGAGGGAGCTGGGGAGGGTAGTGCTAGATGGATGTGATCAAAATACACTACATGAAATCTTCAAAGAATAAGTAAAAATATTGTTTACAATTAAAATGACTGTGTAGCTGTGTTTTAGATGGTGACGAGCAAAGTATTCCATAGTCTGAGTCAAGAGCAGGCGAGACTGAGATACGCCAGTGTAGCAGAGGGAATCCTACCCCGGGGGCATGGTTTAAAAATCTCCATTCTGCCACCAGTTCCCCTTAGAGATTTCAGAAGTCATTGCTTCTTTCTGTACCTCGGTTTCCCTGACTACAGATGAAGAAGTGGCGTGCAGTGTGGAGACTTGGATGTCATCATTTAATACAGGTGATGAGGAAGATCCCAGCCGTGCTGGGGCAGGTTGGAGACATGGTCCAGGTCAGAGGCTTCCAGGCATTCTGGCTTCATCGTGTTCCAGCCCCTCTTTAGCCCTCTCCTTTTCCAGCTAAGAAATGTTTGCTTTATTTTATAGTAGTTTGAATCTTATTGAATAAATCCGCTCCCATTTGTGGATAATACTGACAGCTGGGAGAGAAAGAACTTTCCCAAGACACTTAGTGCCTGGACCAAATGTGGACACTGGGTTATGTTTATTATATTAATTTTAAACTAAAGCCCCCATCCTCTCCTTCATAACACAATCCTCATTGGGGAAGTATTTGTTTTGCAGCTCTAAACCCTAAGTTGCAACTCACCCTCAATTTCTGCTTGGGGTCACTTCCTAAAACTTAATAATGAAGCGGTGGCTTCCAGGAACCTGTGCAGATTTGCCAAAAGCAGGCCATGGCAGCTCACACCCTTCCTTTGTCGTGAGTGATTAAGTGTGCAGGCTAGGGGAATCCAACAAAGAGCGTATGCTTGAGCTCTGAGATGTCTCTTCCAGCCCTACAGAGCATCTGGGGAGGTGAAGGCTGACAGACGACCGAGCGAGGCAGGTCCACAGCTGGTAGATCTAACAGAGAAAGAGCCAGAGAGGAATGCAGATGTCTTCATGGAAGGAAAGGGAAAAGTAAGGACTCTGTCAGCAGAAAAGGGGTACAGTCACCCCACACGGAGCAGAGACTATCATCCAACTTCAGTCTACTGTGGCCATGAAGGGGATTAGGCAAGTTATAGCCAAAGGTTCAAAAAAGGTGGAAATGTGGATTTACATTAAAAAGCACTGTAAGAGCATTGACTGTGTGTGACAAAAATAGTGTCTATAGACGGGACATTTGTGAGGCTTCAAGGTTGGCTGTCAACCTCGAGAAACTTCTCTAGGCGTTGACACAGGCTCTGTTCTATCTTGTCTTGTTCAATGCCCTCAACCAGGTTTGAAAGATAAAGAAGTCCTACCCATTCCACAGGAAGATTCCAGAATACAGTAGAGAGGCCAGTAGGATCAAACTCAGAATGAATTTCTCAGCCTGAACCCAGAGTGTCACATTGAGCTGTATCAGAAAATACATAAAAACATGTGAGGTCCCAAAAAGTGTGAGAGCCCTGTGCTGGCGACTTTTCTCACTGCAACGGTAAGAAGCAATCAGTGCAAAGAAGGGTTCGTTTCAGCTTATGCTTCAAGGGGACATGGGTGACAGAAAGGAGGAGGAGGAGGCTCATCATTGTGCATCTGCAGTCAGGAAACAGAGCGCTAACAGAGAGTGGAGCTGGGCTATGAAAGCTCAGAGTCTGTTCCCCGTGACCCACTTCCACCAGTAAACCTCCACCCCCTAAACATCCCACAGCCTTCCCAAACGATGCCACTAATTGGAGACCAAGAGTTCAAAGACAAAAGGGGGACACTGCACATTCAAACTTCAACAAGTCCACTTACGGTCCACTGCCCAGACCTCTGCTCCCTTACATGCTGTGCCTACCCAATGGTGAGCCCTCAAGTTCTTCTCTTCCTTGGTTGGCTCTTCTCCTTTTCTGGCATTCTTAAAGCAAGAGAGCACAGTTGAAGAGACCCGAGACTCTTTCACTTCTTGAAGGACCACAGCTATTCTCGGATTAGTGTCCTCTGCAACCCTCTCTATCCAGGCAAGCTGCAGCCAGAGCCCATGTAAGACATCTCCCAGGCAAACTGAGGCAGCAAACTAAATCTCGTGATTTCAGTAGACTTTGGAGTAGTCAGATACTGTGGGGGTCACCCCAGACCCATATAACTTCACTGAGTCAGGCCCAGCTCCTACACAGCCTCAAACTATAGGCAGAGCACACCCTCACAACTTCAGGTCATGTTGTCCAAAGATTCCTCACCAAGAACCCAGGAACCCTAGCAGGAAGATTAGACCAGATTAGGCAAGCAACGAACAATAGAGATCAGAGATATCAAAAAATCTGTTTCAGAGAGCCAAAGAACTTTAAAGCTGACTATGAATTTGATGGGTGAAAAAATGACTGTTCAATTTATTATGTTAATAATGTCATTGTTCTCTCTGTCTCTGTCTCTCTCTGTCTCTCTGTCTCTCTGTCTCTCTGTCTCTCTCTCTCTCTCTCTCTCTCTCTCTCTCTCTCTCTCTCTCTCCCTCTGTAGTTCTCTGGTTGTTGTTTGTTTTTGTAGCACTGGAAATTAAGCCTAGGTCTTCATGCATGGTAGGCAAGTGCTCTGTTAACTGAGCCCCATTCCCAGCTGTCTTTTCACTCTTTTTGTTTTGAAACAGGGTCTCTCTCTCTAAGTTACCCAAGCCAGCTTTCTGCTCTTCTCCCTGGAAGGCATTGAACTTGCCACCCTGATATCTCCTGAGTAACTGGGATTAGGCCTTCAACAGGCTCAGCTCTTTCTGTTTTTGTTTGTTTGTTTGTTTTGTTTGTTTGTTTGTTTGTTTTAGGGGAGGTTTAAACTAAAGTAGTTTAGGGATGAAATACCATGATGTTGGGGATTTTCTTTGTATTTTATCAAATTTTGAGGGGAGGCCTTGAGATTGAACTCCACTTTGTTCTTGTTAGAGGTAATGATAGTAGTTTTGTTTGGAGACAGTCTTAATACATAGCCCTGGCTGGCTTGAACTCAGACTCTTTCTGCCTCAGCCTCCTATGTGATGGAATTCCAGATGTGCACCACCATACCTGGCTCTCTGCTTTGTTTCATGTTTGGATATTTTAATGACAGTTTTAAAAAAATTTTATGGGTATGAGAGAGAGTTTTGCTTACATGTTTGTATGTATACCATGTGAATGCCTAATACCTGTAGAGGCCAGAAGAGGGCATCAGGTCCCCTGGAACTGTAGTTAGAGGTGGTTGTGAGAGGCCGTGTAAGTGCTGGGAATCAAACTGAGGTCCTCTGTAAGAGCAGCAGGTGGGCTTAACTGATGAGCCATCTCTCTTGACCCTCACAGTATTTTTTTACTATGAGGCTGTAAAGTTGCCCTCCCACCCCTGATATGCACTAACTCAGCTGTTGTAACCCCAACCTCTGATCCAGCCTTCTCTCCCTCCTTGTCCTTTACCATGAGGATGGGAAGAGAGTGCCCCCATGTAATGACAAAGAACATGGGAAGATTCTCTTTGACAATGACCTTCCTCCATCCCACCCTCCAGCCATGTCCTGAAGCCGCTGGTTCTAGCTCTGAGGTAAGAGGGACAGGTCAGTCAAGTAGTATCCAAGCCTGCTGATATTACCCACTAGAGATACAAATGATTTTTATCCAGTGAATATGATAACCCCTAAGTTTAGATCTGTGAGGCTGTGGGCCATTAATCCATTTTGCATTTAGCATATCTCCTAGCACCCCTAGCCACCACCACCCCCAAAAAACCCTAATTTATTAAATGTTCTTTGCATTGATTTTAACAACTTGCTGGCCTTCTCACTAACTGACAAATATGCTCTGATGATTTTTTCCTGGGGTAGATATGAGGGCACTGGTGATAGCCCAGTTCCACCTAAGTCTGGCTTGGTGAACCAGAGTATATTGGGTGTAACTTTCAGGCATCTGCTGCACCAAACAGTCCCACCCCAGCATGAGTTGTGAGAGCTGCATTCCCAGAGCTCCCTGCCCAACTTGTAGACAGCTCCACTGAAGAGCCTTCTCTGCCCCCCTCAACCCCCACCCTGGAAGTTGTTTACTAATTTATATGGCCTTGGGGAAGGGCCTCCTGAGTCTTACCAGTCTCATGAGCTTCTTCCTTCCTCTCTCTGGGAAGAAATTTTCCAATTAGCACAAAACATGACTAAAATCTTTCTCTCTCTCTCTCTCTCTCTCTCTCTCTCTCTCTCTCTCTCTCTCTCTCTCTCTCTCTCTCTCTCAGTTTTGTTGCAGATAAGGTGTCTCTGTGTAGCTTTGGCTGTCCTGGAAGCCAATAGACCAGGCTGCTTCTGCCTCTGCCTCCTGAGAGCTGGGATTGAAGGCGCACGGCCACTGCCTGGCTCATATATTCATTTTCTATTAGCAGGCAAATGATCGCTCTCCACTTTGGAAAGTAACACTGTATCATTCCCCTATGAGTTGCTCCCATACTTTGGCTGTTCCTGGTCTGTTGACATAGAACTCTGGGGTAGCCCATTTCCTCTTTGGACAGCACTGGTCCTTTTAAGAATGGTCTTTTTATTTAGCTAGAATCTGTCTCTACAATTTCCTCCTTCTGTTAATTCAGTACAAACAGCAAGGGCTCTGGAATCAGACAAAGCCGGGCCCAGATCCCAGTCCCACCGTGTTGTCGTTACATTTCCCTGGTTGGGAAAGGTGTTTGATCTCCCCTCTGCCCTGTTCTTCCAGATCCTCCTGGGTGAGAATCAAATGGGAGGGGGACATGGAAAGCACTTAGCACAGTGCCCAGTACCCAGTACCCAGTGGATGAGTTTATCTCCTTCTCCATCGTTTTCTCATTCATTCACTTACTCCATAAAGGCGAAGCTCTGCTGGTGAATGCTGGAATGAGGAACATGCATAACAAACAGCTCCTGCTCTGCCCATGAATGCAAATGAGCAAAAGAGAAAGAAATGTTTAAAAAGAAATTCTAATACGGCATGATAAGTACAACAATAGAATCCTGTAAAAGCAGAGGAGGAAGTGATTCGCTCTGAGGCAGAAGCAGAGGTTGCTGCCAAACCAGGCTTCCCTGGGAAGGCGATGCCCACGGTGTGTTTGGAACAGGAATAAGGGCTTCCCTGGCACTCACGGAGGGAAAGAAATTACAGATTTGAGAAGCAGAATCTCAGGCTAGGGCTTGATGGAACAGCAAAGACAAATAAGAGGTAGGGAGATGGATCTAGAAGGTTCATGGTGAATCATGACACTAGTAAACAAAGGAAGTGTAGTTGTTTCCTTAAAAAGAAAAAAAAAATGACTGAGAACTTCTGAAAGATTTTAGACATGGGGTGATGTCATATGTCATTTTAGAAAGGTCATGGTGACATGATCCATGAGAAATGAAGCAAGACCAAGGCTGTAGGCTGCTGTTGACAGTCCAGTCTAAATAATGAAAGGACGAGAGAGAAGTTCGGAATAGAGAGAGGGGAGAGGAAAATGCTTAGGAAACAAACACTTGGCAAGATAACCACATGACCATGACCCTAAATTCCTTCCTCACACCCAGGAGTCTGGTTGATAGAACAGGCCTTGATGCTGGCTGGGGCTGTGGGTGTGCTAAGGCAGGATCAGCTCATCTGATGATGAGGGCACTGCCTAGTCTGTATTTTAAGAGCACTCTGTACTTCTTTCTATAGGACGGACTCCAGATCCGAACACTGCTGATGTTTTGTTTTGAATCAACCATCAATCTGGATGACATCCAAATGACTAGCTCAGGAGAAATGCAAGACTCGGTGGCCTTGGTGTTTGCAAGCCCTGCCCCTGCTACAGAGAGAAGACAATACAGAGAAAAGCACCAAGACCATGCATCTCAGACACAGACTGACCACCTGACCAGAGGGGCAAGACAATCTTTGGGATGACTCTCTGTTTCCCCCTTCTACGTAACCAGGGTTGGGAGATGGATCTTTGGGAGGCTAATCCACTGTCTGCTCAGACTGCAACTCTCAGAAGGAAACACAGCCAAAAGATTCAATTTCAGGTTGTGTCTATGTGTCAGACAGACTGGACCATGACAGACACATCCGCAGGAACCACAGATGTAGCTTCAGGTGTAAAGCTCTCAGAGGATGATGGACACTGAGACAGTTTTCCCGCCTTAAATTTCAGTAAGAACATGCAAAGATTATCAGTTGGTATTTTCATTTCTTGTCACTGTAGAAAAATGACTAAAGCAACTTAATCCCGGAAGCAACTTAAGGAAGGAAGGCTTTGTTCTGGTCCACAGTTCTTCTGTTCCATAGTAGCAAGGACGGCATGGTAGACAAGGCCTCGGCAGCACAGGTATGTCACAGCAGCATCTTGCATCCTCATGGAACATGAAGCTGAGTTCAGGCTAGAACCAGAAGTGGTCCACCCCTTCAAGGCCTGTCCTCAGTAGCCCACACTGCAGCCCCCCCACACACACACCCACAGCAGGCTATGCTGCACTGACTGCTAGCTTGGCCTCAGTCCCAGAGGAACCACAGTCTCTCAAACAGCTGCTCAAACGCTTGAGTCTACGGGGGATATTTCCTAGTCAAACTGTAGCAGTTGGGATCAGGATAGTAGATGAGAACGGCAGGCAAAGAGAAGTACAGAAGCCGTGAAGAAAGCTCTGTGCTAGAGGCGACAACAGCCACGTCCACTGGAGAGCTGGACTCTCTGCAGCCCAGTGGCCTCCTCTCAGCCCCTCTAGAACCCTAAAGAATTCTGAGGTTGCGTTAATCTGCTTCAGTGGCAGTTATTAAGTGCCACAAACTGAGTTGTTTAAAGCAAGAAAACTGTGTCCTCTCATGTATCCAGAGGTCAGGAATATAAAACCAAGTTGTTCACAGGGCCATGTTCCCTCCCCAGATTCCAAGGGAAGATCCTCCTTGTGTCTGCTGTTTTTGGTGCCCACAAGCATCCTTTGGGTTGTGGCAACATCACTCTAATTTCTGCTTGCTTCTTCTGTGTGGTTGTGTCTCCTTAGAGGGATACAGGCATGTTTGACTAAGAGCCAGGCTACTTCAGTGTGGCCTCACATAAACCAAGTATATCTGTAAGGAGCCAGTTTCCCAACAAGGCCACACGCTAAGGTCTCAAAAGACAAAGTGGAAAGCAACTGAGGAAAACAACCAAGATCAACCTTTGGCCTACACACACACACACACACACACACACACACACACACACACACACACCACAGAATGGGAGGAACTAGTGGGTACAAATTGTAGGTACTTATAAAGATGATTCTAAGAATGCAAGCTGAAACAGTTGTACATCCACCCTGAAGCTAAGCCAGGGAAAGCGCAGGGCAATAGCAGGAGGCAGTCTTTCCCGGGAAGGGGCTGGGGCTGTGTGGCTTCATTCTGCTCTCCTCAACCCGGTTCTCCCAATCTCTGGTATGGGGGAGCCATTTTTAACCAGGCTGAGTTTTAAGCTGCTGTTTCCAAGAGTTGATGTAAGAAGATGAGCTCGGAGATAGTGCCGGCTGCTGTGAGAAATGGAGCGTGAATCGTGGGTCCAGGAAATGAATATAAATTCAGCAGCTATTTTAATTCTTAATTGGAAAAAAAAAAAGCCCGTCCCAGCTGGAAAGAATAGAGCAAGTGTGTTCCATGCACAACACTCCAGGAAGAATTTGCTAGCACTTTGAGACAATAGCCATGCCGTATTGCCCCTGCCACCCCACAATGGGGATGGAAAGGTGTCTACAGGGGCAGCTGCCGCTGCTGCCTGCCTCCCTGGATAATAGAGGTCACGGTTTATGGACACATGCTATTCTGTTCCAGACACGGCCTCATTGGTATGCAGGCATGGAAACCCAGCTGCTGGCCTCACACACTGATCAGATTTAGAAACTTAGTAATAATGTAAAAATGTCCCATATTTTTCTGGGGGAGTTTTGCAATCAAATGGAGCAGGTGGGGAATAGAAATGGGTCATGAGGACTGGCATTTATTAGGCACCTGCTGTGTAATGGGCATCTGACTCAATGAGTCACGGGGGCTACCGATGCTGCCCAAGAAGGGATTGGTACGGGTACATGTAGTGCACATGCCAGCATATGGAGATCTCCATGGAAACTGGAGGGAGAAGGAAGAAGCGTAAGGTGCTTAGAAAGTAGAAAGAGAAGATAGATCAAAGGTTCATGAAGGCCAAGCATCAGGAGATGCTTTAAGCAATGGTGAATTAAGCAACCTCCTTGGGAGCCAGAGACGTCCCTGCCTCCAGCAGGTGTATCCAATCTGGACATGACTTGGGGTCAATGTAGATCAGAGACACAAGATGCCTGAAACTGAGGTTTGGGGTGGAGGAAAGCTGAAAGATCTGAGAGAATGAGAATTCCTGTCCATCCTGAGAGTCTCCCAAAGCCAGATGTTCTCCTCTGTGTATTTAGATGTCTTTGTTGAGGGTCGTGATGCATCCAGATCCCTGGTTCTATCATTTCACCCACTTCATATTTACCAATCTGATCTGCCACTGGGAGGCAAACAGACCTTCAGAGAGATCGCTCATAAAGCAGTTTCCCAAATCCCACCCTCAGACTGAGCCAGAGGTAGTGGGTTAAGGATGAAATTTGCCTTAACAGGAACCTGAGGTAAACAAGAAGTGTATGCTCAGAAACAGCACAGTCATTTGTGTCTTTATCAGATAAAAAAAGAAAAGAGGAAAGGTAAGAAGATGCCCTTAGTGGCCACTGGAGATGTATGCCACAAGATGGGAGGCAGGGGCATCAGAGGTGTTCAGCTTTCGAAGATCTTAGAGACACTCCAGGCTATGCCTCATTCTCTGTGGCCGCTCTCTCTCCCACAGATGAGCTTGAATTATACCTTAGCTCACCAAATGCTTTCCCATTAAAAGGGACGTGGACTCTTGTAGAGTGCTGAAGTGGACACTGCTAAGGAGACCAAACCTGGGAGGCAATATCTGTGGTTGTCTGAGGTACAATGGAATGAGGTTCAGAGGGATTAAGGAAGTCATTCAGTGTTACTGAGGCCTCTGGATATAATTGATGTTGTGTCTCTAAAACCTACCCGCTCCAAAGCAGACTTTCTGGAAGAAGGAGGGGGGTGCTGAGGATAGCAGGACAAGGTAGGTCACCCCAGAGGACGGACGGTGGTGTACTGGAAACAGAGCATCGTAGCTTAGGTGTAGAACAGCCAGGGATGGCTTTGGACTTTTGGTCTGGTTCTCCAAGTGAGGTGTCCAGAAGTCAGAGGGAACGTTGAGTTTCATCAAAAAGGAAGTAAAACTGGAAATATCTCTTTCTCTGGCTTTGGCCAAGAGAGAGAAATCTGGAAGGGAACAGTAAGTCGTGCCTGGGGTTAATAGCAAGGACTAGGTATGCCTGCCTGTCAGCTCTGCTCAAGGCCTGAAGTGAGCTCATCAGAATGGACTGGAAGCCTGAGTGAAGGACCTCCAGCAGGATGCAGCTGGGGCTGGAGAAAGCCAGGTGAGGCTAATCATGGAAGCAGTTGACAACCATGGTGGGAATCATGACTCCCTGAGATGGCCCCAGCACAGGTAGAGATGAGCCCTGGCCTCTCCTGGTGTGGACACAGCAGCACTCTTGGCTTCAGGTGACCTCTGATGAATGGCCTGCTGTTCTTCACTCTCCATCTGACTCTATCAGAGCCCACATGCCTGACTCCAAAGTCAGTTTGTACTTCCAACTTCACTAACATTGTCCAAAGCATCAACAGTCCTGAGGGACCAGCAGCTGCTGGGCAACCTCTTGGGATTTTCTTTTTCCCCCAAACCCAACCACTGAGAAGATCCTGCTGATGGCCTCTGTAAGATGTCTCCTCACCAGAGCCCTGGGATTTGTATCTCTCAATTATAGCAAACCCACAGCTCACTGTTCAAAGCCTTCTGTGACTTAGCTCCATTCTACCTCCTATGGCAACTTCCTGATACCTTGGTGTTGGCTCCTGTCTAAGATAGCTGCCACGGTTTGGCTCACGTCATGTTCTCTCTCTGTGGTCACATGCCTCCTCCCCATCCAGGCACTCAAAAAGCATGAATGAGTGCCTACTGTGTACTGAGCACTCTTTGAAGTTCCCCACAGATCATGGGGAAACTTACTTTGTCCTGGGAGAGGAAGATCTAAAGCAGGAGAGGGAGAAAGATGGCGCAGTGTCTGTGTAGTTCAGACAGAGTGGTTAAGAAAGACTTCTCCAAAGAGAGCACTTGGGTCAGAAATGTGAATGAACAGAGTTTTATATGAAATTTGGGGGAAGAGCTTCAAATTCCTCTGCTCCATCAGACATCAACCTCTCTCTCTCTCTCTCTCTCTCTCTCTCTCTCTCTCTCTCTCTCTCTCTCTCTCTCTCTCTTTCACACACACACACACACACACACACACACACACACACACACACACACCCGTATTCCAGACTTGTGTGTCAGATTTACACATCTCTGATACATAAACGTATTATTCTGATTTGGTTTTTTTTATTTGAACCTAAAAATTGGTAAATTTTTTGAGGATAGGAGCTTGGTAAGACATCATAAAATCCCCAAATTCCTCAGGCTTTACTGTAAGAACTACCGGGGAAGGTAGAGGAGGGAAAAAGTCAATTCAATGTGTTCCTAAAATGTGTGAGATACAAAAAAACAATTCTCCCCGTGGCTTGAGGAAGGCTGCCCTGAGGTACCTGACAGTCCACGTCGGAGTGATTTCCCACTGGAGGCTAGGAAGGGAGCTGAGACCACAGCTGTCAGATTTGAACCCAAGAGCAGGTGATGAAACCCAAAACAGGGAAATGCCACCAACAGCTCCAAGATAGAAGGGCATTCATCATCAAAATCTCTTGAAATCATTGAGCCCAAGAACATCCTGTCTCAATGATGCTCTGGACTTCAGGATGACTCTGGAATAAATCAGCAAGTGATGTTCCTATGGTGAGTAAAGAGTAAGGTCCATGTATCTGGACCTCATGACATCAAGTCTTAGTTTCAAATATTTGGTGTCACTATTTTATAGTTCACAGTGTGGCTCCTTTCTACTCTAATGCTGTTCTAGGGAACAGTTGTATTTTTGTCAGTCATCAGCCAACACATACTAAGCAGTCATTATAATCCAGCACTGTGAACACAACAGAACACAGAGGTGACTGAACAGATATTGTCCCTGTCCCCAAGGAACTCAAAATCTAGCAGAGAAAACAATTGCTATCAGCTCTGGTTAGTATTTTGTCATCTTGACGAAAGCTCAGGTCATCTGGGAAGAGGGGGCCTCAACTGAGAAAATGTTTCCGTCAATTGGCCTGTAGGCAACTCTGTAGAGCGTTTTCTTGATTAATAATTGATATGGAAAGGTCCAACCCACTGGGGGTGATGCTCCCCCTGGGCTAGTGGTACCGAGTTGTATAAGAAAATAGGCTGAGCAAGCCACGGGTGCAAGTTAGTAAGCAGCGTTGTTCCACGGCCTCTGCTTCAGTTCCTGCCTTCAGGCTCCTGCATTGAGCTCCTACATTGACTTACCTGCATGATGGACTATGATTGATGCAGATGTGCAAGCCATTAAAAAATAATAATAATAAAATAAAAAAGCCCTTTCCTCCCAACGTTGCTTTTGCTCAGTGTTTTATCACAGAAATAGAAACTCTAAGACATTAAGTAAATTAGGATAAAGCCCTGGATGATCACAAGTGAGAAAAATCCTGCAGTGGAAGAGCACAAGTACATAGAGTGATGGGCAAGGGAATCCAAAACACTAGCTAGTTAGTTAGTGCTGGAAAGTGCTATAGCTTGGAAATTGAATGGCCCTTCTGTCTTAAAGGCCTGGTCTACAGGGTGATGCTGTTAGGAACTGGTGGGACCTTTAGGAGGAGGGACTGAATGGAAGGTCACCGGAAATTTCCCTGGGGGAACTTTGGGACCCTGGCTTCTCCCTCTCTCCATCTTTGCTACTGACAATGGTGTGGACAGAGTGGTCAAGCCAAGCTGTGCTGTCTCCATGGCAGCCCCAAACAATGGAATCAACCCAATCTCGGACCTGCAAAATCATGAGCCAAAATAAATCTTTTTTCCTTATGAATTAATGATCCTGGGTGTTTTGTTATAGTAACATAAAGCTACACACACACACACACACACACACACACACACACACACACACACAGTTCTAGGCAAAAAATACTGTATGTAAATAAGCTTGACAATGAGAAAGAGAATGGTGTGGGGGTCTCTGTGACCATGGAGGCCAGAAAGTGTCGATCCAAGTGAGGCAAAAAGGAAGTCTGGTTCAACATGACTCAGTAACTGGTGCTGATTCAAACTTTTGACAGTCTGACATCAGGCAGTTTACTTGAGGCATAATTAAGCACAGAACAATTTTGGAAAAAAAATTCCTAATGATAATTAACTCAATCCTGTGTGTACCACAAAGCTTAAGATGTGATTATATTGAAACTCTTTTCAAAGTACATGTGACAACTTCCAGAAAGATTGAGCCAGTGGCCAAAGTCCCACCTACTCACTACGGTGAGCAAATGTATGGTGGAGAAACGGGAGAGAAAGAGAAGCATGGAAGTTCATGTGCTGTGGAGAGAGGCAGAACTAGAGACATGACAGTGGTGGGGAAAAGCCTGATGTGAGAGGCCTGCCCTGCCACCTGAGACCATGTGATGTCCAGGCCTGTGCTGCTACTGAGGGCCAAGTCTGGGTCCATGGCCCTACCACAGCCAGGGGCTGTGTTGATGTCCGTGGCCCGTGCTACCACCAAAGGTCATGAGGATGCCTGTGGTCTGGACTACCACCTGAAGCCATGGTGATGTCCAAGGGTCATGCTGAGCTGCCCACCCCCACCAGTAGCTGCAACAGGACAGCTGGTTCCACCACTCTCAGGAGAGCTAGCCCAGTGGCATGAGCTTGGGAGAGCTGGCCCTGCCTCTCACTGGCCTCCACGAGGGGAAGCTGACCCTGCCTCCTGCAGGTTACAGGGAGGCAGAGCCAGGAATGATGTGGGCATGGGAGTGCTGGCCCTGCCCTTCACCTGAGGGGACATGTTCCTGGCAGAGGCCCAGGCTGACCAACTCAGCTATCACCCAGGCCCACATCCAGGGTTGAGTTGGTCCACCCTAACATCTACCCCATCTATGACCTGCTGGAGTGCATGAAGGGATTGATCCTGCAGAACCACAACCACAGTATCTCCATGACTCAGGATATCTGAGAGGAGTCTCAGAGAGGGTGCAGCATTGATTATGTACCAAAGCCAGAGGCCTTGAACTTGATCAACAGCTCGTTGCAATGAACATTTGCAAGTAAAGCTGCTTGGGCAAAAGGGTGTGCTGCATGACACCCCACAGCTCCCAATACCACTTCGACAAACAAATGTGTGAGGAGAGGCAGGCAAGGCAGAGGGACAAAATGGTTTTTTTTCTAGTGTTAGTTTTTTTTTTTCTTTTCTTTTGTGGGGAGACTACAAGGGTAGAGGGTAGATATGGAAAGACTGGGAAATCAGTGGGATTGGGGTGCATGATGTGAAATCCCAAAGAATCAATAAAAAAACATTATTTAAAAAAAAAGATTGGTTCTATTGACTGAGAAACAATGTTAAAGGTAAGGCTCTAGGAAGATGACTGAGATTAAACATAGGAGTCTGGGGAAGCCAGGTGTGGCCTGGCCATACAGATAGTCCAGAGGTCACCAGTCCATTAACCACTTCTGCTCCATTTGTAAAGTACATTTGACATCTCCCATAAAAATTGGCTCTATTGACTGAGAAACAGGACTCAAGGTAAAGATCTAGGAAGAGTCTGGGAAAGCCAGATGGGGCCTGGCCATGCAGATAGCACAAAGGTCACCAGGCTATTAACCACATCCATTCCCAGCCTTCTGGGTGGAAAATAGGTTAAACATCCTTCCTCTGAAGAGACACCCCTGCATGTTTAACATTCACAGTTTCCCCAGTACTTATCTGTGAGCACAAGGACCTTGTGCCCTCAACAGTAGGGCTTCGCTTTGGAAGAGGGGCGAGTCCCGAGGAATGACTCGAAAGAGGGCCAGGTCAAAGATTAGGGACGGGAGGGCAGCAAGAGTCAGGCCTGGAAAAGGGGCTTGCAAGCACATTAAACAATTCTACTTTATACTAAGAGTCACAAAATAGTAATAATTACATGGCAAAGAAGCTAATGTCAGAAAAAAAAATAATCCTGTAAGTCCACACTCTTAAAGAAATTAAAGCTAAGAGATGAGACATGGATCACCTTGTAAGAAGAAAGCAAGCTGTAATCAATGGGAAACTGCAGCAAACGGTGGCATAGGAAAGTGCCATTGTTTATTCAGGCATTATACTGTAAATTGCTTTTCTTGGCTGATAAGAGAAGTCGGGGATAAAGATTATTTACTGCTCAGGTAGTTAAAGAATCTGTTTGCTTACAAATCAGGCTGAGGCAGGTCCTCAGGAAAAGGAAAGTAGATTATCCTCTGCTTTAGAGACAAATTTCTCAGCTGCTGTTCTATAGAGAGATAAGGGCCATCTTCCTGTCAAACTGTTTTGACGGGGCTTGTTTCTACCCACCTGAAATGGAACCTTTCATGTTTGTATATGAATATCAGGAGTGGTAAAACATGTTTCAGATCATTACAGCAAGCCATAAAAACATAAGCAGTGTGGGCAACATCATCACAGCGTTCTAATTATTATTCATTTCTAACATAACTAAACAGATTATTGCCCTGGATAGCTTTAATTGTCAACTTGACACAACCCAGCACCATCTGAGAAGAAAGCCTCTACTAAGGAATTGCCTTGATCAAATTGGCCTTTGAGCATTTCTGTGTGTATGGCAGGGGTGTCCTGATTATTAATTGAAGTAAGAAGTCCCAGTCGATCATGGGCAGCATCATCCTTGTGTAGGAGGTCCTGGGCTATATAAGAAAGCTAGCTAACCATGAGGCTATGAGCAACCCAGTAAACAGTGCTCTGTTGCAGGATATTTGATCAACTGAGAACCCTGAGATTGCATTATTTACTGGACAAACCTGCTTCTAGCTATGGTATGGATCAGCCCTAGCACACACCTTTAATTCAAGAGCTTTCTGCTTGAAAACAGATTTAATCCTTATAAACAGGATTAAATAAAATCAACCTTAGGTCAAGCAGCGGAGCAAGAAGCCAGTTGACAGGAAATAACCATAGAGAGGAAGAGGAAGTCAGGAGAATGGAGAGAGATCATCACAGGAAGTAGAAAGAAGGGATATCTGGTTGGAGGGATTTTGTTTGAGATAGTGTAGGAGAAAGCCTCTTTCTGGGACAACAGCCAAGGAGGAAGGAGCTTGGTATTTTCTCTGCCTCTCTGAGCTAGCAGACTTTCACCCCAGCATCTGGCTCCCAAGTCTATTGATAAATAGATGGATAGAAACTTAGTTAAAAGCAACAGAGCTCCTCCATGATTTCTACTCCAGGCTCTTGCCTTGAGTTCACTCTAGGATGTGATCTGGAAATAGAAGCTTTGTTCCTGAGTTGCTTTTGTCAGAATGTTCTGCCTCAGCAACAGAAAAGTAACCAATCTGACGGACATAAGTCTGACTCCTGGTACCAGCTTCTGAATTAGTTACCTTTTTTTTTTCTAATGTTGAGATAAAATACCAAGAAGAGTTAATTTGGGCTGATGATTCCAGAGGGATGAGAATCTACAATGGCAGAGAAACATTGCCACTGGAGCAGGAAGCTGAGAGCTTCCATCTTTTGCTCCAAACAAGAAGCAGAGAGTGTGAATTATAAATGGTGTGAGTTTTTTTAACTCTCAGAGCCCACCTCCACTGACACACTTCCTCTAGCAAAGCCACACCTTCTAATCCTTCCCAAACAGTGTCATCAACTGGGAAACAAGCATGCATTCAGATGCCCAATACTAAGGGGGACATTTTTCATTCAAACCACCATACACAATAATTAACTTTTTTTCTTTCTTTTCTTTTCTTTGTCTAAAATTTATTGATGATTAACCATCTAAGAGCTCAGTTATTGATTTGAGAAGTTTCAGACAGTAACTGACAGTCTTTCCTCTGAAGATGTTAAAAGGAAAAATAACAGAGTGGCAGGCGGCGGTGGCACACACCTTTAATCCCAGCACTCGGGAGGCAAAGCTAGGCAGAGCTCTATGAGTTCAAGTCCAGCCTGGTCTACAGAGCGAGATCCAGGACAGGCACCAAAACTACATGGAAAAACCCTGTCTCAAAAAAAACATAACAAAACAAAACAACAGAGTGGATGTGATAAAAAATAAATTATATACTTGTATGAAAAATATTACAATCAACTCAATATTATTTGTAATTAATATTGTATGCAAATAAAAACTATTTAAACTTTTTTTTTTTTTTTTTTTTTGGTTTTTCGAGACAGGATTTCTCTGTGTAGCTTTGCGCCTTTCCTGGAACTCGCTTTGGAGACCAGGCTGGCCTCGAATTCACAGAAATCTGCCTGCCTCTGCCTCCCAAGTGCTAGGATTAAAGGCGTGTGCCACCACCGCCCAGCTTAAACAATTTTAAAGATATTAAAATTAACCCAAGTGCTTTACTAGTGTTCCACTGTGTGGTGATATTTTATTTGTGCTGAAATGTGATATTTTATTTGTATGTTAATAAATAAAGTTTGCCTGGAGATCAGAGGTCATAGCCCGATCTCTGGCTGACCCTATCCTTGGCTCACACGGCTACTCTGCCACAAACTAGCCTTCCCCAGCCCCCGACACATCAACTGTGTCCTTGCCCTGTGGAATTCCAGGCCCAGTTCCAGCTTCAGGCTACCGACCCTGGTGTTTCACATAACACAGCTCTGAAGACTGCAGCTTGCTGGTAGGGAGCCCACACTGCCAATTCAGGACTGCAGAGTAAAGAATAAAAATTGCAAAAGCCGTGAGACTCTAAACCTAAGCTTTCTACCTTTTGTTGGTTCCTTACGCTATCTGGGGCCCAAGGGATGAGCATGAGATTGGGAATAGCTAATGAAATGGTGCCTCTCTTTAATAGGGAGGACACTCATTGGCCCAGTTTAAAAAAACAAAAACAAAAACAAAAAACATTGCTCTGTGCTGCCCCTAGTGGCTGAGGTGAGAAAACCAGAAACACTCACAGCACCCACAATACCCCAGTGTGAAGAACCGTGCCTGCCCATCTTGGCCTCCACCAGTGCCAAGTAAAATGGCAACAGACAACTTGGGGAAGGGTCAGTTCTGGTTGCATCTCCTGAACAATTTCAGTCAATTAAATTATTGATGATAGGTCTTCTCAGATCTTTAAGAAACTAGTAAAACAACATGTTGGTACTTCTTCAATATTAGTCTTGGCAATGTTTCTCTGCCATCATGGATTCTTATCCCTCTAGAATCATCAGCCCAAATTAACTCTTCTTGGTATTTTATCTCAACATTTAAAAAAAAAGAAAAAAGGTGCCAGGCAGTGGTGGCGCACGCCTTTAATCCCAGCACTCTGGAGGCAGAGGCAGGCGGATCTCTGTGAGTTCGAGGCCAGCCTGGGCTACCGAGTGAGTTCCAGGAAAGGTGCAAAGCTACACAGAGAAACCCTGTCTCGAAAAAAAAAAAAAAAAAAGAAAGAAAGAAAGAAAAGAAAGGTAATTAATTCAGAAGCTGGTACCAGGAGTCAGACTTATGTCCGTCAGATTGGTTACTTTTCTGTTGCTGAGGCAGAACGCTCTGACAAAAGCAACTCAGAGGAACAAAGCTTCTATTTCCAGATCACATCCTAGAGTGAACTCAAGGCAAGGGCCTGGAGTGGAAATCATGGAGGAGCTCTGAAAACTGGAAGACAGCAGGACAAATCTTGGGTCCTGAAAGGAAGAGGTCAAGGGGAGACCAAAAAACTGCTCATGCTGCACTGGAGGGATGAAGTCACTAGGGATCAGCCTCCAGATTGCTCCTAGTATCCAGCCATCCAGGCATCAGACCTAATGTGAAATGTGGAGTCTATTCCTTATGAATCAAAGGACACTTTGGAAAAATCCTCTACTGTGTTTGATCTGCCTGGACAACCACATGCAATCTTTCCAGCCAAGAATGTCCAAGTTCAATGCTTCCAGAGTCTACATGGGTTCCTTAGCATTGGCTTTGTCCCACAGACAGAACTCAGTGCCCTGAACTGTACCAGTTAGATACTGATGTCTTTGTCATTCCAAGTCACCACTGTGTGGGGCAGCTGCTCCTCTCCAATGTCCTAATTAGTGTGACATTCATTAACAGCTGCTGTGTGTTCAAATGCCACCCACCCACCAACACACACACAGAACAGGCTTGTGCAACCTCCTAAAATATATCTTGCTTCAAAAGAGGTACACGCTATGGTGGCAGATGTTTGCTAATGACATTTCTAACAGTTTTGCTCTGCCAGGACCTCAGACTCTGACTCTTCCCAGAGGCTAGCAGGGCAGAATGAAGCAGCCAAGAGACAACAACACTATCTTACAGACTGTGAGCACTCAGCTAAACACCTGGCCCTTGGCAGATACTGAGTTAACATCGCCTCTCACCAGCATTGGTACTCAGCTAATTTGCTCCAAAGCAGACAGTGCCATTGTCAAAATGCAAAGTGGCTCCCATACCACATAGCACATAGCTAGGGTATAATCCATCCAGTGTCTACCACCATTACTACTAACACCATCTCAATGAGAGGTACCTCCTCCTTGGTACCCTAGAACCTCAAAGGCCAGCCTCTGTTCCAGCTACTGATTTACATACCAGTCATGAAAATCAGAATCACCTCTATCATCATTGTTATCATTTAGGGATGCAGATTCTCACACGCAGATTCTCACACACAGTAACACCAGAAACAAAACATACACACACACACACACACACACACACACACACACACACACACACACACACATTCCTACTGCCTCTATGATTTGCCTCTATGATTTCTGTTTCCCATTCTTCATGATGGATCTCTATCTTCTGTTCATCCTTTGAATGAATGATCTTTTCTGGCACCAACAATCCCTTGGTATCTCATCTATAACCATGGCTTTTCCTATAGTGCATGAGAATTGTCAGCCTAGCTAGGTTGGAACTAAACTATGTTTCCCATAACTCCCTTCCCCTGCAGATTTCTGGGCTGGTGTGAGCCACAAGAGACATTCTGCGTGAAGCTTGGAAGAAGAGAAGACAGGTGACTTTTGTCCCACTCTCAGAAAGCCTCTGCAGGGCCTCAGGTGCCCTTGCTGTACGTCCATTGTCCCTCCTCACTCATGCAAGACAAGAGCTAGGCAGGCAGCTCCCCGCTAGACTTCACTCTTTGGTGTCTAGCTCCTGAGCCAGGAGTACATTGGATCTGGAGTGCAGGAAAGGAGCTTCTCCTCCATTGAAAGCCTGGAGGTGGGAACAGATAAATGCAGATGCTACTCCAGCCTCAAGCATCTGGCTGATCCTTGCAGGCTCTGTTTGGGTTCCTTGTCTCACATCCAGACTCATTTCCTGACATCCTGCCCTGGAACAACAGTTCCCACATTGTGTGAAATCAAAGCCCCATAGTCAATAAGTTCTTTTACCTATAGCCACAGGCTTGGAGGTAGTCTTGGAAAGTAGGTAGATGATAGACAGTGCTATAGTTAGGACACTAGAAGTCCCCAGAACTGTGATAAAGACTGGGGCTTATATGGTGGAGACTGTAAGAGGTGGGATCTATGGATGAGGAAGACCCATTTGACAGCACTCATGAGGCTCTCAATTGAGTCCCCACTGCCACAAAAGACCTTAGGTCACTGGGGTGTGCTCTTGAAGGGGATTTTGGGACCCCTAGTCTCTTCTTTTTAAAAATTCTGCTTTTTAGCCATGAAGTGGGTGGTTTTGCCTCATCATACCCTGCCATGATGTGCTGCCATAGGCTGGAAGCAACATATCTACTGATGGTGGGCTGTAACTGTTATAACTGTGAACCAAAACAGTCCTTTCTTTTTAAAAACTGATCATCTCTGTTTGTCACAGTAACAGAAAGATAACTAACACAAATAGATAGATGGCAGATGGGTACATGGTCCAGATGGATGGATGGATGGATGGATGGATAGATAGATAGATAGATAGATAGATAGATAGATAGATAGATAGATAGACAGACAGAAAGATAGATGATGGATTGATGATGGATGGATGGATAGATAGATAGATAGATAGATAGATAGACAGATAGATGGATAGATGATGGATAGATGGATAGATAGATAGATAGATAGATGAAAATAGAGATAGACAGATGAGATAGAAGATGATAGATGAAAAATAGGTAAAATAGATATAGACAGATAATAGAGATAGATAGATTAAAATACAAAATAAGATGAAAAAGATAAGATAGATATAGAAAGATGATAACTAGATAGATGCACAGAATTAGAAACTGGTTGAAATCTTAATGGTTCTGCTTCTATGGCCTCTAACATGAACCCAATCCCCTAAACAGATGTAGCACATCTCAACCATCTCTCCAGCACTCCCAACATCTAATCATCCACTCAACAAATCATTCCACTTGCCAACCTGCCTTTTACCTTGGCTGGCTGTCTCATCTGACTTCTAGAGGACTCTAACAATCACACTACATCTTCTGTAGAGAGACAGAAGCAGATGGGCCCAGCTAGCCATTGCTACTTCAGATCTCCACAGAGAACTTCGGTGAGGTCCACATGCTTGTGTAAGCACAAAACAGGCAGAGGGGAGCCTCCAGAAGGGTGTGGTCGTGGGAAAGTCCATGTATGCTGGTCAGAGTCTGTGTAGTGGGGCTACCACCAGTGACAAGTACTGCCCATACCTGGGGGTCTGCAGTGGCTTATTCTTATAGACAGAAATATGTCTATTTATCACAGAAGTAACAGGAGTTGCTAGGCCAACCAGTAATGCAAACAGGAAGGATATTAGCATGCGTAAGAGCTGAGCGCTGAAGTTCTGGCCTTTGCATTCACATAATAAACATACTCATTACACACACTTTTTTCTGTCCCCTTAATAATATCCCAGCATGAATCTAACACATTCACCCTCTCCCTTCTAGCATTTGTTCCTGTGAGAGCTGGATCATAATGAAATGTTTCCTCAGCAATGTTCTGCTTCCCAGCCTATCCCTCATCATCCATTAACTCACAAAACATTTATTAAATGCCTGCATTTTTTTCCATTTTATTTTGTTTGCAGAGTGCTGGAAACATTGTATTTGTGTGTTTTCCACTGTAATGGAGGAAGATCTTCTATGAAGAGCCATCCAATCAACACCAATCTCATTTAGTGATATCATATATACACACACATTTGGGCAAGGTAGAGAGATGTGATTTCCCTATGAAATAACCCTCCACAGGTGCATTGTTGAGCATTTGGTTGTCAGCTGGTGCTGCTGTTTTGGGACTCTGTGAGCACTTTTGGAGGTGGGGCCTAGCTGGAGGAAGTAGGTCATCGGGTTCTTGAGGATATCCTTAGCATCTCCTTCCTGCCTTATTCTGCTTTCAGTCTGCAATGGGGTAAAGGACTTCTCCACTGTACTCTCCCACTGCCATGACGGTCTCACAAGCCCAGAAACATGAAGTAACCACAAATCAAAGGCTCAGAAAGGAAGTAAACAAACTCCCTCCTGAGGGTTGTTTCCTCAAGGCACTACAATGAAAAGTAACTAATACAGGTCATGTCAAAGGTTATGACCCCTTGAAGGAGGTAACATCTGAGCAGAAGCAGGGACTACGGGAGGGAAGCAGCCATCTGACCACCTGAGCAATAGCAAGCCCCTGAGGCAGAAGGAATGCAGGCATAAAATGTAAGTTCTCAATTAGGAAATCTCCCATCACAGAGTCCTCACTGTGAGGGGGTTTGTTGGTTTATTTTTTACGTTCTGATTATTTCCTCTTCAGTTTCTAGAACTCTCCCGGCTCTCCTGCATCATAGCTTTTGCACGTTCTGTTCCTTTGTTTTGGCCTACTCTTTCCTGTTCTCACCTGAGTGACTTCTCAGGTCTGAAGCCCAGATCTCTTTTCTCCAATGACTATCCAGCCTCTGGCGAGTTCTTCCTTCTCACTGTGGTAGCTTCTGATTAACCCTCACAAAGCATAACTCTTTGAATATATATTTACTTGACGTATGAAAAAATGCACATGGAAGATACCAGGCTCTTGGTTGCCCATGAGAACAAGATGGAAGACTCTTGCTGAAGACACCACATAGCCTGGCTACAGGACACAGACCAAATGGGAACTGAGCTGGAAGCCATTCCCTGATGACTCATGCCAGAAGCAGCTGTGCAGGCTGCTGGGGAAGAAAGGGATCACACCCAGATGTAGTCCCTCCCTGGCAAGATGTGCCCACTGGTGCAGTAGTGGCATGTTCTGGGAGTAACCAACTAATTGCTGATTCGATCTGAGACCTACTCCACGGGAGGGAATACATGCCTGTCACTACGGAATAGGTCAAAAGCCTATTATTGCTAGATAGGTCACAGAGTCTATGAGGGAATCTACTACTGAGGTTTAATCAAATGGGCAGGTCGTTAAAGTACCTTCTAAGTAAATATTATTTATACCCAGCTCTCAGCCTCGGTCAGAGAATGGCGAAGAGCTGAGACTAAGTGACTAATGACCGTTTGGTTCCAAGTGGAACATCTGTGTCAGCCCCTAAGCTCAGTGAACAGTGCAGAAGAGGACGTGGGTGGACTGTGGGAGCCGATGGATGGGAAGGTGGGGGTGGGGTATCTTCTGGAAATGACATCGCCATTGCAATCATGAACGCGCAGCAGCTGTGACTGCCTGCATGGGACCAGAGAAGAAATGGGAAGGAAAAAGGGAAGGAGGGAAGGAAGGAAAGGAGAAACACAGGGGAGGAGGTGGACTAGTTGAGAAGAAGGGGGGATCAGCAGGAGTGGGAGAGGTGAGGTAGGATGGCTAGGATGTTGAGGGGTGAGTGTAATCACAGTGTGTTGTATGCGAATACAACATTGTCAACATTTTTAATTAAATGAAAAGTAAAAGTACATACAGAACTAAGTGTGGAACAGATGATACAATGGATGGATGGGAAGAGTCGTTCATGGAGCATCCAAACCAGGGGGCTGAGACTGGAAGGGGGGGGTGTAATACAAAGGAAAGTTATTGAAGAAATTCAGGAGCTGAGGAAGGATGAAAGGGGAGGGAAATCTGCCAGAGAAAGCCAAGCACAGGGAGTAGGAGGGGGCCAAAGACAGGCCAGATAGCACAGTGGGCAGAAGACAGATTCTGATATCCCTCAACAATTGGTGCTGTTGTTGGTGCGGGTGCTGGAGGGAAGCCTTGGCCTGAAGAACACTTCCTGTTCTTTCAGAGGACCCTAATTTGGTTCCCTGCCCTGAAGTTGGGCAGTTTACAACTGTCAGGAACTCTGGTTCTGGGGGATCGGATGCCCTCTTCTGGCCTCTTCAGGCACCCACACACTTGTAGCATACATTTACCCAAACACACACTAAAGCAAAGAAAAGGCTGCACCACGTGCTGTGTGCCAGCAAAGGCTCCACGGAGCTTCAGATGGACAGAAACTGGCACAGCCTGAGGTGAAGGCCCAAGGCTGACCAGGCCCCTGCTGCCCCCCCCCCAGAACCTTCCCCTGCCAGGACACTTAACCACATGCACAGTAACTGCTCAAAGTACCCTCCATGCCCTCCCTCTCTTCACCCTCCAGAGCGCACCCCTACATGGAGTGCCCATTTGCTAAGTTCTCCTGGGGATGGTGTTACCTGCTGTGGTACCCAGATTGTCAGATATGGCCAAAGCCCCAACAGTCTCAACCCTGGAGTGGTTAAGCATGACCTTCTACAAGTCCTTGAATCTGACAGAGTTGCCAGCTGGGAGAAGGTCAGGAATGGCTTCCGGCCCCGCCTGCCTTGACAGGAGACAACACAGCAGATGTGTTGGTGTTGTATTGTGTGACAAATGGATGCAGTGTGGGAGGAGAGGAAAAGAGAACCTGAGAAAGGGCATGGAGTCTTTCTGGGCAGCCCGACAGACGGGATCGTACAGAATGAGCAAACGCAGGTTCCCATCTCAGAGCCCGCTGCTGAGGAAGGACTTCTTCCTTCAGCGAAAGAAAAGACATTCTCCTTCAAATGATGTGCACAGCAGACAAATGGACCCGGGACAACTTGAAGATTAAATGTCCCCACAGGACTCTTAGTGGGAGCCAGCAGGCTTGATTGAAAACACCACAGCAGGTGAAGGTAGACTCCTCATTACCTGCCCACACTAGGATTCTGTGGACACCTTCTGCAGGCACAGGGTACCCACGTCCCTGACTGATGTTATTTTGGACAGGTTTTTTGTTTTGATTTTGTAAAATCTATCCATAGGAGTTTGTCTTTAAAGGGGGATTGCTGGGTTTTCAACATGTGGATAATTGATTTGTTACAACTCACAGGAGAGCATTTGTCATTCGGAAGCCACCAAGATCCACGTGTTCTTCCTCCCCAGATGAGCACAGAGCCTTTTGACTTATTGCCGTCATTAAGTTGAAGTGTTCGCTGATTATTTTGGTATTTCAGAATTCCCTATAAATCACCCCCTTATTTTGGTGATTACAATTTTAAGAAGAGGTGCTTGATTTATAGGTGACAGCCAGGAGGAGGAGGCTAGGGAGAGGCTAAAGGCCCCATAAGGACACACAATTGGAAGCAGCTGTTTGATACATTGAGGTGCCTCTACACACATACACACCCCTCAGAGACACACCCTCACCTGAGAGGTTTTCACTCCTGGGGCTCAGAGGGGACATCCTGGGATCTTCAGAGACTGGGATATGCCATGGTTTCCTTCTAGCTAAGAGTTGATGACAGTAACACCCCACAGAAAAATTCATCTTCTCTCATGTATGAGCAAGCCACCAGACCTGAGTCTGTGTTCACCGAGAAAATAAGTGATCGGGATCTGGCTCCAACTGGACACAGCTGGATTCTGAAGTGCAGCAGAGCAGAAAATGACTTCCAGGCCCCAGTGAATCTATCAATCAACTGCATTTTTTGACAGCTGTCCAGTGTGGCAGAGACTATGGAAAGACTCAGAGTGAGTAGATGCAATGCCTGCCTGGATGAAACAGTAGATTAACAGGGAAGGTCAAGGGCCATGCTCATCATCTCCATCAGATTAAAAAGTTATAAGAACTTGCACTGGGCTGTCTCCTAAATGATTGTGGGGTTACCTCTTCAGAGGAGGGCAATGTGGCGGTAGTAGTAAGAGTCTATTAAGGACAAACTTCCCTTCTGGTAAAGAAAATGGGATCTCCGGCCTGAGTGAAGTCTAACATTCCAGTTGGGCAGGTCAATCACCTGGCTAAGAGACCACCCCTCCGGAAGGCACATCCACTCTAAGTTCTACTAAAGAGATAGGAGGAGTAATTATCCCTTTATGAGATAAAGTACTTTTCCTTCCTAGAATGCTCCACCCAAGTACAGCCCCTCCAGTGCTGCTGGGAGGTCCTGTTGGGTCTGCCCATCATTCTGCAACGACTTTTCCTTTTTCTTCTCTTGGGTCTTTTTCTTTTGGATGCTGGCCAGAGTCTAAGGGCACTTCACCTTAGACTCTGGCCTTCCACTCTTTTTCCCTTAAGCCCCCTTCCCCACCATGTGGTTGCTTGTCCACAGCATGGCTGACTTTTGTTCTAACTCAAATAGCATGGCTTTTCCTCTTCCTCATCTCTGTCTCCTTCCTCCTGGCAGCTGTTTAGATTTATAGCTTTCCTGATTTGAAATTTTTCTTTTAAAGACTAATAAAATTATCCTGAAGCTTTAAAAAGAAAAGAAAGAAAGAAAGAAGGGCCAGAGGAAGGGAAGAAGGAAGGACAGAAGAAAGATACTTGGGTATTGAGGAGCTGGTTCCGAGAGTAAAGTGATTGCTGCACACATATGAGGACCTGAGCTCAGATCTCTAACATCTGTGTGAAAGCCAGACATGATGATACATGCCTGTAACCTCAGTGTTAGGGGTTGGACAAAGACATGGGGATGCCCAGGGCTCACTCGCCAGTGTAGACCAAACAGTGAGCTCCAGGTTCATTGAGAGACTCCAACTCAAATACTAAGGTGGAAGGCAATAGAAGTAGACAACACACGTCCACGCACAATGAGTATGAGGGTGCTCACATGCACACACACGCACACACACACACACACACACACACACACACACACACGCGCGCATACAAACATCAATGCATATATCACAAAACACGTTATAGAAATGAATCAAGGGGTGGTCATGTGTAAACAGCACTTAGTCACTGGTGTAAATTTCTATCTGGAATTCCTATATTAGGGGACTTAGGCCTCCATGATGGAAGCATCATGAGAGGTCAGGCTTGAATTTCAAATGGATTGAGTGGCCAGAATGTGGAGAGAATGCAAAGCTAGTCCCACAGGGGATCTATAAAGGAGCAGAGGCATTCCCCCTGGAGAAGAGAAGGGACAGGAGAGCTCACACATCCTGCAAGGTCGTCATGGGAGAAGGGAAGCAATTTATTTCGTAATTGCTACAGAGAGGAGAGTGAAGGCTGCTGGTGGAAAGCTGAAGAGAGGCTGGTTTCTGTTCAATGTGATTTAGCAATTAGAGGACACTGGCCTAGGAGGCATGATAGACAATCAGCTCCCTGCCAAAGGAAGTGATAAAGAACAGACAGGATGGCCATGGTGGAATTACTGTTCAGAAAATGTCTGCATTTGGTAGAAAGTAGAATTGGATATAATTTAAGGTACCCTTTCTAGGAGAAGATTCTGTGATTCTGTGACTTCTATTTATACTAAAGTATAAACCGTTGATGGATTTTTTCAAGAAGGTGTGTTGTATTCAATCTAGAGAATGTACAAGAAGTGGCGTATCTGCTAACAGAACTGTCTTACTTCTCCTCCTGTTGCTGTGATAAAAAGACAAAAGCAACTTGAGGGAGAAAGGGTTTATTTGGCTCACAGTTCCAGGTTGCCATCTATCACATTGTCAGGCAGGGAAGCCACCACAGTGGGAGTCAGGGGAGCCAATGACATCGCATCTGCTGTCAGGAGGCAGAGAGTAACAAGTGCCTGCTGCTGCTTGGCTCCTTTCCTCCATTTATACAGTCCAGGACCCCAGCCTAGGGAATGGCACCACCCACAGTGGTCAGGTCTTCCACCTTCCATTAATGCAGTCAAGGTAATTCCCCAGTCATGCACAGAGCTCCATCTCCCAGGTGACACTTGTCTCTATGAAGTCGACAGTTAACACTAACCATCACAAGAGCCTGACGTGCCTCTAACACAGTGGTTCTCAACCTTCCTAATGTTGTGACCCTTTAACACAATTCTTCATGTTGTGGTGACCACTCATCCATACAATTATGTCATTGCTAGCTAATAACTGTAGTTTTGCTACTGTTATGAATTGTAAATATCTGATATGTAGGATATCTAATTTGCCACCCCCTAAAGGGGTCACAACCCACAGGTTGAAAACCACTGTGGAAGGAGCAGGCATTGATTTCAGTGCTGACTATGTTATCGATCCACTTCAGCCCCGAACTAGATATCCTACACTGAAAGGCAATGATGCATAAGGATTGAGACAGACCTATGAGCACCAGCAAGTAGGTTTAGGTTCTACCTCTAGCCATAACTAAATGCAAACATTGCCCAAGGAGTAGATTGTTTTCACTGTGATAGGAGACAGGGACAGATAGGAGAGCCTTCACATTTGTATTATAAAGGCATGCATGTGTTCCATGTTATAAAGAGGAACCAGCACATACATGTTGTTTGATTAGCATACATACACTGTTAATGGTCTGTCTATTTTGAGCTAACCCCATTCTTGTCTAGATGTCCCTAGAGGAGTACAAGGTTAACAGCAACAGAAACTGACTAGACTTAGCATTACAAGAAGTTCCTGAGCTCAGGCACAGACACTGTCCAGAAATGGGGCAAGTCTGGGCTGCAACATGATTTACTGCATTGACCCCCTGTATAATTTGTAGCTGGAAAAAAGATGGTACAGAATTTTAGGATGCTGATGTGCTGTCTTATCAGACTGCCGTCTCTCTAAGTAAAGCACACTTTGAAAGAGTCAATTCCTGCCTCTGCTCATTGGCATCTGCAAGGAACCAATGGTCATGAGCCCCAGTATTCTGGTGACAGATTCATAGAAGAGAAAAGAAAGAAGCCAAGAATAGTATTTGCGGCACTCTCCAGGTGACACATGGGCATATCAGCACTCTCCCTCAGTGCTTGCTTATAGCATTCTTCCTCTATGCTTGCTTACAGGCACTGCTATCTGGCCATATCTATGCAAGAGCAGTTTCAATCAATCATGCTTCAGCCAGCCATCACCCCCTTAAAGTCTTCAACATTGAATTCTCGAGCCACCCTAACCTGGTTCCTCCATTGTCATCCTGAGACGGGACACAGGTGAAGCTGCCCATGTAATTGGCCTTCTGGTACGAACACCTATCCTCATAGAACAACTATGTGTCCAGAACAACTTTTGACCAACCTGTACACCTTGTGCCCAGGCCAGTCTGTTCTCTCCTCAAGGTTCCCTAGCTTTCTAGCTCACAAATTTGGGTATTTTTTGCACCCAGACTGCCTTGTACAGAAGCATTCCTCTATGCATGCTGGAAGCTTCTTCCTCCCATGATTCATTGGCATGGTATCCAAAAGGAGGAGAATTGCAATAGGGGGAGCTTTGATCTTAAGATTTTCTGGCATGATTCAAAGGAAGATTATGCTAAAATGAGGGAAATACATTTTCATCAGAAGAGTGTGTTTAGAATTTTTGACATCATTTCACCCTCTCTGATGATTTAAACCAGTGGAGTTCATAAGATAGTAGTAGTAGTAGTAGTAGTAGTAGTAGTAGTAGTAGTAGTAGTAGTAGTAATACAATCCTGCTGAGACACACAGAAGTTTAATTAGTGTCTGAGAAGTCACTCATGATATCTTTGGATGGGTCTCTCTCTTCCAGCACCAACAGAAGCTAACAGCCACAGTTTTCTGAAGAACTAGTGTAAAGGGGGACTGCAGTGTGCATGAGGGAGATGGGATGGGACATGATAAGATGATCTGGGTATAAAAGATCTGCTCAATAAATATACATTGAAGTCCTGTGTGAGGCAATAAAGATTAAACAAAAGACAGGTCTTTGGCCTCTGGCTATTACCAGTCTAGCAAGGGTCACAGACTCATGAGCCAACAATCACAGTGTGAGAAAGCACAGGTACCTTCCACGTGTGCAGTGAGCCGCCCTAGTGCCCAGCTGCCCACTCCTTGGTTTACTCAGGAAAGTCTTTGCACCTCTCCATGCCTCCCTTTTCTTGCTCAGAAAATGAGGATGGTAGCAAGGAGCTCAAGCACGTAACAGGGCTCAGAAGGGTGTCTGCCATGTCCTAAGCAGGCTAGCCATCCTTGTCATTATACAGGTAAGACATGTGCTTCAGTCACCAGCTGCTCACCCAACGGCAGAGTCTGGCGAAGGTGCAGAAAGCTGTGTCATCAAGATAGGGAAGTTAGCCAAGTGGAGCAGACAGGAAGATAAAGGCCTAGCAATGACAAAGCAGAGACGTGACATGGCACTTTGTCTCTATCTACTTGCATGAAATGGCTTGTCATATACGTGCATGTACACTAATGTGCATGCTATATACATGTGTGTATACTGAACGTCAATACTGTGGGCATATGTATACATTAAGTGCCATGTTGTTTGCATATACACATATACTTTATATATGTGCACAGATTTAATGGCATGCTATCCACCTGTGCATAGATTAAAGGACATATTGTATGCATATACACAATAAATAACATGATGTGGGGGCTGAAAAGATGGCTCAGTGGTTAAGAGTACTGGCTGCTCTTCCAGAGAATCCAAGTTAAATTCCCAGCTCACACCTATCTGTAACTCTTATCCAGGGGATTCTAAGCTCTCTTTTGGTCTCCACAGACACATGGTACACAGACATATGTACAAGCAAAATACCCACATACATAAGATAAATAAATAATAAATTAATAATTTTTAAAAGACCATGATGTATACATGTAAATATATTATATATATATAGACATACCCTTTGTGCATATATTAGATGGCATGTTATATTATGCATATACACATTAGATGGTGTGCTTTATACGTGGTCTTATACTTAACAGCATGTCTACATGAACATGCACTAAAAGACATGTTGTATATATATGTACATACATACATTAAATGGTCTAGCATGTGTCAATGGGATGATGGATAATAAGTGGAAGTAGCAGATAAGACAAAGACAGACAAAAGTTATTCCATAGAGAATCTTCTTGGTCATGCTGAGAAGCCTGGGTATTTTGTTTGTGCTTTGGAAACTGCTTGATATTAGAGAAGCCATATAATCAGATTTTTGGCCTAAAAGAGAGTGTTGCACAGGGAGAGTCATGGAGGGCAGAGCTGGGGAGATTAGAGCTAGGGAGGGCAGAGCTGGGAAGAGCTGAGAGAGCTGGGGAGAGCCAGGGAGAGCCTGTAGCTCCAGCCGGGAAGAGGCTAATGCAATCTTCCTCTTAGGAAATGATGAGGAAACAAAGCAGACCTGATCAAGAGAGAGAATCGAAAAGTATTTAGGATTTCCAGTTCAGGATGATAGATCAAACATGTGCATTTTTATTTCTATTGCTTCCTAAAACCCCCACTAAAGCAGCTGCATATTATTTAAATCCCATATATAGTCTACAATTACATATATTGGATAGCAAAGAAAAAAATGAAAAGCAGATAGCAATTATATTAGTTTCTTTTCTGTTGCTGTGATAAAATACCATGATCAAAAGGAACTTGTGGAAGAAATCGTTCCTTTGGGCTTATGGTTCCAAATGGAGAAGAGTCCATTGTGGTTGGGGAGGCATGGCGGCCAGGCAGACACCTGGCTGGAGAAGGAAGCTGAGAGATCTTATCTCTCCCACAGGTACAAAGCAAAGAGTGAACTGGAAGTGGAGTGGAACTACGTCATCTCAAAGCCTGCCCCCTGTGATGTACTTCCACCAGCAAGACTGCACCTACTAAACCCACCCAAACCGGTACCGGGGACCGGGTATTCAAATAAATGCCCAAGCCCACGGGGACATCGCTCATTCAAATCACATAGCAATAAACTCTTGGGATTTCAGAAGACCACAACCACGTGGTGATGGATAAGGAAAACCAAGGACACTGGATTCCAGCAGGTGGTGATACTGAGACCCACACAGTCCCCACCAGACATGCGACAGGTCCAAAGAGCACAGAGGGAGGGGAAAACGCCAGCCAATTTATGATGCTCAGACCCAGACCTGGAGCTGAGACCCAGACCTGCTCCCCCTCACTAAGCCAGTGTCTCTAGTCTCTGGGACCACATGTTCATGGGAAACCAGTGCTAGCCACATACAGAATCTTAAGTGTACTGGTATCCGCATTCAAATGTAGGATCTAAGGTTAAAATTAACTATAGCTTTACAATTCATTTTACTTGACACAGAATTAGTAACATATTGATGGATACAATACGATTTATATTGCTTTATGAAGATCAGAATAATTAGTATAATTAGCATATTCCTTACCTCAAACATCTAGGTTTATGAACTATACAATTCATTATCCTTAACTCTAGTCTCTCTAATACACAATAGAATTGCAGACCTTACCCACTTACCTCACTTTAACTTTGTGCCCATTGGCCAACCTCTCTGCATCCCCCACTTTTCTCCATCCTCCCCTGTCTCTGGTAACCATATTTTTGCTCTTTACATCTGTGAAATCAATTTATTTATGGTCCATATCAGAAATAAGATTAGCTACAATAGCATAACTCATTTATCCCAACCTAATCAAACTAGTATCATTTCAAAATGTAATCAATATATAAATTGCTGATGAGACCTTTTACATTACTTCTTTTCAAAATACATTGTACAGTTACATTTGCAGTTCATCTCAACCCAGTTGCTACACTGTCAAGGGAAATACCCAGATATTATATGATCTACAGATGAAAAGTAGGTCCACATAACCAAGCCATTCCAAAAGACGTGCCAAGGCTCCCAGTACAGAACAGAATGTGCATTTTGGAAAATAAGTTATGATTAAATTATTAGTTCCTAAGTTGAAGTTTCAATTCATAATTCCTGTTCTCTCCTTGCCTCTCCATCTCCTTTTTCTCCCCCTCCCTCCCTCCCTCTCTTCCCAGCTGAAGTGAGAGATTCATCCCAATGCATGCATGGTCTATCCTCCATGATGCTTTACCTTTCCACAAGACCGGAAGGAAAGGAGCCAAATAACCATAAAATGAAACTTTAGAAACCACAAGTCAAAATTAACCTTTCTCCCTTCAGTTGGCTTCCCCAGGTATTTTGTCACCATGTTGTAAGGCTCACTAACACAGACAGACAACATTTGCCCAACATGTAAGAAATGTTGATATAATGGAAGTACAGTGAGAGCCTGATATCAGTGTAACACATACCAAAGATAATCAGCTTACCAGCTCTTCAGGCTCCGGTCTATATCCAAATGGCCCTATAGCTTTGGAGCTGGGGCAGCACAGCATAACACAGCACACACTGGAATAAAACTGCCTACCTCATAGTTGTTGTAGTAGTTTGAAAGAAAATGGTCCCCAAAGGCTCATAGGGAGTGACACTATTATGAGGTGTGGCCTTGTTGGAGGAAGTGCATCACTAGGGGGCAGGCTTTGAGGTCTCAAATGCTCAAGCCAGGTCTAGTGTGACATTCTCTTCCTATTGCCTGAAGATCCAGATGTAGAACTCTCAGATCCTTCTTCTGCACCATGTCTGCCTGCATGCCACTATGCTTCCCACCATGATGATAGTGGACTAAACCTCTGAACTGTTAGCAAGCCCCAATTAAACGTTTTCCTTATAAGAGTTGGCATGGTCATGGTGTCTCTTCACAGAAATAGAAAGCCTAACTAAGACAGTGATGATGAAAAAGAGAGAAAAAAAGAAAGACTACTAGACTATGCCCCCTGAAGGCCAAACTCCCAAAGACTTTCCCCTAGGCACCTCCTCTTAAAATTTCAACCACCTCCCTCCCAATAGTACTAAGTCTCTAACACAATGGGCCTTGCCCATCCACACCTCCACCCCTACACCTGCTCCACTCAGGAGTTCAAAATGTTCCAAGCCAAGTAGTAGGTACCTCTGTATGTACCACCCTTTGTCGACTCTTCCCAACAACCTCATGGACTGGGTGTGGTTGTCTATATTGTATAACTACACAGAGGAAGATCAGAGAGAGATAAATGGCTTTGCTGAAGATCACATGGTAGGAAGATGATGGAATTAGGATCCAAACCCAGACTGGGATACAGCTCTCTTCACCGTGGTATATCACCTTTCAATCTCTCTGAAATGTAGAACTGCTGTTGGGAGATAGGATAGAGGAAGGGGTGGGTGGTAGTCATTTTTTAAGCTGGTTCCAGGCAGAAGGAGCTTCTTCTAATGGCATTTCCATAATTAGAATGCATTTTATTCTGATAGTTATAATTTAGGCAATTGTGGTGACATTCAGCTGAAACCTGGCATACAAGATGTTCATTTCTCTTAAAAGTTCACTTTTAATTGGCCTCAGTCCTTTCCAAGTCTGAGAGGAGAACAGAATGTATGCTTCTGATGTCCCAGTGGTGACGTCTGTTTGATGCTTGGTCCCTAGAGTTTGTTTTGTATAAGATGGGGTGGGGAGACAGGTAGGGAAGAAAGACAAAAAGAAGGAAGGGTCTTGTCAGACAAGAGGCATACTATAGTGCACACTCCTCTCAAGGGGTCTGTGGAATCATAAGTAAATTCTGTATACCATGTGGAGTAGGAGAATGATGACATTCTGATGATGAAATTGTACTTCCTCATAGTTCTCCAGAGACAGAAAAGCAGCAATTAGGAAGCCTACTTATCAGTGTGGTCAGTTCTGACTGGGTCTTCAACCTCAATAAAAGTGGGAGCCCCGGTGAGAAGCTGGACTGCGTGGTGAGAGGAGATTTAAAGTAAGACAGTCCTTAGAGTTTCAGTGGCCTTCTGCACTGCAGGAATGTCCCAACTGTGTAAATTACATTGAACAGAGAAAGCCTGGGAACTAGAGTAGTGTGGAAGCGAGAAGGGAACTGGCCTCTGCTCCAGTGCTTGCTCTCTGTATGACCTCTGTGAGCCTCAGTTTCCCCGGTCAATACTGAGCAAACAAACCCCAGATTGTTTAAGAACTGAGAAGCAGTCTATGGCCTAGCTCAAACGTCTGCTGCTAGTTCTGCACCAGACTAGGTATTCTGACAGGCCCTCTCACTGTGCTCAATAAGTGTAGAAACAAATAAGAATCAGAATTTCCCAGGAACAAAGCTAAGCAAAAATGGAAACTGAGGAGAGAGGACTCCTCAGTTAAGAGCACACACAGCCCTTGAGAACCAAAGTTCCTTTCCAGCATTTATGTGGGGCAGCTCACAACTGCTTATAACTCTAGCTCCATGCGATCTGATGACATCTTCTGACCTACAAAGTCATCTGCTTACACACACACACACACACACACACACACACACACACACACACACACACACAATTTTATTAAAAAGTAAAAATCTTTTTAGAAGAAAAAGAACCCTACAGAGATCAATGGAACAAATTGTCCTCAAGAACATTTGTCAATCCCAGGTGACTTCAGTCCCAGCAGGTTACAGAAAATAAGAGAGACAGACTTTGGACCATCCATCATGGCGAGTCTGGAGGGAAATCTACACCTGTGTAAAGCTTGTGACTCAAAGGGCCACGTTCCCAGTGTAAGGGTGGGGGATGAGCACTGAAGACAGTGTCCTTCAGCATTTGGAAATGACAAACATTCCTGAGAATTTTAACTACAAACTCAGACCATAATAGGTATTTGAAGCTCAAAATGAAATTAGCTGAATTTTCCACAAAACCTCAAGTTTGAAGAGGGTACTTCATTAATGGTACCTTGGCATCTGGTAAAAAGAAATACAAATATCTAGAGAAACATCTTCAATCCAGAACTCAGACAATTCCTACAAAATTCCAAGTTGTCTTGTTATGTTAAAGAAGACACAATGCAGCCCGGCGGTGGTGGAGCACGCCTTTAATCCCAGCACTCAGGAGGCAGAGCCAGGCAGATCTCTGTGAGTTCCAGACCAGCCTGGTCTACAGAGTAAGATCTAGGACAGGCACCAAAACTACACAGAGAAATCCTGTCCCACAAGAAACAAACAACAACATCAAAAATCGAACAAAAAAGGAGAAGGAGAAGGAGAAGGAGAAGGAGAAGGAGAAGGAGAAGGAGAAGGAGAAGGAGAAGGAGAAGGAGAAGGAGAAGGAGAAGGAGAAGGAGAAGGAGAAGGAGAAGGAAGAAGAAGAAGAAGAAGAAGAAGAAGAAGAAGAAGAAGAAGAAGAAGAAGAAGAAGAAGAAGAAGAAGAAGAAAGAAGAAGAAAGAAGAAGAAGAAGACACAATGCACAGGGAAATATAACCCATGAACAAAAGCCAGCAGAACCCACACCAGCCTTATTACATACATAAAGACTTCAGATTATCATCTAACACAAAATATAAAATAAGTATGGTTTGCTTGGAAATTTTTAAAAGGGTACGTGAGCTGGCCCAGCAGGTAAAGGGGCTTGCCAGCAAGCCTGACAACCTAGATAGAGAACTGACTCCCAGCCCACAAGTTGTCTTCTGATCTCTATAGCATGCCACAGTACACACACACACACACACACACACACACACATACAAATGCATACATAGAAGTAACTTTAAGATAAATTTTAAAAAGACGAGACAATTAAAACCAAGATAGATATCAAAAAGAAAGAGATATACCATCTATAAAGAAAAATGTACGATTTGAAATCAAAAGTTAATAAATGGGTAAAACATTAGATATGCATAAAGAGATTATTCTGAACTCCAAGAGAAAACCACAAATCTACAAAAAATGCTGAAAATGCTACAAAGGTTAAAAAATTCAAATATGAGAGTTTGAGGTTTGCAGGGTGGAGGGACATCTAACTTACATCTCACCAAGGTTTCAAAGAGGAAAGAAGATAAGAGAGAGCGGATGAGCTGACTGGCGGCTGCAGCTTTTCAAAGCATGAAAGGCCACTCATTTTCCGATGCAGCAAATTCAGAATGATTAAAACAAGGTCTGCTCTTGGATAATCACAAAAAAAAAGAATGGTTAATCTACAAAACATCTAAGACAAAAAAAATCTTTAAAAAAATAAGGACACATAAATCTGAGAATGTTTTCAGTAAGTTCCATGAATACAATACTTCAGTGGTATCTCTGCCACTCAGCAGGCTGCCATACTCACTCCATGTTCTGGACGTCAGTCCTAAGGGACTTGATCCTCAAATGCTACATCTCAGCCCTAGGAGAAGTGGTTTCTTCCTGTATCTGCTATTCCTCTCTGTTTTGTTTTACATTTACTGTACATGTGTATATATGGATACATGTGCATGTGCCAACACACACACAAACACACACACACACACACACACACACACACACACACACACACACACACACAAACAAACACATACCCCACAATGTAAGTTCAAAGGTCATAGGACAACTTTTGGGAGTCTGTTCTCTCCTTCAATCACATAGGTCCCAGGGAGCAAACATCAGGTTTGGCCACAAGTGCCTTTACCCACTGTCTTAGTTAGGGTGTCTATTACTGTGAAGAGACACCATGACCATGGCAACTCTTATAAAGGAAAACATTTGATTATAGTGGCTCGCTTATCATTCCATTATCATCATGGCAGGAAGCAAGGCAGTATGCAGGCAGACATGGTGCTAGAGAAGGAACTGAGAGTTCTTACATCTTGACTCAAAGGCAACAGGAAGTGAACTGTCTCACTGGACATGGCTTGAGCATATATGAGACCTCAAAGCCCGCCTCCACTGTGACACACTTCCTCCAACAAGATCACATCTACTCCAACAAGGCCACACTTCCTAATAGTGACACTCCCTTTAGGGACCATTTTCTTTAAAACCACTGTACCTACTGAGCCATCTTGCCAGCCTATATAGCTACTATATTTAGACTCATTAATTTCCTTTTATTGCTTACTAGCCAGTCCCTAGTTATCTCAATTCCTACTACAGCCAACAATTCTTTCTACTAAACTTTTCCTGTTGAAAGTAATGTGTGGTTTGGGGGGAAAGTGAGGAAGGGAGCCAGGGAATCTGAAAAGCAGTCATGCCCTTCTTTAATCTTTCTCAGCCTGGTGCCTGGAAGGTAAATCTCCAGGACATCGTCCCTGTGGTCTCTTCTTAGCACACCCACATGGTGACACGCTGGAAGTATAAGCTTTGGAGTCAGATGAACTCATGTGTAAATTGCAGCTTCTGCCAGTTGCCAACTGCATCCTTGGAGAAATTTCTTAATCTCTCTAAGCCTATTTCCTTACTTGAAAACTGATATAATAATGCCCTCACCCACTTGCTATTGAGACTTAGCTGAGACAACCTATATAGAAACTCCCTGGAGCATAGCTGATCCTCTGCCTCCTTCCAAGAAAATGCTTTTAAAGAGATATCTTACACCCCCCAGATACTTGGCTCTCCTTCTCCTAGACATAAAGCCCTCTTGCAGAAGGCCTGCATGCTCTTGAAGATTCTCGAGTTCTTTTTCTAATGGATTTATTTAATTAGCTGATGTCTGCACATTGCTCAGAGGACAAAATGCTGAGTCAGTTCTCTCTATCACCTGGTTCCCTTCTCTCCCTAATGGACTTCTAAATCTTTACATCAGAGCTCTGGGTGTCTCTTTGACCCTTGCGCTATAAGATCTGGGAGAGATCAACTGTCCTGAGCCAGGATGATGTGGCAAGGTAAGATGAATGCTTACAGCCTCTCTAAGGATACCTACTGTGCTGTGAGTTTTAAGTCAGCCTTATGTGGCACTGACTATTCACTATGTAATATATAACATGAGGGAGTTGTTACCAGTACTCTTCTCTCATCTACAGCATAATCCAGATATCAATATGAGTCAACTCTGCTTACCTTCCCACCAAATGTTTGAATCTGGCTAGTCTGAATGGACACCACTTAAAGCCTATACTGTCAGTCAGTCAGCTACTCCATCAGGCACACAAACTGAACATTCTGTATGCAAAGCTCAACATGAGGACCTGGGCCAGAAAAGTAGAGATTTCACCCACCTCTGTTCTCTTATAGCAAAAAAAAAAGTGAACTCCCACAATCTTAGCTGTAGGGAGGCCTCAGAGATTATCTAGTGTGTCTTCCCTCTACCCTAGGGGCTTTGGGCCTCTGCTTGGATGTTTCTGAGGATGGAGACTTCACACTCTCCGAGGGGGAGTTTCCCACAGCAAACAGCTCAGTATCAGAAAGTTCTGTTCCTGCAGCTGAAGCTGTCCTCTGTGCAAGAAAGAAAATGTTGTACTCTGCCAATTCCTAAAGCAAGCAGGAAAATCTGAGCTGCTGATGTATGAGGTGACGAGGGCATCCAAAGACAGCTGTCACCGAATAGGGCTCAGTGAGTACTTCATGACAAAGGCACCCATTATTCACTTGGGTTGGGACCTTGCACTAATGTTTTCTGAATGCAAAAGTCTATCCCCAGAGAGAAGGTCTGCCATTTGTATGTGTCCACTCCTATGTATAACTAAGAATTCTTAATGTTGTGTAGAGACAAACCAAAGAAGAATTTGATGGCTAGAGAGAAGTGGGCAGATCAGTAGAACTTGGAACCAAGGGGCAGCAGGGAGGTGAGTATTCTGTTTATAGTTCTGCCTCATATATCATATGGAGCAAATGAAGGCAGCCCGAAAATGCCAAACAATGTAGATAACAAAAGCTGTGACAAAAATTTACACTTTCTAGGGGGGAAAAAGGCAACAATATAAGACAGAAAACTTTAGCCAGGCTGTGGTGGTGCACGCCTTTAATCCCAGCACTTGGGAGGCAGAGGCAGATGCATCTCTAAGTTCAAGGCCAGCCTGGTCTACAGAGAGAGTTCCAGGACAGCCAGGGCTACACAGAGAAATCCTGTTTTGAAAAACAGCAACAAAAACCTTTAATAATAAGCGCTCTCTTTTTGAATCTGGTCACATCTCACTCATGGCAACAAATACCAAGTCAGGAGCCTCAACTTCTGTCTTACGAGGCTGTACCAAGGCAACTGCATCTGTCAGGACTGTATAGAGAAACAACACCAATGAGTAGCACATACATAGTACCTGGGTGTTTTTAAAAGAACTGGCCCTCGTGGTTATGAAAATTAACTGAGAAATTCAAGGATCTGCCATCTTTAAACTGGAAAACCATAAAAGTTGGTGCTGTAGTTCAATTCAAATCCAAAAGGCAGCAGGAAAAGGGTGTCCTAACTAAGGAAGAGAGAGAACTGACATCTCTCTGCCTTTTGGTTCTATTTGGGTCATCAGTGATGCCCACCCACACTGATGAGTGTGGGTCTTTTTCCTCTGTCTGCTAATTCAAATGCTAGTCTCACCCAGAATTCCTTCACAGAAATAATGTTTTACCAATTAATTGTCTGAGCATCTCTTAACTTAGTTGACACAATTAATCATCAAGTACCCTAGGACCACATCCATGATAGTGTCCAAGGACAGGTAGAAAGCTGAGATTTACACCCAGAAGAGTTAGCAATGACCTCAGCCGTGCTCCTCTCTGAGAGGAGACCACATGGGAATTCTGAATGTTTATCCCTGTCTGGCGAGAGAAACACTTCCTTCCACTGGTCATTAGTGGGATGTCAAGGGAAGCCTAGTGAGAGTCCAGGTTGCCACTGTTGCCCTGCAGAAACAAGGCTACCTCTAGGGTCAACAAGAGCGGAGAGAGAATATGTACTTTTCTTCTTAATAGTAATGGAGCCTCTGCCTCTTCCACTTGCCAGAATTGTGTCAGAGAAAACCATTTAAAATAAAAATTTTGGATAATCCAAATAGAGTCTTATCACATAATGTAAAAAAAAAAAAAAAAAAAGGTACAGATTTTAACTGAAAATCTCTCATACAAGAACAAAGAAGTCTTTTTGTGTGTTTGTTTTTGTTTTTTCAAGACAGGGTTTCTCTGTGTAGCCCTGGTTGTCTTGGAACTCATTTTGTAGACCAGGCTGGCCTTGAACTCATGTAGTTCCACCTGCCTCTGCCTCCTAAATACTGGGATTAAAGGTGTGCACAACCATGCCTGGCTGAACCAAGAAATCTTAATTTCATTAAAAAAATACGATCAAAAGATGCCAACCTCACGAGAAAGGTATTGGCCCAAGATCTTAAAGTAGCTAAAGTTTCCTTTATTTGTTTGTTTGTTTGTTTGTTTGTTTGTTTGGTTGGTTGGTTGGTTGGTTGGTTGGTTGGCTGGCTGGCTGGTTGGTTGGTTGGTTGGTTGGCTGTTTCAATGAGTAATTACAAACATCCTTAATGAAAAGAAGAAACCAACAGGAAAGAAATATAATACCTCAGGAAAGACATAGAAATTTGAGAACTTAAAAATATAATAACTAAAATAAAAATCTCAATAAATAGATCCAATAGCAGGATGGAGCAAACAGAGAGGAAAAAAATCAATGAAGTGGAAAATACAAGGAAAATATTACCCAATCTGATTTTTAAAAGATAAGTAGATTATAAACAAATAGCCCAGTGCAGTGGCTCATACCTTTAATCCCAGCACTCAGAAGCAGAGGCATGCATGTATGCCCACACACATGTACACATAGCCAAATGCAACACACATGCAAAATAAATAAATCTATAAATAAACCAAAATGAAATTCAAAACTATGTTCAATTAGCCCACAGCAAGGAAAGAAAAACCAGAGGAAAAAAATGAAGGGAAAAAAACCAGAACGTATTTAAATCTTCTTAAGATATCAATAATTACATGTTGTCTTGTCTAAATAAATCCAGAGATTGGGAGCTGGAAGGACAACTGAGCACCATGCCATGCACCCCCACTGGCCCTGGGACATTAGTGCCAGACACTACTACAAAGAACAAATATGTGAAGAAGTGAGAAAGACAGAAAAAACGGAGCAATGGTGTGCTCTGTTGAGAGAGGTGAACAGAGATTTGATGGTGGTGACCGGTGGTGACTCTGGGCCAAGCCCTCTTCTTGGCATTGGGAAACATGGCAGATACAGTTTCCTGCTCTCGTGGAGCTTGGAGTCAGCTGCTGAAGACAAATTTCAGAGAGCTAATAATGATAAATAGGATTGACTCCCCAAAAAGAGGCCCAGTACCTTATAGAGATGCCGCTGTAGAGACTAACTTAAGTTCAGATTGAGTTTCCAGCACTTCATAGTGGCGAGCCTGGCATGAGAGATACTGGAGTGGCCTCCACCTGCAGCCACAGGGCTGGGCAGGGTCAGCACCACTACAGTGAGCAAGTACGTGGTGGAGAGATGGGAGAGAGAGAGAGGCGGAACAGTTTGACACTAGGAAGAGAGGCAGAACTGGAGATGTGAGGATGGTGAGGAACAGCCTGATGTGAGTAGCCTGAGCTTTCACTTGAGGCTAAGGAGATGTGTCGGCCCTCCTGCTGCCAAGGGCCATGTCTGGGTCCATGGCCCTGCAGCAACAGGGTCTGAGTCGATGTCCATGGCCCATGTTACCACCAAAGACCATCCTGGCCTGGTATGCTGGTCCCACCCCTCACTGCACTCAGGAGAGCTGGCCCTGCCCCTTGCTGGCTTTGGCACTTGGGTCAGCCAGCCCAGCTCCTTGCCAGGGCAATGCTAGAGAGCTGGCCCTGATAGTGTGGGTACAAGAGAGCTGGCCCAAAGGTGTGAGCGTGAGAGAGCTGGTCCTGTCCCTTGCCAGCTGCCACAGGCAAGAGAGCTGGCCCCACCCCTCACCTGGGCAAAGCAGTAGAGCTGGCCCTGGTGGCATGGGCACAGGAAAGCAGGCAGGCTAGCCAACTCAGCTACCATCCAGGCCCAGATCCAGGGCTTTGAGGTGGCCCACCCCAACATCTACCCCATCTGAGACCTGCTGGAGCATGTGAAGGAACTGGTCCTGCAGAACCAAAGCAGTAGGCTCTCCATGACACAGGGCAACAATAGGATATCCAAGAGGAGTCCCAGAGAGGATTCAGTATTGATGGTGTAGCAGAAGCCAGAGGCCTTGAACCAGACCAGTGACTCATTGCAATGAACATTTGCAAGTAAAGCTATTTGGCCAAAAGGGTGGACTGGGTGACACACCATGACACACTGCAGCTTCCACAGTGAGGGGTGGTTTGGTTTTTTTTTTAGTTTTTTTTTATTATTTTTAGTTTTTGTTTTCTTTTGGGGGGAAGGTTGCAAGGATGGAGGGTGGATATGGAGGGACAGGGAGGTGAGTGGAATTGGGGTGCATGATATGACATTCACAAAGAATCAATAAAATGTTTTGAAAAAGAAAAAAAGAAGAGATTATCAAAAAAGATTTTTAGAAATGATCCAAATGTGATGCCTGCAAAAGACTCAATATATAATGTCAGTTTAAGATGAAAGTAAATGGACTTTTTAAAAGTACTACTCAAATCCTAAGCAAAGGGAAGCAGAAGGAACTGTATTGATATTAAAGTTAACCTCACTGTAAATATATATATATCTGAGACTTTATAAAATAGTAAGAGCAACAATCTACTAATCCACTGAGGAGATAAAATAATACTAAATGAACACACCCCAAACATCAGAGCAAAATGAGTGAGGATGACAGAAATTAAAGGAGAAATGGACAATTCCGAGATTCTTTTGGAGACAAGATCTTGCTGTGTAGCCCAGGCTAGCTGCAAAATTGCTGTGTAGCCCAAGCTACCATCCTCTCGGGCATGTGACACTAGCCGTATACAGGACTATATAGTTGGAGATTCCAACATCTAATTCTCAGCAATTTACAGAGCAGCACTCAGAAAAATAACAGGAAAGTAAATATTATGAAGACCTTCGGCTGAATAGATCATCTGTAGGATATGTATCCACCAACAGCGACGCACATTCTTTCCTAAGGGCCTGTGGGACACGTACCAAGACAGAACTCTCTGAGCCATAAAACAAACACCAACACATTTAAAGTTTTTAATCACATAGAATGTATCCTCTGACCACATTGTAATAAAATTTTAGATCAATAATGAAAATCTTAATCAATTGGACATTAAATCATGTATTTCTAAATCATTCATGAACCAAAGAGAAAGGCTCAAAGAATTAAAGCCTGTTCAACTTAATGAAAAAGGAAATAAAATGTATCAAATTTTGTGAGACACAACTAAAGAAGTTCTGAGAGATGGATGTATATGGAAGCCTACACTGAAGAACAACTCTCAAACCAATCATCTATCATCTCTCAAAATCCTAGAAAAGGAGGGGTGGGGAGGGTAAAATAGCTGAGTGGTTAAAGCATTTGCCCCACAAGCCTGACACCCCAAGTCTGGAGCCCTAGAATCCATGCAAAAGTCAGACACACGCACACATCTGTAATCCCAGCACTGCTGTGGGGAGATGGGAGGCACAGACAGGAGAAGCTGTGGGAACTCACGGGTGGGCTAGTCTGGTATCACAGAGATGAGCAGGGAGAGACTGTCTTAAAGAGGATGTAAAGTGAGGACCAACACTCTCATTGTCCTTGGTGCTGATCTTCACCTTCTAAGACCCAGTGAGCAAAGTCAAGGTCAAAGTCATAAGAAGTGCCCCCAGATGCCTCTCATGACCCCTTCTGGCCAAAGATGCCATAGCTGACCCTGCAAAGCAAAAGCCCAGATGTAATTAGGGATCAAAGTAAAGGGCAAAAAACTGGAGGAAGGGGCTCATCTCCGTTGGAGAAATAAAAGAGTGGTCCCCTGCTCATTAGAAGAAAAATGGAGGTTAAAATTCTATGGGAATTTCATTTCTCATAATCCATAAATCCACAAGTTTTACAATAAATTTTCTTGGTAAGACTGTGGGGAGATGGCATTCTTTTGCCTCACTGGTGGGAATGGAGAAAGTTGCACTCCCTTGGGGGAAACTTGGCAATGTCAAGGAACATTACATGTTCACTCTTCTTCTAAGTCAGGATCCCATATCTCCCATATCTAAATCTGAAAGAAAAAAAGTAATGAACGAGGCCAGTCCTTGAAGAAATGTTTGGGGTTTTGTTTGTTTGATTTTGTATTTGTTTCTGTTTCTTGGGACAAGAATATCATGTAGCCCAGGCTGGCCTTGAACTTCTGGTCTTCCTTCCTTTACCTCCTGGGTGCTAGGGGTGAGGGTAATAGGTATGCACCCTACCATCCAGTTTACACTGCAGAAAGATTTGTAAAAGCAAACCTTAGAAAGATCTACAAGAATCTGTACATTTGTCTTTCTGAGCCTGAGTCACCTCATTTAATACAGTAATTTCCAGTTCCATCCACTTTCCTACAAATTCCATAACTTCATTCTCCATTATAGCTGAGTAAAATTCCATTGTGTGTGAATAATTTTCTTTATTCATTCATCAGCTGATGGGCATTCATACTGACTTATGCTATTACAAATAGCAATAAACATGAATAGGCAAGTATCTGCTTGGTAGGATACAGAGTCCTTTGTGTGCATGCCCAGGAGTGGTACAGCTGCATCCTATGGAAGTTCTATGTTTAGTTTTGAGAAATCTCCATTCTAGTTTCCATGGTGGCTGTACCAGTTTACACTCAGTGAATTGTGTTCCTCTTTCCTTACACCCTCTCTGGCTTCTTCTTCTTCTTCTTCTTCTTCTTCTTCTTCTTCTTCTTCTTCTTCTTCTTCTTCTTCTTCTTCTTCTTCTTCTTCTTCTTCTTCTTCTTGGTTTTTCGAGACAGGGTTTCTCTGTGGAACAGCCCTGGCAATCCTGAAACTCACTCTGTAGACCAGGCTGGCCTCGAACTCACAGAGATCCATCTGCCTCTGCCTCCCAAGAGCTGGAAGTAAAGGCGTGCACCGCCATGCCTGGCTTGTTATTTTTCTTGATGAGAGCCACCCTAACTAAAGTAAGATGGAATCTCAAAGTTGTTTTAATTTGTATTTCCTTGGTGGCAGGATGTTGAGTACTTTTTAAAATACTTATTGGTCATTTGGTATTTCTTTTCTTGAGAATTCTATGTTCATTCATCAGCCTGTTTTTTTTTTTAAAATTTGGTTGCTTCCTTATTGTTTAGGCTTTTGAGTTTTTGTAGATCTTGGAGAGAAATCCTGTCAGATGGACAGTTGCCTCGTGCCTTTATCGTGGGACACAAGAGACATCAAGCTGGAACTGAGATGGCAGCTTCCCCTCTGCTGTTTGGCCATTACGGTACCCAAAGGTGCCATGCGGGCTGCTGGGGGAAGAACTGTCCACAGTCTCCCTCAACTGAGGCTGCTGGGGATGCAATAATACCAACCTCTAGGCAAGTAAGCACACTCGTGCAATAATGGAGGAGGGCATGCTGGATGCCTGTGTCCCATCCTTCTGTTTCATGGTGCTTCCTGAAGTACCATCCAGCCATTGCTGCTCAAACAGCTGATCCCCTCCGCACCCTGACCCAGCCCTCACTCAGCTGCACTGCTTTTCATAGCAGCCTCTGAGAAGTCCTTTACTCTCAGCACATCTGGAAGTCCCAAGGATTAACACCCCCTGGAGCAACCTTTGGCCAATACAAGACAAGAGCCCAGAGCCAAGGATCAACATCCTCAGACATATGGAGCAGGCTTTATCAAGGCACATTTTTCCCTAGGTCCTCAGAGGTCCCTTGTAGGCTTGAGCCCCCACTGCCCATCACAATCATCAACTATAACGTGTGTTTAGATTGTTCTTCCATTTCTCATTCCCATGGTTCTCATTACTGCCCCTAGTGGCCATTCATGGCATGAATTACTAGTGTATGCTCATTGTGTTAGCTGCCTTGCAACAAAATCCCAATTATGGCAAAGGATAGAGTACAGACACAGAGTCTAAATTATCACCCTTAGGGGAAAGAGAGTTGGGTGGAGACAGCAGGAATAGAAATGACATTTTACAAATATCCTTCACATTTTAGTCTGGCTTTTGATATGTTTAAGTATTTTACATCATCACAAAACAAAAATCAAACTTCAAAGGGTAATTCCTAAAATTGAAAATCAAATGACATACACACCCCTACCCATGTTTAATTTTGGATGAATGAACTATTCCAAATGACTATAGACATATTTTTTAATTAAAATAAAAAGGAATCGGAAGCTGAGCCGGGCTGTCATATTGTTAGTGGGGAACTACCACTGCCATTCTGAGACTATTGTGTGGTAACATGGGATGGAGCTGTAATTATCCTGATGTCATTTGGAGCCTGTGTTTTCAATGTGGCAAAAAGAGATACAGATCCAGTCGTGTGTTGCTTAACAACGGGAATCCTTGCTGAGAGATGCGTCATTCAGCATCTTCATCACTATGCAAAGAACATACACTGCGGTTACAAAAACACGGTGGCTCAGTTCTACCTATGAAGGAGAACATGTAGTTTTGTCTTTCTGAGATTTGGTCACCTCACTTAATATTAGACTTCCCAGTTCCATCCATTTTCCTGCAAACTTCATGATTTCACTTTTCTTTAGAGCTGAATACAATGCCATCATGTGTATCTACCACATTCTCATTATCCTTTTATCTGTTGGTGGGTATCTGGGCTGCTTTCGATTCCTTGTTGTGGTGAATAGAGCAGCAACAATATGGATGTCCAAGTGTCTTTGTGGGAAGAGTTGGAGTCTTTTGGGTGTTTGCCTAGAAGTAGTAGAGTGGTGTAAAGGTAGGTAAACCTTAAAAAACTAGAAATGAGACCAAGAGAAAAGAAAATTAGGTAATGAGGAAGGATGGGGTACAAAGGACATGTGGGCCATGACATAGGAAGAGAGGTTTGGTGCTGGGAGCACTGGGGTGGGGGAGGAGAGAGGAACAGATAATCCACTGTGACATTTTGTTAGAGTCACAACAATGCCTAGTGCCTTGGGTGTTAATTATTTTAATTTTTTAAAGTAAGGTAGCTACAATGTCACTAGGCTATATAATCCTGTTAATGTGGATACTTGTTGACCAAGACATTGTATTATATATGAGGGTATAAAATTGATGATTTACAAAACTAGAAAAGAAAAGGAAGAAAAAACAGCAAAACTTATAATTGCAATATTTAATCTTGATTGTCAACATGATAGGACTTAGAATCACACCTGGAGAAGTGTCTCCAGGGGGTGCATCCAGAAAGGTTAAACTAAGGAGGAAAGACCCCCCCAAACCTGAGTGACAAGGTTCAGTGGGCTGGGGTCCAAGACTGAATAAAAAACAGAAAACTCAGTCCCAGCATTCATCTTGCTGCTTCCTGATACAGAAGCAGTGTGACCAATGGCCTCAAACACCCCTGCCGTTCCTCCCATGCTATGACCGAATGCACTCGAGACTGTGAGCCAAAACATGCCTCTCCTCCCTTACGTCGCCTTCGTAAGGTATTTTATCACAGCAATGAGAAAAGTAACTAATACACTAACATATTTAATTTTCACAGGTACATATATATTTTCTTGTTCCGTTTCATGATTAGGCATGAATCAAATTACTCAAATTGCTAAAGTAACACTCCGCTTCTGATCTAAAATAGGCAATTGTGATCAAGATATATTTAAGAATATAGATGTACATACATGTATGCATGTAACAATAGTTAATAATAAAAAAAGAAGCCATGAATTTGAAATGGAGCAAGGAGGGGTATATGGGAAGGTTTGGTGGGAGGAAAGGGAAATGATGCAATTATATTATAATCTCAAAAAAAAAGAATTTTTTTTTTGGTTTTTTGAGACAGAATTTCTCTGTGTAGTTTTGGTGCCTTTCCTGGATCTCGCTCTGTAGACCAGGCTGGCCTTGAACTCACTCTGCCTCCCAAGTGCTGGGATTAAAGGCATGCACCACCGACGCCCGGCTTACAATTTTTAAAATTAGGCCACCGTAAGGGCCAGTGAGATAGATGACCAGAGGGCACTTGTTGCCAAGCCTGAAAAGCTGACTTTGATCGCCAGGACCCACACAGTAGAAGAAGAGCGCTAACTCCCACAAGCTACCCTCCAACTGCCCCATATGCACAGTCAGATGAGCCCTCCCACACACAAAATAAATGTAATTTATGACATTAAAAATATGCCATTGTTAGGACTAGGTTATTCACACTGTATGTTCTGTTTCTCTTTTTTAAGAATAAAAGATTAAAAAGTAACTGAATAATTTATATTAGGAAATATGGTAATGTAAGTGGGAATGAAAGGCACTAAAAGAGAAAAGAATCTTTAGAAAAATCTTCATGCTAAGCAATACAAACAGCAGAGGAGCTTCAAAGCCAGATGTGACTGTCTGCACCCTGAGTCCAGACCCTCCCTCTGTGAGAATACCCCTTCACAAAGCGTTTGTCTTCTGGACCAGAAGGAAGTTGTCCTTGGATGGCTACCATGCGATGGTGCTGTGCCAGATGCCATCTGTCCCCTTTTAAGCTGACAGTAACCGTTACTATCTCCATTTTACTGGGTAAGTGCTGACTCGGGCAGTCAGGTGACGTCACTGTTGTCACCTAACAAAATGCGAAGGAATCATCCTATAAACTTAAGGTCCCTCTGGCTTCAGATCTTCGATGCTACTAGCGCAGATAAGAACACCTGATTCCCCCCTCCAGAGAGAGCCCTTCTTCCTATCCACAAAGACAGCCTCCAGCTCCCGACTCCTCCCCTGTGCCCATGTGCTCCTAGCCCTTCTCTGTCAGCATGGCATGGCTTCAAATCTTTGTGTCGTTCTTCTCTGAATACCTTCTGATTTGCACAAATCACCTTAAACATGGAAGACACAGAGGTGGACATTGGTTTTCAGAACCGGACTGATGGGCTAACCAAAGCCAAGCCTTGGGGGATTATCTGCCCCTATGACCTGGTGTCAGTGTTGCTGGGAATACAGCTAAGGGTGACTTTATTACCTCCGATGACAGTCCAGGCGGAGTTGACTCATGATGAGTGTTTCCTCAGCCAGAGCTCCCACAGCTCCATGCCCTGCTAAGCCAGCTCCCCTGTTCCTATACTTCTGAAGCCCAGTTCAGAATTTCCCCATTATCGACATCATCTGGTGGTAACAAGTGCCAGGTACTGGGAACTGGACTGCACAGGGCACCACTGAGCATGGCACTTCTGCCCTGCAGCCCTTGCCTGCTCGGGGCCACTCTGAACACTCCCATTGCTCCTGGGGAGCTGGCATTCACTGCACTGTCCCCCCAACAGACACTAAGGCCTGCTGCAAGAGCCAAGTGGCACCTTGAGTCCAGGGCTCTGGAGTCTCTCTTCAATGACTATGGCTGGGCTGAGCAGGGTGTTTTTGTTAGGGAACGATCAACCGTAAGAACATTTCAAGGGCTGAGTTTCTCTAAGGGTTGTTTACTCCAGAGCTTTCTCCTTCCCTCAGAGCCTCCCCTGAAAGCCCTGTCACAATCTGTGATCTGAGAGGAGCTGGCTTGCTTGAGGGAAGAAACTCATTTCTGTCCTCACATGGGAAAAACTGTCATGTTTTCTCACTTGTCTAGGACATGTTCCCCAGGCTAGATGTGGAATCGAAACATGGGGTGCTGTGAGCTGCCCCAGGACTGGGCACTGCCCAGCAGAGGTTATCTCTCATTTGAGGTGCAAGCCTATGTTGCCCATATATCCTGGCAAGCCAAGAGGGCCTATGTTAAGCTGAGCTCTGAAATATTTCCCAGGTACTCTCAGGAGAGCACACTGTAACTCTGGCCCTTTCCAATTAGTCAAACCAAAGCTTAAATTTTAGTTCAAATGTCATGTGGCTTAGTTTAATGGATATGGTAGCCATGCAGTATTGTGACAAGAGCTCTAAGCCTAGAGCCAAATAATTAGAGTCAGGGTTCTACCACTAATCATCTGCGTGACCTTGGGCAAGTAATCACACTGTCCGGGCCTCCACTCCCTCACATGCTATAGTTACAGAGATAATGTGTGGACTTTCTCAAGACCCTTCAGATTATGACATCACATGTATTATGGGAACAGAGCATGGTGGCACACATCTGTAATCACAGCATTAAGACCAACCTAGGATACACAGTTGAGGGGAGACACTGAGACCCACCTGGAGGAGCAAGAGGTAATAAAATACAGGACATAGATTAATAGAAATGGGCTAACTTAAGATGTAATAGCTAGCTACCTAGCAATAAGCCTGACCCATAGACCAAACAGTTTGTAATTAATATTAAACCTCTTAGTGATTATTTTATAAGCTGCTGCAGGCTGGGTGGGACACAAGAAAACTTCTGGCTACATCTAGTGAGTTCTCGGCCAGCCTGGGATACATGGTGCCTCAGGGCTGGGTTTACACCCAGCTCTGCCATGTTGTGGTTTGAATGTAAGATGTCATACAGAGAGGCTTATATGTTTGAAACCTTGACCCCCAGCTAGTAGAACAGTTGTGGAAGGCTGTAAAAACGATATGAGGTGGAATCTTGGTGGAGGGAGAGGGTCACTTGAGGTTTTATAGCCTCGCCCTGCTTCCTAATCAATCTCTGCTCCCTGGTGGTGATGTAATGTAATCAGCTCTGTCACACTCCTGTGGCCATGTCTTACCACAATAAACCTTCTTAAACTGCTTCCCTTGAATTTCTTCTTCTAGTCAATCATACACACACACACACACACACACACACACACACACACACACGCACCATGCTTGTGCAAGCAATCCCAGTTAAATACAGTGGGTTACAAAACAAACAAAGACAAAGGGTTTCATCTGGAGAGAGAGTGGAGATGAGGGAGGGTAACAGGGAGTGAAAATGACCAAAATTTATTACATACATGTATGAAATTATCAAATAAAGGGTCTGGAACGGTGCCTGGCACACAGTAACATGAGTTGTGGTTCTTGCTCACGTACTAATTGCCAGCTAGAGCCCAGCCTTAATTATCACTATTAAAAGGAACAGCTTTGTACTACCAACTGCTCCTCTGACGGAGGTCCTCTGCCATTTGAGAGCCCTCCGCAGGAACAGAGAAAGTCCTCACGGCCCCTGAGAGCTCTGGAATGGAGAGAAAGTTCCATCTGGTGTGAATCTTTGCACCTGCAGAGTTTGTACAATGCCTGAAGCTGTTGCCCAGGTGGGACCAGGAGAGCCTTATTTCTTCTCCCATCGCACACATCCCAGGTTCTTCTCAAGGGTCAGGTGGAGCTTAGACAAGACCCTGAGTCTCTCAGACATTTCACAGGAAGCCCTTCTGGGCACTAAATCGGTGGCAGAGAGACAGCTCTGGGCTGGGGTCTGTCCTTGCTCCCCTCCGGTGGGTTCTCTGAAGGAAGGTAAAAGGCCTGTGAAGGTAGGTGGGAAGGCTGAGAGCCACAGTGCTTCTAGGGCCCTGACAGACTGGACTCAGGACACTGAGAACTGAAGTCATGGACCTCTCCCTGAGGCCTGGCCCTGCCCACTGAGGCTTCCAGGTTGAAGACTAGGGAGTCAAAGGACACGATTTCTTTGCTCTTTCAAATTTACTTTGTACCTCAAATAGACTTACAAGAGGTCCTTAAAAGGCTGGAGGGAAGGTTCAGCAGTTAAGAGCACTTGCTGCACTTACAGAGGACCTAACTTTGGTTCCCAGCACCTGTATCAGGCTCAGGACAACTGCTTGTAACACCAGCTCCAGGATATCTAATGCCCTCTACTGGACTCCACAGGCACCTGCATGTACATGTATAAACACACACACACACACACACACACACACACGCACACGCACACGCACACGCACACGCACACACACACACACATAAATAAATAATAAAAATAATTTTAAAAAAAGACCAATGAGCAAGGATGTTAGTTTCCCTGATTAATATCTTAACCTTTTGAGAGAGAACACAGGGTTGTGATCTTTATTAAAGAAAGGGCTGATAAAGTCTGTGCTTTAACAGGAAAATATGGCTTCCTGGAACTAAAGTAGAAATTAGTGGAATCCCTACCCAGTCACCAGCAGCCCTGGGAACCCCAGGCTGCCAAAGAGGAGAGCATCTTACTGCACAGTACAGCACATCTGGAATCAGGCTTCCTGCAGGGAGCTCACACACAGTGCCTCCCCACAGAGTGCTTTTCAGTCATAGTACCTCCCTACAGGGTGCTGTGAGTCACAGTACCTCCCCACAGGGTACTGTGAGTCACAGTACCTCCCCACAGGGTGCTGTGAAGTTACAGTACCTCCCCACAGGGTGCTGTGACTCACAGTACCTCCCCACAGGGTGCTGTGACTCACAGTACCTCCCCACAGGGTGCTGTGACTCACAGTACCTCACCACAGGGTGCTGTGACTCACAGTGCCTCCCCACAGAGTGCTTTTCAGTCATAGTACCTCCCCACAGGGTGCTGTGAGTCACAGTACCTCCCCACAGGGTACTGTGAGTCACAGTACCTCCCCACAGGGTGCTGTGAAGTCACAGTACCTCCCCACAGGGTGCTGTGACTCACAGTACCTCCCCACAGGGTTCTGTGGGTCACAGTACCTCCCCACAGGGTTCTGTGGGTCACAGTACCTCCCCACAGGGTGCTGTGGGTCACAGTACCTCCCCACAGTGTGCTGTGAAGTCACAGTACCTCCCCACAGGGTGCTGTGGGTCACAATACCTCCCCACAGGGTTCTGTGGGTCACAGTACCTCCCCACAGGGTGCTGTGAAGTCACAGTACCTCCCCACAGGGTGCTGGGACTCACAGTACCTCCCCACAGGGTGCTGTGAAGTCACAGTACCTCCCCACAGGGTGCTGGGACTCACAGTACCTCCCCACAGGGTGCTGGGACTCACAGTACCTCCCCACAGGGTGCTGGGACTCACAGTACCTCCCCACAGGGTGTTGTGAAGTCACAGTACCTCCCCACAGGGTGCTGTCACAGTACCTCCCCACAGGGTGCTTTTCAGTCATAGTACCTCCCCACAGGGTGCTGTGACTCACAGTACTTCCCCACAGGGTTCTGAGACTCACAGTACCTCCCCACAGGGTGCTGTGAAGTCACAGTACCTCCCCACAGGGTGCTGTGACTCACAGTACCTCCCCACAGGGTGCTGTGAAGTCACAGTACCTCCCCACAGGGTGCTGTGACTCACAGTACCCTCCCACAGGGTGCTGTGCAGATTGCATACAAGCTTGAGAACAAGCCGGAGCTGTGCAGCTGATAGCGATTGGTGCTGCCCACACTCAGCAAGGCCCGTTTACGGAAGGGAACAAAATGACCTGCTTTGTGGGGTTAGGGTAAGTGTGAAATCGTTTACCTTCTGCCTAGATCTGCTATGAACTTGAAGTTGCCCTAATAAGATAAAATATATTTTTACATTTATTTATTGGGGTGCCATGGTACACGGATGGAGGTCAGAGGTCAACTTGTGGGCATCAGTTCTTACCCTTCTTCTAGGTGGGGATCGAGCTCAATCTAACATCATTGGCAGTGAGCACCTCTACCTGCTGGGCCCCCATGCCAGCCTTTCTGGCCTCTAAGCTTCAGCCTGGCCCCAGGGTGCCTTGGCATCTGCTTCTCCCACGAGCTATAAACCCTCCTCTCTGTGGCCCTGGGTCCCAGGATGGGAGAGCTTACAACACATTTCCTCCAGGCGTCAGGAGCGTAGTGGGGGAAGCTTCCGGAGAAACAGCTGTTCAGGCACCGCTCTTCTCTCACAGTCTAGTATTAGCAGAAGAGGAAAAGCCAGTAGCCTGGGAACTGCAGACAAGTCAGTTCGGTAAAAACCACCCAGCCCTGGCCCGGCCCAGCTGAGCTTCGACCCGGGCCTAAAGCTCCACCCAGGCCCCACAGCAAACCACTCTCTCCCAGGCTCAGCCGACTCCCAGGCCTGAAAGGTGGGCAGGCACACTCAGGGCCCTCCAACCCAATCACCAAACATGAAACTTGCCATTATTGAGGCTCTGCGGGTCATAAACAAGCAGGCCTGACATATGGGTCATTCCTGAGATACCTGCTTCATTGGCTTTAAAGGCCCCTTGGCGGCAAAGAATTTCAAAGCCACTAACTCCGTAGTATATTAAAGTGGAATAAATCCCTCTGAATGGTCCTCAGGTGAGAACCCACACTTAGCAAATATCTCCTGCTTCCTATTGCAGGACCCAAGGCTGACCCCTTGTGGTCCCCAGGACTAGCTGAAGTCAGTCTTTACCAAGTCCATCTATCAATCTCTCTCTTTCTCTTTCTCTTTTTTCTCTCCTTTCCTCCCTCTCCCTCTCTCTCCTTCCTTCTCTCTCTGTCTCTCTGTCTCTGTTTCTCCCTCCCTCCCTCTCTCTCTGTCTTTCTGTCTCTGTCTCTCTCTGTCTCTCCCTTTCTCTCTCCCTCCTTCTCTCTTTTTCTCTCTCCCTCCCTCTCTCTGTCTCTGTCTCTCCCTCCCTCTCTCTGTCTCTCTGTCTCTGTCTCTTTCTCTCCCTTTCTCTCTCCCTCCCTCTCCTCTTCTCTCTCTCCCTCCCTTTCTCTCTTTTTATCTCCCCCTCCTCTCTCTCTCTCTCTCTCTCTCTCTCTCTCTCTCTCTCTCTCTCTCTCGCTCTCCCTCCCTCCCTCCCTTTTCCTTGCCCTCCCCCATTCCTCCTTATCTCTTGATAGGCTACCAGAATGAGATTCTTTTTAACCTTAGTTCCCATCAAGACACTAAAATGTGATTGATCAACCAGGAAAAGATACCAGAGACCAAAACTACCATAAAACAGACTTCCCCAAATATGCAAACGTCCTAAGACTCTGCAGTCTCGAGTACCTGGTCTATAGTCCTTTACAGTACCCAAGGCAGGTTCCAAACAGTCTTTCCTCCCAACCTTCCCAGCTTCATTCCTGTCTCCTGCTCCTTCCTGCATGCCTGGTGATGCCAATATGCAAAGCTGAGGCAACGCTAAGCCCCAGCAGGCCACAGCTTTCAGGCCTTTGTGCCCTGGCTATGCTTCATGTCTCTCCTTGAAGGCTAACCTCAGTGACTCTCCTTCCTAAAGCCATCACCAGTCCCCCAGCGAGAACACGTCATCACCTTGACTTGGACCAAGTTGTTGGTTTTCCCAACTGGCATCAGAGAACGTGTGCATGTGCCATAGTCCCTACCAGCTTCTGAGGTCCTTAGGACTTGGGTAACTTTACTGTCATGCCTGGCATGAGGCACACACATTGGTAGCTGCCTAGCCAGAGACTTAGTAAGTGATTCTATTGGCACTGGTGCCTAGGAAGGTTTTCCCTTCCCTGGGCACCAAAGAAAAGAAGTGATTTCCCAAATCCCTTGGGGATTGGGATGGATTTGAAGGGGAAGTTGCAAAGCCAGTGCTCAGAGCAACAAGTGACAGTCTATCTCAAGTTCATAGTGTATCCCAAGTTCACAGTATACATCAAACCTGTGGTATATCCCAAGCTTATAAGTGTATCTCACTCACAGTACATACACCCCAAGTGCACAGTATACCCCAAACCCATGGAATACCCCAAGAACATTGAAGAATACTCTAAGCCCACAGTGTATCTCAAGTTCACAGAACATCCCTAGCTTATAAGCAGTGACCTATATAACCCTGGTCTCACTAAGTAGCCCTGGCTGACCTGAGCTATGTATAGACCACACTGACCTTGAACTCATAGATATCTGCCTGCCTCTGCCTCCTGAGTGCTGGGATTAAAGGTGTGTACCACCACAACAAAGGGTTGTTATCATCATTGTTGTTGGGTTTGTTGTCTTGTTTTAGGCAAGGTCTCATTCCACAGCCCAGTCACAGGCCTGGATCTCAATGACATCCTCTCCTGTTCAGCCCCTCCAATGCTGGGATTATAAGCATGAGCCACCACCCTGACTGAGATGCCCCAAATGAAAGAAAACTGGAAAGCCACAGCAACTAAATGCGATGTGTGAAGCTAAGGCTATGGGGAAAGTTGGGGGAGAGAAGGGGGGTGAATGTGATCATATATCATTATATATAGCTGAGGAGCCCCCATGGTACTGGACTAGGGCCTCTGGATAAGCGAGACAGTTGTTGAGCTTGAACTGTTTAGGGGGCCCCCAGGCAGTGAGATCGGGACCTGTCCCTAGTGCATGAGCTGGCTTTTTGGAGCCTAGTGCCTATGGTGAGACACTTTGCACAGCCTTGGTGGAGGGAGGAGGGCCTTGGACCTGCCTCAACTGAATGTACCAGGCTCTGCTGACTCCCCATGGGAGACCTTGCCTTGCAGGAGGTGGGAATGGGGGGTGGGTTGGGGGGGAAGGCTGGGGGGTGGGAGGAGGGAGGACAGAAGAATCTGTGGTTGGTATGTAAAATGAATAGAAAATCTCTTAATAAAAAAAAGAAATACACAAGAATGAAGAAAAATTAAAGATTAAAGTATATTGTAGAAAGATTGTGGGAAGCAAATTTTCAAGTGGATGTTTTTAGAAATATATTGATTAAAATATAAAGTTTGTTGGGGGCTGCAGAGATGGTTCTGTGGTTAAGAGCACATACTGATTTTGCAGAGGACCCAGGTTTTGGGTCCCAACTCTCATGTGGAGTGGTTTACAACTGCCTGTTACTACAATTCCAACATCCATTCTCTTTTGGTCTGCATGGGTACCTGTACACACATGGTACACATAAACTGCTGCAGGTACACACACATACAAATAAAATAAATACTTTTAAAATTAAAGTTTATTAACATTTTAATATGCAGATTCAATACTCTGAGATCAAACTAATCCCTGATTTTCTTGTTTGCAACAACAAGGCTTTCTCAGCTAATGATCTACGCTTAGTAATATTTATCAAAAAGTAGCAGGCAGAGAAAAACAGAGGGCCTTGTTTTATCTGTTTATTAAATGAGGCCTTCAAAACCTGAAGAAACACCTGGCATAGTAAAGAATGCTTTAATCCCAGCACTCAGGAGGCAGAGGCAGGTAGATCTCCGTGCATTCCAGGCCAGCCTGGTCCACAGAGTGAGTTCCACAGGCCATCCAGAGCTACACAATGAGACCCTGTCTCAAAAGGTCATGGACCAGGAGATAAGTAAACAAACTAGAAAGAAGGTTGACAAATTGGGACTTGGACTGTACGGATGACAGCATTTTATCAACATTCAGATTCCCCGGCGTTGGTGCTCGTACTGTAGTGGTGTGACAAAACGTTCCTATAAAATATGCACTGACATATTTAGAAATCAGGGGAGACGATGCAAAAACAAATTATTTACACTTGCAGAAAAGAGAACTCTTGATCATGCAGACGGTAAAATGTGAGCATTTGGTGTATCTGGGTGAAGGGTATAAGGAAGTTGTTTTATTTTCACTCTTCCAATTTTCTGTACAGTCAAAATTATAGCAAAGTTAAGTCTCCCTGGGACCGGGGAGTTGGCTCAGTTGGTAAAGCACTTGCTGGGCAAGCATGAGACCTGAGTTTTGATCTTCAGCGTCCATGTAGAAGAGCTGGGCTGGGTATGTTTGCACATGCCTGCCTGCAACCCAGTGCTGAGAGCTGGGGATGGGGTGGAGAGAAGAGGATCCCAGCCAAGCCGGCCAGTCAGTGAGCCCCTGAACTCTGTCTCAAATAAGGTGAGAGCAATAGAGGAAGACACTCCTTAATATCAACCTGTGGTCTCCACAGTGTGTGCACTCACATATAACACACACACACACACACACACACACACACACACACACACACACAGCAAAATAAAAATTAAATTAGCCTAAAGAAACTTCTTGTGATGATGGACCATTTTCTTAAATGAAATGCTACCTTGAAGCCACGTGTGTCCCATAAAGAAGTTCAGTGTTCTTTGGAACGACACATGGACAGTGGCTCCTGACTCACCAGAGCGTGGATATGCCTGACCCAGCTCTTTGTCCTCACCCCCATCATATCCTTCTCACTGATGCCTTCTCCACCTCCCTCGGACTTGTGTGTCCCATGTTAGTCTTATCTCTTCTTAATCCTTATGGAATATGTTGATTATGCAAATATTTATGCAAACAATTCCTGACTTTTCTATTATGTTTGGTCTAAGATGTTCAGAAAAGTTCCTTTCCAACCATCCAGGGAAGAAAAGCCAGACTTATTTCTGCTTGGAGCTTGAAGTCCATTCTTACTCTAGAGGAGGTGGATGCATGATGCTCTTCTCCGTTACCTCAGTTTGCCCCTGCAAAGTATTATTTTTTAATGCTGGGATGGAGCACTATATCATTATGCAAGAAAAAGAGACTGTATTAGTTGCTGATGGGCTCCTATAACAAATTACCACTATTACTGTGGTACACGACAGTGGAAATTTTGTTTGAGTGGACTGAAGTCAGAGATTAGCAGCAATCATTAACTCTGGGAGAACAATATGTTATTTTTTTTTTCAGCATCTAGTACCCACGTATGTTCGTGTGGTTTCTTCCTTCGTCTTCAAATTGTGCCAAACTCTGTATCCGTCATCATGTTGCCTTCTTCTCTTTCATCTAGTCTTCCTCTGCTCCCTCTTCTAAAGAAATGTGTGGTTACAGTTAGGGCCTCTGCATTTACTGATGTTTAACTAAATCACACTTTCAAAGTCCTTTGCCATGCAAGGTAACAGGTTCTGGGATTTGGGGGCCATTCTGTGTCTACAACAGAGAAGCTGATTGCTGGGAAGCTTTTATTCATTACTCTCGTTCTTAGGATTAAATAATAATCATTTATTATTATCAACTATTATTATTTTTTTAATTGTGTGGGTGGGTGGCATCAGATCTATTCTGGAGTTGTGAACTGCCTGATGTGGATGCCGGGAACCGAACTCGAGTCCTCAGGAAAAAACAGTACCTGGACAGGCTCTTTACCCCCGAGCCATCTCTCCAACCCCAGTTACCAGATATCTTTGACTATATTGCAACACAGTGATTTGGGCTCAAACCTGCTCCTTAGACACCAACTTCCTTTAGCTCTGCTGCTCTCTGCCGCCCCCTGCCTGTAGGTGAGGTAGGCGAGCTTCATCTGCACCGCTCAGCTCTTACAGATCACTGCATTAGCAGCAGTGAGATGACAGTGGGCATGGGGGGGGGGGGGGGTGTGAACACGAACATCCTCCTGCTTTTGCCAAGCCTGTGTCTGGGGAGGGCTGAGGGCTCCCTGGCAGCCCTCATCAGTGTCAAACCACACATATAAATCAAACAGGACCTGGGCCTCGGTGCTCCTGGGGAGCAAAATGGAAGAAAGAATGTTGGTTCATGTTTAGGTTGATCCTAAAATATATGGGAATAAAAGCTTTAGGGTGATATATTTCTCTTTAATGCTGTCACATCTGTAGTCCTGGTGGTTTAACCTCTGGTTTTTTTGGCTGTCAGACCCACATTATTTCTGCAAACTTGACACCAGATGCTGCTGGGGAGACAGAGCTGAAGCGATAAAAATCTATTTAACAGATTTAGTGAGGCAAATACAAACTAATTAACAATTTTAGAATTGGGATTAAACACTAATTCTTTTAGACCATAAAAACTGAGATGAACAAAAGAAAAAGAATGTTCTCCCTCTGAATAACTCAAAGGAGCCATCTGTTTGTCATTGAGAAAATGGTCCGATTGATAGATTTTGAACAAATTCTGACATCCTTTCTTTCTGGACTTAATGCATTATGGACAGTCATCCGGGAAAGAAAGCACATAACTTCCTGGCTAATGTGTCAATCTGGGCTTCCCTGAAGCTCCAGAAGCAATCTATTTATGTACTGACTCAGAAATGGGCAGGCAAAGGGCAGAATGGCCCATGTGTGGATCCTGCCTGGGGCCCGTGCTTCTGCCACAGGGGGGAAAGGTGGCCTGGGTTTCCCGCTGACCTCACCTTGCTGTGAAATTGAAGACACTGAACCTGCCATCTTCCCATCTTCCTGCTTGATCATATGCTGTCTGGTTTTGGAATTCAGGCTCTAAAATAATCATGTACAGTGATTTGGATCTTAAATGTCCCTCCAACCTCCCACAAAGCCATGTGCCAATGTGTGGCTCAGTCATCAACCTGTAGCACTACTGGGAAGTGATGGATCCTATTCGAGGAGGTGAATTCACTAGAAGTAGGCTCTTAGAGCTGATCTTGAGACTTGGTCCCTCTCCCTCTCTCTTTGTTTCTTGGCCACCAAGTGATGAGCTGCTCTCCTCATTACTCCCCCAACCATGATGTTCTGTCTGCGTATAGGCTCAAAGTGATAAGACCAACAACCATGGACTCTCAAACCAGAACCAAAGTAAGTCTTTCCTCCTTCTGAGTTGATGTTTCAAGTATTTTCATAGCAATGGGTTAGGTAATGGGGACACTGTGGTGGAGAGGGTGGTGTCCCCACACATGTGTGTACATGCATGTTAAAGCCGGATATCAACTTCAGATATTCCTCAAGCACTGACCATCTTTCCTTTAACATGTATGTGTCTGAGTCTGTGTAAGTAAATGCTATATGTGCATGGATGCTCACAGAGGCCATAATAGGGCACAGGACCCTTGCAGCTAGAGTTACGGTGGGTGTGAGCTGTCTGGTATGGGTGCTAGGAACCAAATGTGGGCCCTCTGCAAAAGCGTTAAGGACAGTCTTAACCACTGAGCCCTCTCTCAAGCCCCTACCTTTCTTTCTTCTTTGAGATAGGGTCTCTCACTGGCCTGGGACTTGCCAAGTGGGCTACGTTGACTAGTGAACCCCAGAGGTCTGTCTATCTCCACCCCTGCAGTGCTAGGACTACAATTACACACGCCTCCGTGCCTGGCTTTTTAAGCTCCTAAGAATATCGTAAGCCACTTGCCTTTGGTGATTTGGGTATGCCTTGTACCAACTAAATTACCATGTGCTGAGCACCAAGCATGTGTCAGACAGAATGATCCCCTCAAGAGATTATGAAGTTTATATTATTGTGGTCTCTCTTTTGCAAATAAGAAAGCTATATCTTTGAGAAATGTAAAAATTTGCCTAAGTCATGCGCTACTAAATGACAAGACAAAGTTAAACTCCGGGCCTGTTTAATTGCACAGCTGGGTTCTAGCACTGTACATACCTTGCTGTTGCTACATGCACACACACACGGACACACACACACACGCACACGCACACGTTCATTTACATCCCAATGATCCTAAAATATATTTGAAATTTTCAAAATGTAACTAGTAGACTGGAGAGTCCATGTGGAGGGGCTGGAGAGATGGCTCAGGAGTTGAGAGCACTTGCTGCTCTTCCAGAGGACTCAAGTTCACTTCCCAGCACCTATGCCAAGTGGCTCACAATCACCTGGAACTCCAGCTCCGAGGGAGGTGATGCCCTCTTCTGGCCTCCAAGGGCATCTGCACTCAGACACACATACCCACACAGAGACACACAGGTATACACATAATTAAGAAATAAAACCTTTAGGGGGTAAGGGTAGAAAGGGCAACTGTGAAATGCACTGTTGGTCCAAACAAGGTTGAGAGCAGCATGGAGCTGACATGAAGCACTCATTGGGTTTTGGTGTGGAGACTGGCAGGGCTGTGGACAACTGGGTCCAGGAATCGAGAGAAACTCCATCTTGAGTTAGAAGGGTTGCTGACAGACTGGCCAAAGATGGTAATGTGTGAGCTGCAGGTGAGCTAGCCTGTCACCAGGACTTTGGTGTTGGGTTCAGGGATGCCACTTCAGAAAAATGCCTCGGCAGAAAGCTGAGGATGTGTCACACTGGACCCCTGGGGACCTCAGGGAGGTCAGTATTTGGAGGCTGTAAATAACATGTGTCAGTGACAACTAGAACGCTTCCTTGGATTTGGGCATTACCACTACCAATCAAAGAGAAATTCAGGTTCTTTTCATCTGCCTGTCAACAGCTTACAGGTCCCTGGGACTTGTTCGAACAGCTCCCTGGTCACAATTCCTTTGTTACTCTAAAAAGATCCTTTGCCACCAAGAATCTATGTCATTCTCCTGAGGCAGGAGTATCTGAAATCCCCCTGGTAATAAATACAGATGCAATCAAAGAAATAGCAGAGTTTTGGGCTAGAGTTTCCAATATATTAGCTGATTCCCCTACATGAACCCCCAGTCCTGCGGCTAATATTAGGCAGGGTGGCAAGCAGTTGCCATCAGAGGGGCATGGTGGCTTAAAGCTAAGCCAAGACAATAACAGCTGAGTATCAGAACTCAAATGAGTAGTCGAGTTGCCTCAGTTTCCCCCAGTCAGTCTAAGAACAAATCAGCTTTTAGGAACAGTAGGAACTGGTTAGGTCATCCTCCAGCAGTTTGCTCCAGTAACTTCCATCCCTTCCCCCATACCAGGCAGGCAGTTATGCCAACCGCTCTTCAAGCCAGTCTCTCTCAGACTGGAGCATTTGCACCTACCTTCTGGGCTCATAAGCATTTGTTTTTACTTTGTGTGTGGTACCTGTGTTTGTATACTGTGTGTGTGTGTGTGTGTGTGTGTGTGTGTGTGTGTGTGTGTGTACATATGTGCATACACATGCACTTTGTGTGTGTGAATGCAGACACGCATTGCTACAGTGTGTGTGGCAGTCAGAGGACAATCTCAGGAGTCAGTCCCCAGCATCCACCTTATTTTTGAGACAAGGTCTCTGTCGCTTTTTTCTGTGTACTTCAGCTAGTCAGCAGATTCTCCTGTCTCCTGATTCCCATTTCCTTACAGGAGCACTGGAATTCAGACACACGTGCTATTTCATCTGGCTTTTTACCCAGGTTCCAAACATTCGAGTCCAGTCCCTCCTGCTTCCGTGCCCAGTGATGCCCTCTGGGCCATCTCCCTAGCACCACCTTGCAAGCTTTTGCCATTGCTCTTTTTTTTTTTAATTTTGTGTTTTTATTCTGATAAAATTCTCAATCTAACCAATATAATTACCTTGTGGACCAACTGGATGAGCAGCTTGGACACAGAATTTCTATTTCCACATGTGGGCTGTGAACTGTTGGAGGGTGAGCTAATCAGTTTCCACTTGCAGTTAGCTCTAGTTCTCTGAGCTGATGGCTTCTCAGGTTTGCCTATAACAGCATCAAGGCTAAACAGAATTCTGCTGGGAATGCCACGGCTAGGTACTAATGCAACATAAACAGGATCAAGTTCACAGTGAGTTCATCACCAAGGGAAGGACAATGACCTCACAATGTCCCGCAGCAGCTCAGAACAGAGGGAAACGATGAACACGCTGAGTCACTGCGTGGCACTCTCTATGTTCAGCAAAGTCACAGCCAAGTCACGAGTCTCCGCTTCAGCCACCATCTCCAAGGCACCCAAAGACGTAGCTTTAGCAAACATCACCACTATCTTAAACAAAGGTTAACCCTAATTTTATTGACTATGGATCTTTTAAAGGTTTAGACATTTATAAAAGTTTAATTCAGTATAATGTCTGTGGTGGTGTTTGTACTTTGATCTGTATGTTTATTTTGGTTTTAAGGAGATTATATTTGATTTAATAACTGAATATATCTAAGTTAATTGTGATAACAAACAAATTTGTCAGCATTTTTCCTTTACAGTGCTCTATCCATCATTTAAATTTGAAGCATTACCATTTTCTGGACATTACATCATCAGTTTCTTGAACAGTAGAGTTTATCATCTATTGGTCAGTGGGTGTGGCTAGCATACTTTACTAGTATGAACTAACTTCTTTACTTTTTTTTCCTTATGGAGCCAAGGATAGCCTCAAAGTTGCTACAGAGCCAAGGATGGCTTTGAGCCTCTTATCCTCCTACCTCTATCTAATGAGTGCTGGGATTACAGACGTACCATCATACCTGATAGACGGCATGCTGGGGACTGAACCCAGGGATTCATGTGTGCTAGGCGAGCGCTCTACCAGCTGAGTTATAGCCTCAGCCCTGTGTTGTTTTTTTTTTCCATGACTTTTTGTTCATCCTCTGCTCTCCCTGATCAGTGTTTAAAGAGCCAACAGCTTGAGTGGGGAAACTGTCCATCTGATCACAGTAATTATCCTATCCAGAAATAGAACAAAATTCTGGAAGCTCTCATGGCAAGTCCTTGAAGATGGGGGTTTGGCTGGACAAACAAAGCACAGGATTGCCTCATCACTCATCTCAGAGTTACTCCGTTCCCCTCCCACTCCACCCCTGCAGCTAGGACTGCTTCCAAAGGCTGGAGAGGACAGAGCCTGTGTCTGAAAATCCACTGGCTCCAGCTAGGAAGAGGTGAGTGCTAAGAGGCAGAACCTGGACTAGAGAATTGATCAACTATGGCTACAGAGAAAACAAATTTTTGACATAATTGACTACAGAAAATAAAACACCAAGATGACCCCAATAAACATCAGGTCATTTCTGACTTGAGTTCAATGGAAGAAAAGGAAGTACGGATCTCACTGGGCTCCATCCATGGCCCTTTGAATGTGGCCAGCATGCCTGTGGGCGTGCTAAAATCTGGGGACGGTGTTACTCAGGTGTTCTTGCTTGACATGAAGCCCATGAGACCTAGAAAGCAACATGAATGAAAGGGGTGGACAAGTCCTAGGACACAGATGCCCAATACCTGGTCACCATTTAAGATTACCCCTGGGTCCAGCCTTCATCAGAGAAACGTCTTGCTGCAGCGGTGGCAGTTACTGCAGAAACCTATAATTGACAAAGTGTAGAGAATAAGTGATAGTGGAGCACTTGACCTTCAGTGGGACAGCTGTATCACCCCCTCAAGCTCAGGGACCATCACAAAGAGAGGGCAAAAAGAAATGTAAGAGCCAGAGGATGAGGAGATGCGTGACAAAGAACTATCTTCTGGACATCACATGGCCATTGTGTTCATAAACTCACTCTAGCTACAGTTCTCCATGCTGGACCCGCCAAGGCTTGCACAAGACTCACCATCAGCATTTCCTCCTGGATAGGGGAAGCCCAGGAGGACTCACCCATCTCTGAGGGATACTGGTACTTAACGGTTGTTGGGGAACTTGACGGTGTCGTGCTTTTCAGTGGTGGAACCACTGATAAATGGCCCCTTGCTCCAGTAATCAATCTGCCAGCCACGCTCATGTGAGCAACCCTAATTAAACTCAGTGCGTCTCACACACAAAAAGGCATGAAAGTAGGAGGGGGTTGGGAAGAAGGGCTCCGTTAGGATAGGGAGGGGGTGAGAGGGGGGAGTAGGGGTGAGGGTGACTAAAATTCACTCTATACATATATAAAACTATCAAAAAGTAGTAAAAAGATTTTCAGAGAAGCACAAGATTTCTATATTAAATGCACAAGAATATTTTTTCAAGCCCACAAGAAGATATATTCTCCCCTATTTTCTTAAGCATATGGCTCTCTGATTGATCGTATATTCTTGGTGTTATCAAGATATGAGCTACTGCTCTGTCGTACTGCAAACACAGTACAAGGCCAATGCCGAGGGTAACAGGCCTGCATGGGGAAGGCAAGAGAGGCTGGGTCACGGTGACGGCAGTGCTGAGATAAATGGCATTTGCACCTTCTCTGCTCAGGTCTGCCGAAGCCACTGCAAACTTTGCTAGGTCACCCATCAACTCTGCTCAGCGTCAATTCCAGATGATGGCAGAAGGGACAGAGGACAAAGTGACTTGTAAAGGGCCATCCATCCTGCAGATGTGGGTCAAATGCTGGCCAGTTTAACCCGTTTGCCACGGGACTCTTTTACTGTAACACATTTGTCAAGCAACAATCTGGAACCGGTTAATAGAGGTAGATCCCCAATCCAGAACACCATTGTGTGTCTGGCCACACATAAAGAGGCCATTTCCACACTTTGGCCATCACCCCACACTAACACAGCTCTGCTGATGTGATGATCATAAATTCCACTGGATGAAAAAACTCACCATAACGGCAGCTATTAATACTTTCTCATATTAATAGGCAGCATGGATCTTATGTAACAGAATCTACCCACACGGCAGGCTTTATTTCACAGCTCCTCCTGGGTTCTTATTATTAATTCTCAGTGTCCTTTCCCAACTCAGACTACTGTCTGTCAGTACCCTTACGATGGGATCTAGAGGAACAGCAATGCTGGAATATGGTATGCTAGAAAGTAGCACTGTTGGGGTGCGGAGTCCTCTTCTCTCACCTAATGGAGTAAGAGAGGAAGGAACACAGAAGCTGTCCCTGCCCACATACTACATTCTTTCTTTCCTCCAGATCTCAGTTTAGGTGCCACATACAACAGGAAAGCTTCTCTACCTGTCTGCTCCATCCCAGCAAAAACTGAACAGAAAACCTTCCAGTAAGAATTGCCCTCTGTGGGCTCCTTCCAGACAGGGTCCCAACCAAAGCATAATAAGTATAGAGTAAATATTTAATAAAGGGTTAAGTGAGTAAATTAATTATTATGTGAATGGATAAATTGATATGTGGGTGGAAGAATGGGGAGGTGGATGGATGGGTGGGTGGATGATGGATGGACAGATAGATGGATGCCTGGACAGATGGATAGATACATGGATGGATGCTCCCTGGCTTTTTAAAGGTTCTTGAGAAGAAAAGAACATTCTCCAAGATTATGCCTTAAGGGAGATCTCTCCACAAGATGGCGCTCCTAAGTTTCTTAATTTATAGTTTCTGTAGAATTTCTCACATCTCAAACTGTTTTAGCTCGTTTACATATTAACAGCTAACATAATTCGTGCAACACACCATCCATATGTCGTGTTCAATCTCATTTCTCACTATTACGAAAAGATACTTTCCCCAAGGACATCAAGATATGAACAAAGGCCAACAAAATGCCTCAGCAGTCAGGCATGGTAGCAATGCCTTTCTTTAGTCCCAGAACTTGGGAGGCTGAGGCAGGTGGATCTCTGCGAGTTCAAGGCGAGTCTGGTCTACATAGCAAGTTCCAGGACAAGGTGAGCTATATAGGGAGAGCCCGTCTAAGAAAATAAACCAACAAAACTTAAAAAGATGGCACAGCAGGTAAAGAAGCCCTTGTCATCTGATGGTCTGATGATCCACATGATGGAAGGAGAGAGTCAGCTCCTCCACATTGTCCTCTGACCTCCGCATATGCTCTGTAGCATGTGTGTATGTGCGAATGCATACACACAAAATGCGTGTAACCAAAACATTGTTATGATACAGACAACACTGTAGCATTATGTTTGACCCTGGAGTTGTTTCAGGTAGGAAAGACCTTTGGTTCCTATACAGTACAGGGAATAAAGGCATTCTTCAGAAATTCATCGCCAACAACAAAGAGTCAGCAGAAAAGGGGGAAAAAAGTTTAATCCTGAAATAGCCATTAACCTCTGGACCTACAAGTTTCACCTGATAAAATAATAACCTCGAACATTCGAACAGGGCAGCATGCCAAACAGAGCAACACTACATAACAAAAATAGTTTGGAGCACCAAGGAATGATGCCAAGCACTTCAGATTTATTATCCTCATTTGACCCTCCTACCAAGTGTTGGAGAGAAGTCTTAATGCCTCTGATTCTGCAAAAAAAAATAAAATGAAGGGTATGCAACTCCCCTGGCTGTTCATGGAGGAGTTGTTTGGTCTCAGTTTGTGCTTACGTTCATTTACTTCCCATTACAGTCATTTCACTGCTTAGGGGGAGCACTAGCAATAGAGGGGGACTTGTTAAAAGATTTTTATTTTTACTTAAGTGTATGTGTGTGTGTGAGAGAGAGAATGTGTGTATGCCATGTGTATTCAGGTGACTGAAAAGGCAAGAAGAGAGTGTTAGATCCCTTGGAGTTGGAGTTACAGACAGTTATGAGCCACCCAATGTGATGCTTGGAAAATGTTTGGGTCCTCTTGAAGAATAGAAAGTGCTCTTAACTGCTAAGCCATCTCTCCAGCCCCAGGAAGGGAGTTTCTGTGTATAACTACCTGTATTTATATATGTCTGCACAAACAAACCTCCTCACAGCAGCTTTATTAGAAGAGCAATGGCTGGGTGGTGGTGGTGCAGAGGCCACCTTTAATCCCACCACTCAGGAGGCAGAGGCAGGTGGATCTCTATGAGTTCAAGGCCAGCCTGGTCTACAGAGTGAATTCCAGGATAGACAGGGCTACACAGAGAGACATTGTCTCAAGAAACCAAGAAAAGTATTAATTACCATTTTCAAATGACCACATGTGTTAAGTACCAGCCAGATACTTTCTCATGCACCCTTCATTTCATCCCTGCTTCCATGAGGAAGACACTTTTATAACCATTTCAAAGACTGGAAAATCGCAACTGGGAGAGATTCAACAGCTTTTGTTATGCACAGAAAACCCGAGAGACAGGATTGATATTCAAATCCAATACCACACATGACTCCAAAGCTTTGGTCTTTCTGTGTTGTACCATGGGATGCTTCCAAAGGTCCCCTGAGTGGGAGAACTTGGAAATTCTGGGAAAGCACATCTGAAGCCACCTCTGTAGGTGAAATTTTCTGCCCCACCAGCCAGCTCACAAATAACCACACAGAGACTTATTATTAATTACAAATGCTCAGCTGATAGCTTAGACTTGTTATTAACTAGCTCTTACAACTTAAATTAACCCACATTTCTTATCTATATTTTACTATGTGGCTAGGTACCTTTCTTCAGCATGGCATGTTCATCTTGTTTCTCCCTGAATCTCCTGGTAACCCTTCCCTTCTTCATCCTAGGGCTCTCTTCCTGTCCACAAGTCCTGTCTAACCTCTTCCTGACTACCTATTGGCCATTTAGCTCTTTATTAAACCAATGAAAGCACCACATCTTTCCAGTGTACAAGAAAGATTATTCTACAACACATCTCTCTATTCTGTATCCTCTTATCAAACAGAACACAATTCTTAGATATGTCTCTGAGCCTCAGCACACTCTATTCCTAGGCCAGAAATGCCCTTCCCTTTGGTTGCTTGGAGAACTCCTACAAACCTTTCAAGACCCAAGTCATCTGTCCCTTCACCTAAAGTACCTTCCCTGATGTCTCCTGTGTTGACTACTTTTCTGTTGCTATGATAAAATCCCATGACGAAGACAGTTTCTAGAAGGAAGAACTAGTTTGGGCTTACAGTTTCAAAGGGATAAGAGTCCACCAAGGTGCACAGGCATGGAATAGAAGCAGGAAGCTGAGCTTACATTTTCAATGGCAAGCAGGAAGCAGAGGGAGTAAACTAGAAATGACCCAGTGCTTTTAATCTCAAAGTCCACCCCCCCCCCCCCCCCCCCCCCCGGTGACACACTTCCTCCAGCATGGCTGTACCAGCTAAGCCTCCCCAAGCACCACCAACTGGGGACCAAGTATTCAAATGCCTGAGCCTATGGAGTCATTTCTTATTCAAGCCACCACACTCCTCATAAGACAAACAGGTATCAGCCACCATGCTGGCTTTAATTTTTTTAATCATGGGATATTTCAAACATAAAGTAGCACTAGATTATAAATAGCTCTCCTATGTGCCCAGTGCTGAGATTGAATGGATGCTAGTATTACATATTTGTCAACTCAAAAAAAAAGTAAAAATGCAAATACAGCTAGAATGGCACTAACTCTTTCCCACCTTGGTGAACACTCTCCTCAATTGTAATGTTTCCTTTCTAGTCATAGTTTTGGACCACTGTTACAAATTTAGACAATCTCTGTGGGCTTGTATAATTTTTATGTAGGTATCATCCCACCATTCATATCTTTTGGTGATTTTTTTTTACTCCAAGTTGTTTTTGAGAGCTGTAGATATTGCTACATGGACATCTAGTTCATTCACTTTAATCACAATGTGGGGTTTTATAAATAAACCAAAATTTATACCGTACAGTTAGGAAACAACTCAATGAAGGACATTTGGTGGTTTCTGTTTTTCTCCACTCTTCACAACCTGGTCTTGTGCATATCCTGTGCACACATTTTTCTGACATGTTCTCTAATGGGAACAGCTGCTCAAAGGGCATGGGCATGATTAACTGTCTTCTATTCGCCCTTCCCATGAGCACTCTCTACCAGCTTCCATTCCACTGTGGCTCCAGGGGCTGACTCAAACAGACTAATCAACAGGCTCCCTTGCCTCTGCTTCCTCGAGGGTTTGACCAATGAAGACCATCAACAGGAAATAGGAGGAGGGAGGAGAGTGGGGGCATGTTATTAATTCCCTGGTTCCCTCCATGTGGGGTTACAGCAGGCTGGCTACACTCCTAATGGTCACAGGCCCAGGCTGGCTTCTCCTTAAAGTCCTTTCTATCTCCAGGTCTCAATAACTGTTCCCTCAGCTTTCATTACAGGCCTACAGCAGCTAGGTCCCACCAACACCAATTCCTAGATGTGCTCACTAGGTTTATGTCAACATGGTACAAGCTAGTGTCCTTTTAGAAGAACCTCAACTGAGAAAATGCCCCCATTTTCAGACTGGCCTGTAGGAAAGCCTGTGGTGCATTTTCTTGACTGATGATTGATGGAGGAGAGCCCAGCTCTCACTGTGGGCTGTGCCACTCCTGGGCCGGTGGTCCTGGGTGCCATGAGAAAGAAAGCTGAGCAAGCTGTGAGGAGCAAGCCAGTTAACAGCACTCCTCCATGGCCTCTGCTTCAGCTCCACCCTCCAAGTTCCTGCCTTGAGTTCCTACCCCAACTTGCTGGGATAATGGACTACGAGCTGTAGGTGAAATAAACCCTTTCTTCCCCAAGTTGCTTTTGGTCGTGGAGTTTATCACAGCAGTAGCAACACTGACTAAGCCACTGCATTATGAGACTGTCCTCGAATGATTAAGCTTGAGGATGACACCTGTTGACCGACAGAATCCTGCCTGATATGTGTAGCATCAGCTTCACAGTCTTTGCAGCTTGCTCCCTGTTACTTTTTTATTTTAAAGATTATTTTATTGTTTTTAATTATATATGCGTGTGAATGTCTGGTGTAGCAGGAATCTTAAAGAGTCTTATAATAAAATCAAACCCGAGGCCAATTATTGGGGTCAATGCTGGTAGATCAGAGAGACAGAACAAGCCACAGCTAACTCACCTTGCCAATTCCTCAACTGGTCCTGTTTCCTCAGACTGGAAGCCTCTGTGTCCTCATCCAGAATGAATCTCAGCTGAACTGTGTTTCTCCAAAGCCTGAAAGCTTAACCAGCCAAATGCTTAACCAGGCCAAATGCTGCTAGCCAAATGCTTCTAGTTTCTGGTCCTCACACCTTATAAACCTTTCTGCTTTCTACCACCATTCCCTGGGATTAAAGGCTGCTTTCTGGGATTAAAGGTGTGTGTCACCATGCCTGGTTGTTTCCAATGCGGCCTTGAACTCAGAGATCCAGAGGGATTTGTCTCTGGAATGCTAGGATTAAAGGCGTGTGCTGACATTTTCTAGCCTAAGTATCTTGTGGCTTTTCTGTTCTCTGACCCCAGATAAGTTTATTAAGGTACACAATATTTTGGGGAACACAATACCACCACAGTCTGGGCCTGGGTATGCACACAAGAATGCTGGTGCCCATACAGCACTGGAGTTATAAGTAGCTGTGAGCCACCTGACATGGGTGCTGGGACTCAAACTTGGGTGGGTCCTCTGCAGGACAGGTATGCACTCTTGACCACTGAGCCATCTCTCCAGTCCCTGCTTTCTGGAGCTGTGACAAAATATCTGACAAGAAACAGCTCAAGGGAGGAAGAAAGGGTTCGTGTCAGCTTCTAGTACAAGGGGATACAGTCCATTGCGGCAGGAAAGACATGGCAGCAGGCACAGAAAGGATGTTGCATCCACAGTGAGATGAATGCTTGTACTTTCCTCCTCTTTACAGAATTGAGCCCCCAACCCATAGAATGGTTTTCCCCACAGTCAGGGTAGGTCTTCCCATCTCAATTAATCCACCAAAGAAGATCCCTGACAGACATGCCCAGAGGCTCATATAACCCACATAGACTCATATATTTGAATGTTTGGTTCCCAGTTGGTGGACTATTTAGGAAGGATGAGGAGGTGTGACCTTGTTGGAAGAGGCGTGTCACAGGGGGTGGGCTTTGAGGTTTCAAAAACCCATGCCAGGCCCAGTGGCTCCCTCTAGGCCTCCTGCCTGCATGTCAGGATGCAAGCTCTCAGCTAGTGCTTCAGCACTGTACTTCCCTCTGTGATGATCAGGAACTAACCCTCTGAAAATGTAATTAAATACTTTCTCTTGTAAGTTGCCTTGGTCATGGTGTCTCTTTACAGCAAATAGAACAGTGACTAAGGAGGAAGTGTTGGTACCAAGAAGTAGGACATTGCTTAACAGGCCTGCCAATGTTGCTTGTTGGTGGAATATGGACTCTGGGACTTTGGATTAGGAAAACAAGTGAATGTTGTAAGTGAGGCTTAATGGACCATCCTAGTAGGAGCTTGGAAGGCAGAAATGCTGAGAGAAATGTGGACTGTGGAGGCCCAGCTCAAGAGGTTCCAGAGAAGAACAATATTAGCAACTGGGCAAGAGACCATTCTGACGATATTTTAGAAAAGAATGCAACTGATTTCTGCCCTTGTCCAAAAAATCTCCTGGAGTCTAAATTGAAGTTTTGGATTAATGTCATTGGCAGAGGAGATTTCGAGACAGCCTAGTATTGACTTTGCCATGTGGTTACTAGTGATCACTCTTATGCAGATAGACAACGGAAAAAAAACAAGAATAAATACAAAACATACAGTTTGAGGAGAAAATGAGCACCAGGAAATTTACTGTTGGAATCAACTCCTGTGCTCAAGGAAATTAACATCTTAAAGAGCAGCCAGATGCTAAATGGAATAAAGGGAGTGGTACCCTCAGAGAAAGATCCTACCCAGCAAAGGTTCCAAGTTGTGAAAAGCAAAGCTCATTCAGCAAAGGAAACCATTGATAAGTCAAAGCTTACATGACTGTATTTCAAGGTTCCATCTCATGCAAGTAGAACTTGGCAGCTACTGCCACATGGTTCTAGCTTTATCAAGAAAGATACAGGTGTGAAGCGGTTGTGGAATCTTCCTCCATGGTTAAGAAAAGCTGCTGAAGCCAGGCATGTGGGAGCAGAGTCCCTGTATGGAGGCCTGGAAAGGCCATTGCATGAAGTTGTGAAAGTGAAACTTGGATTATATTGAAGTCTTCAAGATGTTGGAGATGTCAGAGCCACAGGATGCCTGCCAAGGAGAGTTGTAGACAGGATGTGGAACCAGAAGGAAATATGTTGCAGTCAGCAATGCAAGAAGGAGTGGGAGATATGAAGAGCCCTTTGACACTGGACACAGAAGTGTAGATTTGGAGTTTGCCCTGCTGGATTTTGGTCTTGCTTTGGTCCAGTATTTCCTCACTATGCTCCCTTTCCTCCCTTTTGCAATGGTAATATATATTCTGTACCATTATATGTTGAAATTGTGTAATTTGTTTTGTTTTTTTATTTTACAGGGGATTACAGTTAAGAGATTGCCTGAGGCTTCAGAAGAGACTTTGGACTTTTAAACACAGTGTTGACACTGTGAAGGACTATGGGGACTTTTGAAGTTGGACTAAATGATATAGCCACAAGCCTGTGGGGGCCAGAGAGTAGAATGTGTTTTGAATGAGGATAGCCCCCATAGGCTCATATATTTGAATGCTTGATTCTCAGTTGGTGTACTGTTCAAGAAAGGATTGGGAGGTGTGGCCTTGTTGGAGGAAATGTGTCACTGGGAGTGGGTTTTGAGGTTTCAAAATCCCAGCTATTTCCAGTTAGCTAGTGTGCTAGCACTCTAGTGCTCTGTCTGTCTCTCTCTGTCTCTCTGTCTCTCTCTGTCTCTCTGTCTCTCTCTCTCTCTCTCTCTCTCTCTCTCTCTCTCTCTCTCTCTCCCCACCTCCTATCTGCAGATCAAGATATAAGCTCTTAACTACTGCTCCAGCAACATGTCTGCCTTCCTGCCACTGTGCTTTCCACGATGGTAGAAGTGGAATAGTCCTCTGAAACTGTAAGCAAGCCCTCAATTAAATTCTTTGTTTTATAAGTTGCCTTGGTCATGGTGTCTCATCACAGCAACAGAATTGTAACTAAGACAGTAGCATTATTTCCCTTTTTTAAATCAAAATTACTTTAAGAAGAATAATCCAAAGATCTTAAAAGATTATTTTCTGAAACTCCTATAAGATTCTT